>NC_141076.1:11785994-12385994 GCF_041138505.1 Cibotium barometz
CTTTCTTTTGAAGTTGTTGAATGAGCTCTAAAGAATTTTTTTGGTTGCTCAATCATTTTTGCTTCATTCTTTTCGAGCTCTTGGTGGTTAAATACTTTAAGAGCTAGCTTCTCATCATTAAGCTCTATAACTTTGTTTGCATAAACCAGAGCTTGCTCATGGACTATAAATCTTTTAAGTGTTGTATTTTTTCTGCTTCATCACATGAATATCAGCAAGCCCTTTACCTTTATTTGATGATGAGAGTTGACAAGATGTTGATGTTGTTTTTGTGGCTGTGTCTGTGTGGTATTCTTTGGTTTCCCTTCATAATTTCCACGAGCTCCATTGGGCTAGTGGATCCGTCTTTCACATTCTCGATTTTCAAAGCATCATGCTGACAATTCGGATGATGAAGAAGTTGGAATGCTTCATTTGTGTTTGTGATGAGAAGATAGTAGAAAGTATACAAATGAAAGTGAATTTGTATGTGGTAGAAAGTATACGAATAAAAGTGAATTTGTGTGTGTGTGTGTGTGTGTGTGTGAGAGAGAGAGAGAGAGAGAGAGAGAGAGAGAGAGAGAGAGAGAGAGAGAGAGAGAGAGAATGGGTGTGTAAAAAAGAGATACATGTGAGTGTGTGAGAGAATGGGTGTGTAAGAAAGAGATGCATGTGAGTGTGTGAGACAATGGGTGTGTAAGAAAGAAATGCATATGTGATTTGTGTGTTTGAAAACAAAGACCATAACATCAAAGGTACAATATTAAAATGTTTGTAAAAGAAACCTAAAAGGAAATTGAGGCCTTAATGAAATGCATGATGGAAGAAGCCTTGAAAATACTTTAATAGGGATAGGTTTAAATACTAAAGAGGGAAAGTTGAAAACAACCTTAAGTAAAGGTGGAGCCAACAAAGAAAACATGGCAAAGGTGATGAAGCCAGAGGGCGACAGAGCATGGCAATCCATGGGAGACGAAGCTCTAGCATACCGCAGATGCAACAATGGTGTTGTAAAATATATGATGTAATTAACTACTAGTAGAGCTAGGCATATAATATGCTATGCATGAGAGTGTATAGTGGAGGGTGTATGTTTATATAGGAGCGATAGTGGGTAAAGGTGGTGGAGGTGATGGGCTTATATATAGACAAAGATTAGTGGTCACAAATAGAAGTGTGTGTAGCCTGGTTAGAGCATTTTGTCAGCAGTAATGGGGGAGGTTTCCTTAGAGCAATCATTGGGAGATAGAGAATTGGGGAGGTTGCCTTAGAGCAATCATAAGGAGATAGAGAATTGGGGCAGATTGTGTGTGTGTTAACTATCATTCAAAAATTAAAATTCCCTATTATGCTATATATATATATATATAAGAAAGTGTGTTTGCTAGATTATATATAAAGGTTTATGCAAATATACATTAAGACACACACACATATGTGTGTGTGTGTCTGTGTGGGTGTATATGTATATGTAAAAATAAAATAAGTAAAATAATAAATGTGTGTGTGTGTGTGTGAGAGAGAGAGAGAGAGAGAGAGAGAGAGAGAGAGAGAGATACACCTAGATTTATATTTATTTCTGAAGCCTCAATGCTAGATGATCAATGGAGTTAAATAAATGTAAGGAGAAGAGAATAGGAAATGGACATTATATTTTTGCCTTTTGGTAATGGTTTCATTGATCTTGTACTTCTTTCTAACAGTTAGAATTTTGGGTTTATGTGTGTGTATGCATGTGTGTGCATGCATGCATACGAGAGAGAGAGAGAGAGAGAGAGAGAGAGAGAGAGAGAGAGAGAGAGAGAGAGAGAGAGAGAGAGAGAGAGACATACATATAGATCTATGTATATATATATACACACACACATAAAGCCTCAAAGCTAAATTCCCTAGATTCCCTATGGAGTTATTTTATGGAAGATAGGGCTTGAAAAAGTCTTAAAGAATAAGGGATTGGACTTTCTACGTCCATTATGGCATTGCCATACACACATATTTTGAATTCATATTCTATAAACATTATATTTTTCTTCATCACTCATGAAATGTGATATTCCCATTAAGAGGATAAAATGTATCGTGTTTATGGAGGAGGTAATTAACCAACAAATAGGTCACCTTGTAATTTATCATATTTATGAAGGAGGTAATTAACAATCAATGTGTTCATCTTGAAATAGATCCAGAACTCTCTCTCTCTCTCTCTCTCTCTCTCTCTCTCTCTCTCTCTCTCTCTCTCTTCTCTCTCTCTCTCTCTCTCTCTCTCTCTCTCTCTCCAAGGAAAAGTGTCTATAGGCGTACGTTTAGATGCGTTTTGACAACATGGTTTAAAATGTTACGAGTGCGTTTATAAGTGCGTCTAAAATCGCATCTACCGACACGCGTCTATATGCGCATCTATACGCACGTCTATATACACATCTATAAGCACGTACGTATAGATGCACTTATAGATGCGTATATAGACGTGCTTACAGCCTCTATTATAGACGCGCTTTGGAATTAAATTTTTTTTCCAGAGAGCTACCTGTGCAGATATACAACTGTATTTTCTGCACAAGCAGCTCTCTGGTTTGAGGTTTTGCTTACTTGTACATAGACGAATCAAAATCAGCAAAGACATCAACATAAACACTTAAATTAAAGATAGATATGCACAAAAAGATTTGTGAACACACTTTGAATACTGATTAAAGAAGATGAGAAATTACATTTTATATCCAAAAATTTATCCATACATGATCGTAGCCACATAAGGCTTGAATAAAAACATGGATACATAAAGAAGATGAAAAATTTCATCTTATATCCAAGAAGTTGTCCATGCATGATGGTAGCCACATGAAGGCTTGAAAAAGAAACATAGTTGCATAAACCAAAACTATACATGAAGAAAAACTAGCGGGCGACTACTCAGAGGAGTCATCACTCTCTGAGTCATCTTGTCCACCTTGTGCCTACACAAAGTGAAGATATATATAAATAAAAATAGAAAGTATTATAAAGGTTAAAACATGTTTTGAAAATAAAAATAAATAGTAGTAATTGCATTGGTGTTTTCCTTGCTTGATTGTATTGTTCGTCGGAGATGATCCCTTCATCGTAAAGGTAATCCCATGTATCTCCTCTACTGGGCAACGGT
Source organism: Cibotium barometz (assembly GCF_041138505.1). Classification (NCBI taxonomy): domain Eukaryota; kingdom Viridiplantae; phylum Streptophyta; class Polypodiopsida; order Cyatheales; family Cibotiaceae; genus Cibotium; species Cibotium barometz. The sequence continues at coordinate 11,789,116 of NC_141076.1, forward strand.
GGTAGCCAGTCTCTGCTGGGGTAGGATCTCTACCCACAATGTCACGCTACAGCACAAGACAAACATTATAACACAACTCAAATAGAGAGACTACAAAGAAAAGATATGAAGTTGCACTATACATACAAACTCGGCCTCCCATGATGCACGACCTCTAGATCCGAAGTGTGACGATCATATCGCTCCATTTGTATTCGTCGCGCTTCTTTGCCTGGCTCACTACTCCTTCTAAGAGCTCCTTCTTGGCTTTCTTCCACTCGCCCTTATGAGCAATAGATGGCTTACCGTGTCCATTTTGACCGGCATCTATTTGGGCTTTCTCCTCCTTTTTGCATGTCTCCTTACTAGAGACCTCCTATTCTTAAGTATGTCTTTGATTTTTCATCGCGCCTATCTACTGCTAAACCTTTGGTCGTGAGGATTAGGATACTTCTTGTGGATAACTTTAATGCAATCATCCTCTAGGCTCTCCCTTTGCTGCTTAAAATGTATGAAGTAGTCTTTATAGTGTGCAAAAACTACTTGGCGCAAGTAGTTTACCACCTCCTTCCCACGAGAGTCATCAACTATGCCACCCACATCTGTGATATCATAATATGATATATCACTATGATGTGGTGGTGACTATGAAGAACGATCCCCACCTCCAAAGCACTGCCCTAGGTATCCTCTATCTCCTCTACCTCCACTCTCAGTGCTACTGTGGCACATGAGGTACGACCACCACTATCTCCACGACTACCCTCCCTACGACGAACGACTACCACTCTCATGAGAGCCATGATAACTGTGAGGTGTCACATCTCCTGAAGATGGAGGTGTAGGAGATGCTGTAGCACTAACTGGGGGGATGATGGATGAGGGGTGAATGTCAAGGCAGGTGAAGTGCCTGGCAAGGGACTCTGTTAGGCTATGGACAGACCTGATGGTAAATGGGGTGCTGTTGCATAGGCTGCCAACTGCTCGGGGGTGGGAGTATAGCCAAAGATGCCCTCTACCTCTCTAGCAAACCATCGTTTGAGACTCGATGAGAGCCTCAACCTGTCGGTCTATGGGACAAGAGGATGAGGACCCATGCCACATCTTTACAAACAAATAAAATATATATATATATTTTTTATGCAAGCCTTATGCAAGCTAGAGAAGCCTTATGTAAGCATTATGTTTAAAGTACTATGCATAAGCTTAAAACACTATGCATTATGTTTAAAGCACTATGTGTTATGCAAGCCGTTACACGCAAGCCTTGCATAAGCTTAAAACACTATGCATTATGTTTAAAGCACTATGTGTTATGCAAGCCGTTACACGCAAGCCTTGCATAAAGCATTATGCATAAAGCATGCATGAGGCCTTATGCATAAGGCTTATGCATAAAGCACTATGCATAAGGCCTTAAGCATAAAACTATGTATGAGGCCTTAAGCATAAAACCATGCATGAGGCCTTATGCATAAGGCTTATGCATAAAGCACTATGCATAAGGCCTTAAGCATGAGGCCTTAAGCATAAAGCTATGCATGAGGCCTTATGCATAAAGCTTATGCATAATATGCATAAAGCTTATGCATAAGGCTATTCATGAGGCCTTAAGCATAAAACTATGCATGAGGCCTTATGCATAAAGCATTATGCATAAAGCATTATGAGGCCTTATGCATAAATCATGCATGAGCATTATGCATAAAACATTATGCATAAAGCTCAAACCTACAAAACAAATCCCCAAGCACCCAAGGATGCAATAATAATAGAGGAAAGATATGAAAGCACTTACCTCTTTTTTGTGATGTTGAAAGAGAGGATTAGAGGACCTAGAAAACCAACAAAACCAACAAAAGGGTGAGGAAAAGATTAGTAATGCATACATACAAAAGCTTATGCAAGCTATGCCGCTATGCAAGCCCTAAGCCTTATGCAAGCCTTATGCAAGCTATGCTAAAGCTTATGCAAAAAGCATGCATGAGGCCTTATGGATAAAGCTTTAAGCATAATGCTTTATGCATGAGGCCTTATGCATAAAGCTTATGCATAAAGCATTATGCATAAGGCTTATGCATAAAGCACTATTCATAAGGCCTTAAGCATGAGGCCTTAAGCATAAAACTATGTATGAGGCCTTATGCATAAAGCTTATCCATAAAGCATGCATGAGGCCTTATGCATAAAGCTATGCATGAGGCTTATGCTGCATAAAGCATTATGCATAAAGCTTATGCATAAATCATGCATGAGCATTATGCATAAAGCATGCATAAAGCATTTGCATAAAGCATTATGCATAAAGCTTATGCGCAAACCTATAAAAAAAATCCCCAATACCCAAGGGTGCAATAATAATAGAGGAAAGATAGAAAAGCACTTACCTCTTTTTTGAGATGTTGAAAGAGAGGATTACAGGACCTACAAAACCAACAAAAGGGTGAGAAGGATTAGTAATGCATACATATAAAAGCTTATGCAAGCTATGCCGCTATGCAAGCCTTATGCAAACTATGCCGCTATGCAAGCCTTATGCAAGTTATGCTAAAGCTTATGCATAAAGCATGCATGAGGCCTTATGCATAAAGCTTTAAGCATAAAGTTTTATGCATAAAGCATTATGCATAAGGCTTATGCATAAAGCACGCATGAGGCCTTATGCATAAAGCTATGCATGAGGCCTTATGCATAAAGCTATGCATGAAGCTTATGCATACAGCACTATGCAAGCCACGCTAGCCTAAACTAAACCGTACCCTGGCACTATGCATTAAGCATGCATGCATAGAGCTTAATACATGCATAGATTAAGCTTAATGCATGCATAGAGCTTAATGCATGCATAGAGCTCTATGCATAGAGCTTAATCTATGCATTATGAATGCATGCATAGAGCTTAATCTATGCATTAATCTCTACGAATAGAGTTTAATGCATAGATTAAGCTCTATGATTAGAGCTCTATTCATAGATTAAGCTCTCTATGCATAGAGGATCTACAAAACAAAACCCTTCTTTTTGGTAGATAAAAATAGAGGAAAGAGAGCAAAAAAAGATAGGAAAGATAGGAAAGCACTTACCCCTTTTTGTTGGTGATGTTGAAAGAGAAGATTAGAAGACCTACAAAACCAACAAAAGGGTGAGGAAAGGATTAGTAATGCATATATACAAAAGCCCTAAGTACCTAATGCATACATACAAAATCGAAAAGAGAGGAAAGAGAGAAAAGCATTTACCTCTTTTTGGTGAAGTTGAAAGAGAGGATTAGAAGATCTACAAAACAAAACAAAAAGTTGAGAAAAGAATTAGTAATACAAAACCCTAAAAGTGTGAATAGCATGGATACACAAGGAGGTTTAAGCCTTATGCATAAGAGGTTTAAGTATAAGCCTCTTATGCATAAGCCTCGTAGGCTTATGCATAAGAAAGAGAGAGAGAGAGAGGTACAGAAGAGAATACCATTCAAAAATTTTAAATATAAGAAGCTTATGCATGAGAGAGAGAGAGAGAGAGAGAGAGAGAGAGAGAGAGAGAGAGAGAGTGAAGAGAATACCAATCAATAACCCTAATTCTAAACATACCATTCAAAAACCATGAATATATGAAGAGGTGGGAGAGACAAGTGGGATAGAGATTACTTTGTGAGGAATTGTCCTTGGGAGGAGACTTTCGATTACCTTGTAAGGAATCCTCCTTGGGAGAGGAGACTTAAGAGGAGACTTTGTGAGGAGAGGACAAAGGGTGGGAAGGAGACTTTGTAAGGAGATGACTGTAAGATCCCTGTTCCCACCGAGTAACAGATTCGGGATACTAGCAGTGGAAGTAGCACTTCTTGCGCGGGACAGGGGTCCCACATTTGGGGCCTCGCCCCACGGATATCCGGATAAGAGACTAATCCGTCGGTTGTTCCAAAACCGAACCCGGAAAAACTTCCTTTACCGGAAAGCACGGGCGATTCCACCAGGATAACTTTTTACTCTAACGTAGTCAAGATCATTTCTGATCGAGCTGATCTAATTACATCTATAAGATACTTGGTCAGGTCAAGGAAGAAACTTGCACTTGGATCATTGGGATCAACGTTTTTTTCCCCATTCAAGAGGCACAGCCGTTGATTCCTATCCATAGAACAGTTACTGTCGGGGATTTATTTTATCTATCGTAAAAACAAAAGTTTGAGTCTCGATTTACGGATCCATCAGTCCAACCTAACCCCATCCGATCCCATGGGTTAGCCAACCGCCCAACCACTGTAGTGATGGGATCCAATTAAGAATTTGGTTAGGTTTTGTCTCGGGTACCAAGGAAAAGAGTTCCAAGGCCCCCTAGCCGGATGTTCATGCAAAATAAAACTAGTCACACCACTCACACACCCAATATGAAATTGCCTTTTCACAGATTCAACCAGTTTAAAACAATCCTTTAATAAAACCATAGTATCACTGATCACCATCTTCCAATTTATCCAGTTGATTCTTAATTTTCCCATCATTCCTTCATCAGAGTATCTATGGCATCATTGGCAACTAGAACGCTCAGGGGCCGTTTCGATAGTTCCTAGCCCGTAATACTCGGTAATATAATCACTTATCAAGATGGACTCTCGTTGAAGATCAGCAAGATCAACCAACAGATCCATATAAAGAGCCATGGACTCATCCATTGAAGACCAGCAAGGTCAATCAACCAGATCCATGCTCGATTTCAGAAAACATTTTAAAGCCCGAAGCACACGCAACGAATCAAAGATAAGTCATCGCTCTTTTCACTTTTGCAAAATTTAATGGTAGAAAAGGTGGCCGCATTGTTCTTTCATTGTTCTTTCACTTTTATCCACATTTCCTCCTAAAAATGTATTTAATTATGGGGAACTTCACAGCCAAAATTTGTGAATTCAAACCCCAACAAGCCTAGCCACAATAGTGCTCACAATGTCTCATAAAAAACACCTAGGCCTACTCCTACTTGTCATCGTTGCCTAAATTCGAGCCATATTGCAGAAAATTGCTTTGCTAAGTTACCACCTCCAAAAAAATCAACCACCACAGTCCACTACTACGTCAAAGAAGACGCTAGTGAGGTTGATGATGACACCATTACAAAGTGGACGGAGAACACCACATGCAAGTTTGTGTTTTTCATGATGATAGAAGTTAGCATGATTTTATTTCAAAAAATTTTGTATGGAAATTACAATCGCACACATCTCCCTCTACATATAAAGTAAAATCTACATTTGAAGGAACTCATTACAATGGCACTCATGAAATTAAAAATATTGAAATTCAAATTGGGTCATATAAGGAGCATCGTGATTTCTTGATTTCACCTTTACATTCCACGGACATCATTTTAGGAATGTCATTCCGTCATCGTAACATTGATAACAACACTTATACTATGTAATTCACACATAATGGCACATTAATATCTCTTTCTAGTGACTCTTCACTTGAAGTTTTTCCATTCACTACACAAACACACGCAAAAAGAGCACTTAGAAAAGAGCACTTAGAAAAGAGCATAAAGCATACATGATTTATGTGACTGAGGTAGAGAAAGTAAATCAAACACTCACCCCACATCAACAACACTTTCTTCATTCTTTTCATGATTGTTTTGTTAACGACTATCCCCCTCACTTACCTCCTTGTTGCCCCAAGGACCATAAAATAGAGCTCTTGCCAAAAGAAGTCAACCACCACATTGTGCACCTTATAGACAAAACCCTTTACAATAGCAATAAATTCAATGCCAAATTAAGGAATAACTAGATAAAGGATTGATACGACCTAGAATTTCACCATTTGGAGCACTAATCTTGTTAGTTCAAAAGAAGAATAAGACTAATCGCATGTGTGTCGATTACCGTGAATTAAATAAAGTGACTGTAAAAAATTATTATCCTATTCTTAGAGTAGATGATTTGCTTGAAAATTTGAAAAGTGCTTGTGTTTTTAGCAAGATAGATTTACAATTAGGTTATTATCAAAAGTGTGTATGGACTCTATCGATATTTATAAGACTGCATTTCGCACTCAATTTGGTCACTATGAATTAATTTTCTAGTAATTCTCTTTGGCCTTACAAATGTACTCGCCACATTTATTCACATGATGCATAGAATCTTTCTGAATCATCAAAATTTTGTGATTGTCTTTTTTGATGACATTCTTATTTTTAGTCGCTCTGAAAAAGAATACGAAAACCATTTGAGAATTGTTTTTAAACTTTCATCTACAAACACAAGAAAAGGTCTGGACGAATTGAGCACTTGCAAGATGGGAGCTACTAGTAACATTCGTTTAAGCCATTATGAATGGCTTTATCACATTCCTTCATCCACTCATAGACCATATCTTGCTTCATTAAAGCATGTGGGGGATGTGCTAAGTCAACTAGGTATCAAAGAAATCGACTATATGAACAAATTTGGCTAAGAAACCCTGTTGAGCTATTTTGCATTACTAAGATTACTAAGGGTCTTAATGATCTCCACCTTTTGTGCATCCCTGCAAGGCCATCCTTGGAGACAATATGCCCAAGAAGAATCATAACATTGACTGCAAAAGCACATTTGGCCGGATTAAGGCTTAATCAAGATTTTTTGCATTTCCCCAAACACAATCTAAGATGTAGAAGGTGAGTGGGTTCTTTCCCAAAAACATTGAAATTATCAAGGAACACGTGGATAAAACTTGTCAAGTATTCATCAAATTTCTCCTAGAGTATCCTTTAGAAGGTTGTTGGGGCATTCTTCAACACAAACCTCATTTAAAGCAAACACTCCCCATTTAGTCACAAAAGACATTTTTTCTCAATCTTCTAGAGACATTAAAACTCAATTATATCCATTAAACCCATCAAGGAAAGCATACATCTCATGACCCGCTTTTGCGTCCAAAGAATTTTTTAAAGGTAGTGGGAATGGATTCGCCATTGTAGCTGCATTTAGCTTTCTATAATCCATATAGATCCTTAGCTTACCATTTACTTGGGGACAATTATAATTGGTGACAACAAACTAGCTTTATTAATTGGGTAAATAAACCCAACTTGTAAGAGTTTTTCGATTTCCTCCTTCACCTGCTTTGGCATAATTAGGATTCATATGACATCTCTATTAGTAGATTGGTACCACATCCTCCTTAAGATTGATATGATGTTGATAAAATTGAGGATCAATGCCATTCATATCAGTATAGCTCTAGGCAAAAACATCCACATAAGATTTAAGCAGTTCCCCCCTTTGAGAGTATCCTTCAGCCTATTACTTTTCATAGATTATCTACATTCCGTAAATTCATATCTTCCAACTCATCCTCCTTAACGTGATGGGTTCTTTGCATTTTTGCCTTGTGAGTTGCTTATATGGCAATTAATGTTTTGAAATCATCAAAATCATCCTCAAGCTATAGGGACACTTTCTATACCTCTTCACTAGGTTTTAGTTGCATCATAAGGGGAGACGACCCATATTTAGCAATAATCGAGTCCAAATCTAATTCAAAGAGAGACACCAAATCCAGATTTTATTTTAAAATTTCTTCTTCTTCTTCTTCTTCATCCTCCTCCACCCGTGCTAGGTAGTTTAGGCCTTCATGGGATAGAGTGATCTAGCTGCCTTAGTTACCTTTTATGACCTGAACCTACTATAGTAACCTTGATATTCTTCTTGCCTTTTTGTAGGATGATCTAGTTAGTAGACTAATTATGCTTTATTTTCCATGTCGTAGCCATGGTCGACCCAACAGCATGGGGTAGGCGCGCCAACAATTTCCTCCATCTTCATGACCACAAATATTGTGGAATAGTCACATTTGGCGATTTGAATTTGTACTCCATGGATCAGTCCCAAATGTCTTAACATGTCTCTAATCCACCATTTGTAGGACTGATAAAGGGGAGGGTTCTAACTCCATGAGCCCTAATTCCCTGCGCATAGTACTTGAAATTATATTTATCCTGTTTTGAGATATCGAGCTCTAGTGAGGCGGTGGACACTGATGACCCGCCTGGGGGATAGGCCCCACACTTACACCACTGGCATGGTTGGTGAGATCTTGGGTGATATGTGGCCAGTGGGATGACAGGCTGTGTGACAGCCATTCTAGAGACTGGCATAGTTATAGTGCCAGCTCATTTAGTCGGGTTCACACTATAGAGAACCCGTGTATGTATTTGGTTGAGTACCTTTCATATTGTGTGTACTCTTATCTTGTATATGGTGTGTTGAGTGTTGAGTAAAGAAGAAGAAGATTTTCAGCCTCTCACCTTGTGTGTTCTCTATTAGGGTTTTGTGAGTGTGTGTGTGCTTGCAAGAGCTCAAGCTCTCTTCCCCCCTGCATCTTTTCATGGTATCAGAGCCTGGTTCGTGCTAAGGGCTGAGCTGCAAGCAAGAGAACCACAGGAAGCGGTACGAGGGTAAGAGCTGCAACTACTCTTCCCTATTTGTGTTGGTGACGACACCCTTGTCGGGAGCTCTACGGGAGGCACCGGCAACGATCTCTGATTGAGGAGCTTTCTTCGCGGGAGTAAAGCTATAGGGCAACTATATTGTCCTATAGGACAGCTATATTGTCCTATCAGACAAAATTTTATGGGCCGAAAACGCGTTTCGGGCACGTCTGGACCTCCGTTTTTCAGAAAGCAGGCGATTTCGAGCACTGCAGGTAAGTCACTGATTCTCTGCAGAACTCTGTTTTAAGAACTGCAGGAAGACAGATTGACTGTGCAGACACTGTGGGTGCTGCAAAGAGGTCTACAGTTGCCATTGGGTGTATGTATGCACAGTGAAGTCACTGGTTGTGACATTTGAGAGTACTACAGTACTGCTGCAGAAAATACAGCAGTTTGTGCAGGAAAAATCAGAGTGCTGTTTCTGGTAAAATTGTGTTTGGCAAAGATGTCAAATGATGGGATAACCCAGATTGTGGCTGAGAAGCTAGATAAGAATAACTTCCATGCTTAAAGGTTCAGGTTGACGAATTTCCTGATGGGAAAGGGCTATTGGGACTACATAGAAGGTGAGCATGAAGAGGCACCGGAGATACCGGATATAAATCTGACTGCTGCAGATGTGAAAGAGTTTAAAGACTGGAACCAAGGAGCCAGGAAGGTTATGTATTGGCTATCCATTAGTATACAGGACACCATGATTGGGCACATTCAAGATGCCAAGTCCCCCAAGGAGGCGTGGGACACCTTGGTAAAGCTCTATGAAACAAATAGCAAGGCACGTAAGATACAGTTGAAGAATGAACTTCATACTGTAGAGAAAAAGAGCATGTCTGTGAATGACTATGCGCTGAAGATAAAGGGTATTGTGGAATCCCTTGCATCTATTGGTGTGTCAATAGATGATGATGATAAGGTGGAAGTCTGTCTATGTGGTCTCGGGCCACAATACAAGGCTTTCACGTATAGAGACTTCTATAGTAGTGTCCCTGATTTGAAGTGTGATTGGTGTAGGAAGTTATTTTGGTAGCTACTATGTGTCAAATATCCATTCTTTAGGGATTTTCAAGTCTGACCATTTTGTGTCCATTAGCATGATCCTGCTAGATTTTTCATCTAGCTTCATCAACGTTGTTATCTTTTGGTTTGCATCTTGCCTAGTGTTCATGTATCTAATATTATTTTTCTCTTTCTCTGCTACATGCTTGAGGATGGGCATACCTATGTTTACATATTTATTGCAAATTTTCCATTGTATAGACACAATTTTTCAAAAGTTCATAAAATCATCTTTGTCTAGGGTCGCAATAATAGCAAGGGTTCTGAGATAATATGGGTCCGTAAGAGAAAAAAGAGTCTAGACAGATTAAGGATAATGAAGGTCTCTCAAACAGGGGAGTATCCCAGGTAGCAAGACTTTCTAAGGTCTTTAACCTTAGTGTCCATAAGGAAAAAAAGAATTCTAATAGGTTTACATTTTTGGGTCTTTAATCTTGGTGTCCATAAGGTAAACAAGAAATATAATAGGTATACATTTGTGGGTCTTTAACCCTAATATCCATAAGAGAAACAAGAAGTCAAATAGGTATACCTTTCTGGGTCTTTAACCCTTATAAGAAGCCTGACAGGTATACGTTTTTGGGTCTTTAACCCCCTAGCACAGTGTTTAAATAATGACTCTACCAACCCCTCTTGGGTTAGCATGTTAGTGATGAGTAGTTTCTTATACTGTAGAAACTTTCTAGTTTTTAATCATGTAAATAATGATCATTTGCTAGTTGACATGGACTATTTGCAAGCATGAATAATGTCACTTGGATTTACCCTTTAACCTCTCCAAAGATTGGTAGCCCCTCCAAAAATTCATGACAACTAAAATAGAGTGGATAGAAGCAAAAAAAGGCGATCAAGAAAATCCAATAAAAATGTCTTTCTTTGCATAAGATGCATCTTCTGATAGATGGGCATCTCATAGTCTATTTTGATGGATCTAATAAATATTTGGGTGGTGACAGAAACCAAGAATGGTAAGGAAGAGATTTGCAAGTTTGTACCAGGGAAATTTCATGATGTAGAATTAAAGTATCCATCCATCCACAAAGAAATCCTATCTGAAGTTCTTTGAGGACTTAAAATTATTCATCCTTGTTATTGAATTTACCCAAAAAACAGATCTTAAAAAATATGAGTTTTCTGTGGACTGAAAAATGTATGAAAGATCAGCAATGGATGACTTCTCTAATGGGCAAGATGGTTTGCTTATTGAAAGATGAAGTGTGAACACAAAGATAAGAAATTTTTTGCCATTACTTATATCTTCTTGAGAAATGTATTCTCTCCAGTTGATGTCTGCTTCTGAGAAATTTAGTGTAGAAGGGGCTTCTTGTTGCAACATAAATGTTGTAGGCTTAGTGTATGCCTCTATGTTTTCTAGAGATTCTTCTTCATCAAATTTTGTAGATAATACATGAACTATTTGGAAGTCAAGCTTAGAATTGAAACCTTATAATCCTTTTCTTCTCTAGCAAGCTTTAACTATTCAAGAATACTCATATTGTTTTCCCATTTCTTTTATGTAAGATGAATGTTTTTGTATGTCCCGTTTTTTGTATGGTTGGACTGGTGCAACCATTTCAAGTATAAGATTTGGCTTAATAGTGGCAAAATATGGCTCATCAATTGGCTATCATGACTTGGGGTATTTTTCTTTCAGGAATATATTTAGCCCTGCTATATTATTTTCAAGAGAACCCGTGACTTCAAAAAAGCCTGTTTGCATTCTTGACTCAATTAGATAAAGTGTTTTATTGATTTTTAATATTGATTGTCTTGTTTGGATTTCTCCTTCATTGATGGTTTAGAGAGATTTAGTTTTCCAATTTCAAATGGTATTTCTTGCTTAGTTAGTTGGTCTCCATATGGTGCATACACACATAAATATCCTTGAAGGTTAGTGGTAGAAGTAATTTTTGAGCTTGGGAAAATATTTTATGTGTCATTCTCTTGCCTACCATCAGAGGTGTGCTCATCATTGACACTCTCGTTCTTGGTCTAACTACCACACATCCACATGATGTGCATATCTTTGTTTCACCATTAGTAATGGTATGTGCATGGTTGCAGAGATCAAGTCTCATAGTGCCAAACTTCTGAGAGAGATCTTCAAGTTGTTTTAGCTTTTCATGCCTCGACTTTGGTCTAACATTTGCAAAAATCGAGAGAGACGTACTTATAAAGACTTCTACAGTGACATGGTATCCTTGATTTGAAGTGTGATTGGTGCAAAAAAAGTTCTTTCGGTGTAGCTACTTTGTGTTAAATGTCCATTGTTTAGAGATTTTAAAATCTAACCATATTGTGACACTACTAGATCTCTCATCTAGCTTTATGAACACTACTATATTTTGCTATCCATCTTGCCTAGTGTTCATGTATGTAGTTTTCTTTCTCTCTTTCTCTACATGCTTGAGGAGGGGTATACAAGCGTTAAAATATTTGTTGTACGTTCTCCATTGTATAGAAAGCTTCTGAAAAGTTCGTAAAATCATCTATATCTAGGGTTACCATAATACCAAGGGTTTTGAGATAATATAGGCCCCTAAGAGAAAGAAGATTGTCTAGGCAGACTGTGGAGGATGAAGGTCCTTCACAGAGGGGAATATCCCAAGTAGCAATTATAGACTTCCAAAGGTCTTTAACCGTGGTGTCCATAACCCCGATGTCTTTAACAAAGGCTTTTGAGATGATATAAATCCCTAAGAGAAAGAATATAGTTTGGGCAGACTGTGGAGGAATAAGGTCATTTAGAGAGGGGAGTATCCCAGGTAGAAATTATAAAGAAGCACCACCTCGATGAGTATTTCCCTTGAATGGAATACAAACATTACTCCTTGGGAATCTTGAGCTTTCATATGGAGATGCATGACATTTTCCTTTGGCATCATTGGGTGTTTATGTAAACATTAGTTTGCACATAGCACCATGAGTAGAATGAAAAATTGGGTGATGATCCTCTTTGTCTTGAATATAAGCTTGTCGACCGTTGTAAGATGATCCACCCTTGTCTTCATCCTTCCTCTTCATCTCATTATGCAAGTCTTTAAGCTCTTGCACAATGGGTTCCACAAATGATTGAGACATGATTTCTATCATACATCTCATCATCATCACCATCATTTGTGACATATGATTTGTCATTGCAGGCATTGCATGAACACTTCCATTCCTAATAGTGTTAGTTTTTCTGATGCCCCATTGCCATACTCTAACCCTTCATCCGCATCCATGCCTTCATCTTGTATAAACATTTGAGCCTCATTTGCAATTGTAACCTCTTCCCTGAATGTTGAGTCCTTTGGCTTCCATGGTCTTCCCTTTGGTGCCATAGCTGAAAATAGGGAATTGGTTGTAACTTGCTCAAATCTTGGTGGATTTACGAGATCTTGTAGTCTAACACTGTTGTGGGCAAAATAGGTAACTCATGAGGGTTACCTAAAAAGATTCCCTCCAAAAATGCATGAAAGCTTTAAAATAGCTTAAAAACACATCTAGAATTCCATGTGTAGATTAAAAAACTACATGAATTTTGATACTTTTTTCAAGAGAGAACGTGGTGACCTCCATAGATTTATAAACTAATAATGCTTGACATAAAAACAACTTGACTTTTAAATGGGATAGAAGAAGTCTCCACAACTTAAAGAAATACCAAAATTTTTTAAATTAAAAATTATTTTATAAATCTCATGAATGAAATAGACCTTTTTTAATGAACTTTCTTGGAACAAAGTTTACCACTATACATAAATATACACATTATTTGACAAGTGATAAAAAAAGATTAGAATAGATAACATCATAAGCTCTATAGTTTATAAAAAACCCTACAATGAGGCTTAAATGTATTTCTAAACCCAAATAGCAAAGCCAATACAAATAATATGAAATAAAAGTTCTTCATACAAAGATGAGATGAAACTTCTTGAAGGTTTCTAGAGCAATAAACTAAAGCATGTAAAGTAGGAGAGTCATGTGATAAACTAAATTATGTAAAGTAGTAGACTGAAAAATCTAAACATCTAGGACTTGATCTGGATATTCCTCTTCTTATTTATTGGATTGGTGATAATGTTCTTCTCCTTGGGGACCAGGGAGCATCAAAGTAAGATTTTCATTTTCTATTAGAGATGCTACTTCCCCAGGCTCATTAGAGAGGGGAGGCATAGGTTCTTTTGATGCTGGCTGTAACTTCTCATTAGTGTCAATGGAGACTGCTCCCACCTCTTGATCTTCATCTGGTAGTTCCATAGCACCCTTTACACGCATAGGAATAAAGGTTGCTTGGATCTCATCCTTTTCAATTGCAACACAGTTTCTCTTTCTCTTAACTGCACATGTCCCAGTTGTACCTGCAGTTTAAAAAAAATGAATATAAAAACTAACATAAAATCAAAAATAAGAAATTTTATATTTAAATATGATTTTTTTAAAAAAAATAAGTGTATACCAGTTCCAAAAAATAAGTCAAGTATCCAATCATCTGGCGTAGAAAATAGGTCGATCAAACGATTAATCAAACGTTGAGGCTTTTGGTAGGGATTCACCAAGGCTTTGGACTCAGTCACATGCCTTAGTTTTCTAGTTACTGCGGGAAAAGAAAGCACATTGGAGCATCCACACTCATGGACATATGCTTTAACACGTCTTTGCTCAATGTCATCCCAATAGCCAACCGTGATCATTTCAAAGGAACTTTTGAAACAAAAACTAGGGACATGATCTATATTTGTTTTGATCCTATAATCAAATTTAGTGAAACAAAAATTTAAAGTGTTTGAATAATAATGAAAAGAAACTAAAAACATAAGTTCTTGAAACCATACCAAACAAGAGACTCCAGACCATATACTTCTTTCTTAGACCATCTGCTTCTTTCTCAGAGCTACAGTTTACTAATGTAGCTTGGCTAGTGTTATGAAAGATCACAAATCTCCACATATTTGATTTAGTTACTACTTTAAAATTTTGTAACATCTTTTGAATTTCTTGATAGGTATATGCTCTCTCATCATTCGTAGAACCACTCATATTAAAACCATATGGGATATCAGCAATAACAAGACTGTAATCTTTCTTTGGAATGATATTCTGAAGATTATTTACATCCCCACAAATCACTTTATAGGATGCTACTTTACTTTCTTGTCCAGGAAGAAAAAACTCTTCTGGTTCATCTCCTTCAGTTGGAGCAGCATTTCGTAGAAGGCGTCTTGCTTTCTCTTAACGAGATCTTTCAAGGTGCACAAGAAAGTTTTGTGGACACTCTGATTCTTCTTAAAAGAGTGACTTTTTACCTTTTTTATTTGGAGGCTTCTGTTGTTACTAGAAAGTTAATATACAAGAATATAATATTTAGTGGCTGGTTTCTTAAGACATAACAACAATACTAGCATACCATCACATTTGAATCTTTAATACAAAAACAAAAGAATATTACCCAATCTTTGAAGAACAAGAAAAAATCTTTCAAAACTGCCTGAGAGCTAGAGTGGGGATACTCTTCGTCCCAAGTGGTGCAATTTAATTTTTTTATCATGACCTCTTGCATCTTCATATTATAAACTTTATCGCTGTAAGACACATGTAAAGACAATATAAATACTTCATTTACATCATGTAAGGTTCCCCCCTTTTCAAAAATGGGAGAAACGCTTAAGATAGTCCACTAAGTCTTATCTTAGAGAAAATTTCCTACTCATCGACACCTTGACCATACAGAGATTCAAGGATACGATTCATAGGTAAGACCTAGTTCTATCCCGCAGGGGGAGCGTGGTCTTCTAAAAATCAAATCACCCATAGGGTAATTGATCATAATTTGGACAACTACTAGTCTTGATTCCTAGAGACAACGCTTTTTTCCTCATCCATGTAAGGCACAGCCGTTGGCCTAGTCTTCTAGAATAGAATTGCTCGAGAACCTATTTATCTAACGTAGGGCTTTCACTTAATATGTTGGAAAGCTACCCGACTAATCGGGTCCACCCATCCGTAGGATGGTGCCGTCGGGGCATTCCATCCTCCCACTTTCCACCCTACTCACGCGTCAATTTGTTTTCTAATTAATCCTACCACACTGTTTGACATAAACAAACATGTTCCTTAATTAAGGCCCTTTCACAAGGTTTATTAAAACAGCCTTTGCCTTTTTCCACAATACAATAATGCCAAAGATAAGATTTATAAAAACAAAGTTTAAACATGAATCAATTTCATATAAGCCAAACTGGCTCTCTTATTCTTTTCTTTTATACCGCCGATGATCTAGAATTCAGCCTTCCAGTCTCCACATGCTGGGCAAAACCCTACGGGACCATACACCTCATCGTCGGCCGCTCGCGAGGACTCAAGCCGGCCTGTCGCCCTCTCAGGCTCCATCGCTCGATCCTCCCGCCCCTTAGAGGGATGTCTGCGCACTAGGGTGGGCTAATTTACCGCACTAGCCTGGGCCCTCAGAACTAGGCAGCATCATCACAATCACTTGTCTCAATCGGCAAACCTCATTCTCCCAATGGTATGAGGGATACCATGGGCCAACTCCGGGCCTTACTAACGTCTCCGCCGTCCGGCTACACAAGCACAAGAACGGGACAGCGTCAAGGCAGGGAGAAGTTGTACCTGCACCTTAATTTAACCAAGATAATAATCCATTTACTCACTAAACCATATGATTAGGATCCATGTCACCTTCTTTAAGAAAACAATCTTTTTCACAAAGATTTTAGCATTTCAACTTGAGATTGCGATAAGACATTCTTTATTAAGGCATATGCTTTGCTTAAAAGAATACAAACTTTAAATGGTAAATCAATCAAATAGATCACTGTAACAATCAATAGAGAAGTCGGGGCCATACCTCAACCCCTAAGAATGATATGTAAATAAAAAACAAAATATGTATATACCTTATAGAAATTTATCGTTTATCTCGTTGTCCTTGCTTGTCAACAAGAGCTTTAGAACTTGACATATGAGAATAGAGTCTTCTAATACCTTGTCCTTTGATTGAAATCATCTAGTAATCTCCAAGCTTTCTCCTCTTACTCATACTGTGATTCTTCTCTCTTTCTAAGATCTATGGCAAAATAGCCTTCTCTTACAGGGCTACGGCATACTATTCTTTCTCTAAAAGAAAAGCTATGGAGTTTTGGTCTCTTCCTCTGAAAGACTATAGCAATCTAAGCTTCTTTTCTGAGATATTAGATAATAATGAAGGGATATATGCATCTCAAACTCTAGGATTACCTTGAGGCTACTTGCTGTCTTGTCACAGTTTTCTCTATGTAGAGACCCTGACAGAAACAGCAAACTGTTTTGGCCATAACTCTCTGATAAAAACTCAGAATATGGTCATGTAACCAGTCAAAAGAACGGGAAGGCATTTGGTCTACAAGCCAACGCGGGCAGAATAGGCAAAAACGTCTGTATATAGCCGCAAACGCACTATCTTTAGAAACGCATTGTTTTTCCACATTTTTAGTATGCATGGACTCTAAATGTGTAAAAGTACTCTAAATATGACCTCTTATCACCTAAAATCGAAATTCTATTTTTGGGGATACTTATCTCTTAATAGAACTATTCTTATGTTCTTATTTCTTTTAGGATTTTTGGAGCTAATATTTTTATTCTAACACTTTTCTAATGTTTTTAGTCTTATTGTCTCACTCTTTCTAATTACATTCTCTTTTCTTATTGAAATCTATATTAAAAGAGACACATACATACATGGCTTGGGAGGGACGTTACACATCAAGAAGATAAAAAATGAATAACTAAAAACTTTACTTACTTTTGTAGCTCCAAAGACATTTCATCAAGTGATAGCTCCTTCAAAATGACACTCGATAAGAAAGAAACTAGCAGTGTTTGATCCTTCACTCCTTAAAATTCTCGCCATGGATTAAGCTTCATATCTTTTGCAAGGTCTTCAATTGATGTGTCCACCTTCTTACCACGACTTTTAGCTAAGCCACTAGATTCATTTAACCCTTTAGAGATCTTCTGCCCTTTCAAAGCTTTATTCTCCCACATTGAAAAGATTCT
The DNA here is from genome assembly GCF_041138505.1 of Cibotium barometz. Lineage (NCBI taxonomy): Eukaryota > Viridiplantae > Streptophyta > Polypodiopsida > Cyatheales > Cibotiaceae > Cibotium > Cibotium barometz. The sequence goes on from NC_141076.1 coordinate 11,806,660, forward strand.
ATTCTAAAGATCCCAAATCTATCCTGTACGAAAAGCAAGCTAAAATACAGGATCATACTATCTGAGTCCATAAGAGAGCTCCTCTTTCTCCACAAGAATCCCAACCTCCAAAAGACACTCTCCAAAAGACAGTGTCTTCATAATATGCCATCAACCTTTTGGTGTTGTGCCACATATTCCTCAAACTCATGGTGGAAAAACGTGATTTTCTCAATCTGGGACATCTTTGCACGGTAGTCATTATCATTATTATGATCCCATGCAAGAAGTTTTGCCTCTTCAACTGTGAGAGCAGCATAGATTTTGCAATAGTAAGGACTATTTGGATTTTCCTTTAATAGTTCCCTCCTAGCTTCAGTAGAGTGTGAACCCCCAATGACATAATAGTTATAATTCTGACATTCTGCCATTTTAAAGCTATTTTTATTGGGACAATCTTGGGGGTCTACCAAAACAATAAATGGGACCACTGTGGCATGGGGATTTACCTTCATTTTCTTCTTAAGATTATTAATGTAGTACTGTGTGAGGTTCTTTAATCTCCATTGATCTTCTACGAGATGGTGTATCAATAGGTGGTCGATGTATCTTTTTACCCTACCATTGAGCACAAGTTTCTGCTATTTAATTATCTCCCTTATTATTTTATTTTGTTGAGTTGGGAGTGCACCTATGCTAAGCTTACCATTAGGAGTGATGATGTCAAGCTCCTCGTTGTCATCTAAAGATACAAAATCCTCCTCGCTTGACAAATTGATGTTTTTATGAGATGTCCTCTCATCTCGAGAGCTTGTAGACATAGAAGTCCTTTTAACTTCTCTCTATTTTCCTCCTTTCCCATGTGAGAGTCAAGTGCAGAAGACCTTGGAGGCTCTTGAGGGGTGACCTCTAAGTAAGCAACATTAGAGGCTACAATAGTCGGAGTCAAGAAAGATCCTAAGCTCATTAACAAATTGTCATTTTTTTCCAATGCACAAGTTAGTTGCACAGGACCACAAAGACCCACTTGAAGATTATTTTGGCTCACTAGACACTCTCTAATGTTGTTCATATCATCAACAATAGAAGAAGCAACATCATCTCTCTCTTCCCCTATATAATCCACCTTTAACACTTTGCCACAAGACTTTTGACCTCTGAGAAGATTACCCTTGCTAGAATGCCTGTAGCAATGATGAAAAAAAGACCACCATCTACCCCAAAAAGACTCCACTCATGTTCAAGATAAGCAAGAGTTTTAATTGATGTACCTAATGAGAGTTGAGGTCTATCTTTTGGTGCATTTATAAAACCATGAGTTCTTCTTGGGGGGGGTACATAATAAGTTGTTGTCTTTGTCCTAGCTCTCACTAGAACAGACATAGGATCATCCTCCTTCTTTCTCTTCTTCATCTTCATCCTCAATAGAGGATGGTGATGAAGCTATAAATCTCTTTTGGATGAAGGCTTTAGTCATCGCAGTACCCTGGGGAGGAAAAGTGTCAATGGTCCCTAAACTTTGTCGAGTTTGAGTTTGTACTTCTTTCTCTGCACTAGCATCCAAGATTGTGTTGGTATGCTTGACACTTGCAACACCGTCTCTCTTCTCATGTTGTTGTGAAGCCTCCACTTCTTGGAAGAGGGATCTTTTCCCAGGTAAAGTAGCAGCTTGGGCTTCCTTTGCAGTTTTTTTAGAATGTTCCTTTCTTGCCTTCTTTGCAACTTGTATTTGAGGAGGTGAATCAAATTTTGGAGCCTCAATGGCAAACCTCTTAGAGGTCTTCTTCATCTCGTCACCCCTACTTAGATAAAAAGAAATAGATTTAGCAAAATAATTATTAGTTGGTCCAATCAATCAAATCCAAAAAAAATCAATAAGGTGGAGCTAACCATTAAAGTGAGCAACAACAAGGCTATCACAACAACAAGCAGCATGCTTCTATAAGATAAGAAAATGAAATCAGAAGACATTAAAATTAAAACAAAAATTATTCTACTTCTATATGATAAAAAAAAGAAGAATTTAAGAATGAATTAAGAAATAATCTAATTTTTGTAGAAAAAAGGCAACAAGTAGGAGAACATTGAAAGAGGACTTACATTTGTTGCAAAGTGGTATGGAAAACCAAAGGGAGAGATAAGAAGGGATGAACTTGTGGGCCTAGATTTTGATGTGGTACATCGATATGGTTGCCAAATCATTGAGGGCAGAGGAGAAGGAATAAGAATAATTGTCAAGATGCACGGTCCTTTTAGGAGAAGATTGAGTGTAGATTGTTCTCAACCTTCAGTTTACATGCAAACTCAATGCACTGCATCGAGTTCATGGAAAATTGGATGCATTATAATGGAATCAAATAAAAGAAAAAATAAAAAAGTTTGAATGGAGAAGAAGATCTCACTTTAGATGAAGGTCGCCTTCTCTTTTATCCCACCATATTTGTGTCAACAAATTTCAATAGTCACACTGTGGTGTAGAAAACATAGAGAAGTGGCGTAGCATGAAATCAAGCAAAGATATTGCCCGCTGTGTAGAAAAAGGGATAGCAAGAAGATATACGTAAGCGATAAAGTGCCCAAGGAGAAAGCGATGGTTTTTTTGGGTGAAGTGCTTTTAGGGAGATTTTACTAAGAAAAAAAAGAGACTTTTGAATTATTATATCATGCTCACTATTTTTGGCATGCTTATGTAAGCAAAGTTGATGCACCGCATCATCTTCTCCACAAAAACTCGATGTCATGCATCGAGTTTGTGGTAAACTCGATGCATAACATCGAGTTTTCATGGAGAAGTTGATGTAGTGCATCAACTTTATGTATGAAACTATGCTTTTTTGGGCTCGCAGTCACTATATGAGTACTAATTACATTGTCGAACAGGTGGAGAAAACCAATGAGGTTTTACTACTATAATGGTCCTTCGGGCCGGGGGGTGGGCCTGGACCCCCTAAGAATGGCCTAACTGCACGAGGTGACAGTGCCTCCAGATATGGCTCTTCTATGGTTAGGTTTAGAAATAACTTGTCGCACATGCATTTAACCTAACTAACATTGTTCTAGCTTAATCAAAAACCGTCTCATATAAATTTCTTAAAAAATAAAGAGTTCTTGCATTGCATCAACTTCTCCATAGAAACTTGATGTTATGCATCAACTCGATGCATAACATTAAGTTTGTGAGAAAAAGTTTATACAACTTTACATAATGGTTTGTAAAGTTGATGCACTACATCAACTTTTGATGTTGTGCATCAACTCGATGCATAACATCAAGTTTATGTGAAAAATTTGATACTGTGCATCAACTTTGTTGTTGATGCAATGCACCAACTTTGTATACATAAAAAAGTTTTCAAAAGTGGATGCATGTCATAAAATTTTCCACAGCAACTACATGTTGTGTATAAACTCAATATATAGCATGAAGTCTATGTGGAAAAGTTGATGCAATGCATGCAATTTTAAAAACTTTGTTTGTGTATGCAAAATTGATGCATTGCATTAACTTTGCCACACAAACTAGATGTTGTGCATCACGTTGATGCACAAAATCAAGTTTGTGCATCATGTTGATGCATTGCATTAACTTTGCCACACAAACAAAATTTCTTAAAGTTGATACACTGTATCAACTTTGCTACATAAACTTGATATTCTGTATCAACTCAATACAAAACATCAAGTTTGCTTGGAAAAATTAATACAATGCATCAACTTTGAGTACATTATTTTCTTAACAAAGTTAATGAAATGCATTAACTTTGCATTAACTTTGCATTAACTTTGCATTAATAAACAAAACTTTGCATTAACTTTGCATTAATAAACAAAACTTCTTAAAATTGATGCATTGCATCAACTTTGTTAGGTCACGTTAATGCTGTGCATGTTCTTAAAGTTGCTACATTGCATCAAGTTTGCGAAGCCACCTTGATGTTGTGCATCTTCTTAAAGTTGATACATTGCATCAACTTTGCCAAGCCACCTTGATGTTGTGCATCAACTTGATACAAAACATCAATTGTTTATACAGAAACTTGATACAAAACATCGATGCAATGCATTAACTTTTATACATAAATAATTTTTTTAAAAGTTGATACATTGCATCAACTTTGCATACACAAATAGAGTCAACTTAATGTTGTGTGTATCAACTCGATGCATAGCATCAAGATTCTATGCCAAAGTTGATGTAATGTATCAACTTTGTGTACACAAACAATTTTTAAAAATTGTGTGCTACTCTTCTAATATATAAAAAACACTAAAACTGTGTCCATTCTTTGTGGGAACTGTCTTTTAAGAAAAATACTTTAGAAACTTTTATTTATCTTTTAAGATTTATTTCAAACTAGTTGTTATTTAAATTTTGTTCATCGGTAGATATAAGTACATTCTATAATAGTTTTTCTAACATCTAAGTTAAAACATCCTATAGGTTCAAACAAATATTAATAATGTTATGTTACCACACAAATAAAGCTTTTAAGCAATAAGAAGAAAAGGAAATCTTTATGGAATCTTTCTAAGGATCGAGATTTTGTGTACCTTGCCAGGGTTGGACTTGAAAGTGCGATTTTCTCTCCTTGTTGCTTTGCTTCTTGTGTGCCCAAATAGTGCTGTCTCTCTTTCTTTATATCTCTCTCTCTCACAATTCGAGGTGACCAAATGAGCCCCTCAACTTCTTATGTAGCCTCATAGTTCCAAAAATAGTAGTTATTTAGTGTTTTAATTCTAGGGTTTCTTAATCAAGTCCCACCTTAATTATGTATTAAGTTGAATGACTTTCTATATGGCCACATGGACTATTAGGTTCTCATTTCTCATTTGTTAGACAAGGAGAAAGACATGAGGAGAGACATTCCGTTGGTCATTTCCCCTACCACACAAGTGGGTGGGAGCTCATCCCCTACCACCACATCACATTCAACAAAGGGTGGGAGCTCATCCCCTACCACCGCATCACATTCAAAGGGCTCTCTCATTCTCATCCTATTCCTTGTCTCCTAGGGTTAAAAAAACTGAAAATAGAGATAGAGAAGTGGAAACTCCAAGCCATGGGCAATCACCAGGCTTATCTTTTACATCATATGAAGGTATGAGCATAAGAAGGAGTCCTTACTTTGCTTCTCCAAGTAAAGCCTCCACACCACAACAAGCAACAAATGATGGTAGTGATGAACATGATGCCTTGGATACCTGACATCATCTCCAATGTATCGAGGTAAGACCTACCATGGGTTGAAGTGAAAAGTATTCTTGTGTGTAGATAGACAATTAAGGGATGTAGATAAAACATAATGTTGCAAGCAAGAATGTCTAGCAAACTTTAGATTGCAAAAGTTAAAGGCATTTTATGAACATGCCATTTTGACATGAGTAGTGGAGAGCAAGATGCACTTCTTAGTGGTCTGCTAATACATTATTTGCATGGAAAATTTGAATATAGCATTGGCTCTGATTTGGTATGTAGGTTAGCCTTTAAGGTTGCTTTGAGTCTTGGAAATGTACGGCTTGAGAGGGTGAAGTGCAAGACCAAACAATGGGGCAGACTGAAGCTATTAGATCCTTTATTATCCATAGGTCCAACAGGGCAAAATGCTTTAACATGGCTTCATTGTTATTTTAAGTATCATGCAGAATGTATGCCGACAATAGGAAGGTTTAACTTATCTGACAATTTTACAAGGTCAGAGGTATTCTCATTGTATAGAGATGCTATGACAACTAAACAAGATCAATATACAAGCTACTACTCTTATTTTACCAGGCTTTGGAAAACCTTCTTTGCTAACGTGACTATCCCACGAAAAGTTCAAATGGGTGTGTGCAAAGCTAAAAACAAGAAGAAACGTTGCAAGAGATCCAGATGAGCTAAAGATAGTCAAGGATGCTTTGAGAATTCATAGGGAAGAGCAAGCAAATGAAATAAGGAAGGAAATGGATCATAGAGGAATATGTTTTGCATCTCCAAAAAAGTATCTTGGGCTAGTTATTGATGGAATGGACCAGAAAAAAACTTGCTTGCCTCACTTTGCTAGGCTGCCTAAGGACATTATAGAAGACACACTTGTACAAATGCATTTGGTTGGTTTCCTTGTATACAATGCTCAAGTTCACCCAAGGGTTTTTTTCACATATCCAAATATCCATAATGATCCAAATCTAACCATCACAATCATTCATCATGTGATATCTAATTAGGAAGGTGCATTGCTAAGCATATTATATTTGTAGCTAGATAACACTGCAAGAGAGAATAAGAATCAAACAGTTCTTGGTGGATACCTAAGCATGTTGGTTTCCTTAGGGGTTTTTGACAAAGTGAAATTGAATTTTCTACTTGTGGGTCACACTCATGACCACATTGATCAGATGTTTAGTACGTTTTCAAAAAAATTATCTCGCCACAATGCATTTACTTTGCCGACCATGATGACACTTATAGAGAAAGCTTACACACCAAAGCCAATGGTAGAGCATTTGAAGGAGACAATGGATTCCAAGTTTTTTGTTAATGGGCCAAGGATAGAAAAAAGGAGGTGCTTGGAGCAGTTGAATGATCTACGTTATCAACATGCCTTTCTGATTAAACCTGTAGAAGAAAGTGGTCAAACTTTATTGTATGGAAATATTTTCTCTACTGATGCAGAGTGGCTTCCTTCAGGTGGCCTTAAAGTTCTCAAATTTATTTCAGACATGGTTATGCAAGCTTCAAAAATGGCACCCTTGGAAAGCTTAAAGGAAGCAAAGGAGGCAAACAAGGTAGGTCATGCTAACTCTGAGCTTGGTAGCACATCCTTGGGTGTGCTAACACAACAGCGAACCCAAGGAGTTTTAGCTTCAGGTGTACACATAGAAGAAAAAAATATCTTTGTGGTGGAAAGTGATGAAGAGGATGCCTCGTCTACCTACTCAGGGGAAGGCACACCAACAAGTGATGGTGATGGTATAGGTAGCAGTGATGATGAGGAGCCATAACTATGCCATGAATTGTATGTTTTAAAAACAACTCCTTTCTTAGAGTTGTATTAATTACTTTTCTGGATTGAAGATGTCAATGACAAATGGTCTCTATTTTGGTATATTTTTTAATACATATTGTTAGATTTTAAGTTGTAATCTCAAAAAGTAAGCAAAACCATGTCTTTTTTTTTGTTCCATTTTTTTGTAAAAAATGCAGTGTGTCCTAAATAGTGTAATTTTTGGGTGGCATTGTACGCATGCATATACCACTTTCCAAAAAAAGGTAAAAATTTGGCCTTTTTTTATGGAATTGAAAGATGCTAAATGTTTCTCATTTTCAGGAAATATTACCTAGTTTGCCTACAATAGCGTTGTCTATGGATATCTTCCAACCCAAATATGCCAAAACAGTTGAAATTTGGGATGCCAAGTATTCTTTATTTTAGGGTTTTTGGACAATTGCCTATTTTGTACACTTAAGATGTTAAGAGTTGTATTTTGTGAGACAAGTTGCATTGAAGCAACTCGTCTTGGGCAATCTTGGAACATGTGATCAATGCTGCATCGTTCACACATTGGGCGCAAGGTGTCAGTGACTATGGGCATGGAAGTACTCCAAACTGTGCAGTTTGCCACCTTGTGAGGTCCACGACAATAGAAACACTGAAGTGTCTGATTAATTGCTTCTTGAGCAGTTTCTACCCTTTGGATTGTTTCTGTTTGGTGCACAGGAGGTTTTGAGTCCATTGTGGATGACATGAGACACTTTTTAGTATCATGGTCAAGGGTTTTACAATATATGTAGTATAGAAGAACAGGTCCCTTGTATACACAATGAGGATTGGGATGGTCATAGTGATTGCATTCAACACAAGGCATTTCGTTTGTTACTTTTAGAGGCATTAAGGATGTTTGGTTTTGAAGGTTTTCCTCTCTCAGAGATGTTGGCTGTAAGGTTTTAAGCAAGGCTGCATAAAATTCCAGGAATGTCAATTCCGAGATCGATCTTTCTTTGCCATCTCTTCACTTGGTTTAGATGAGGAACACCTCGTAGCATGATCATCTTCTAGCATGTTGTTATCTAAACGTATTGCTTCTTTACAACATTGATCGAATGTTTCCGGATTGGATACAATGATCAAGTTGTGTACACTTTTATTCTTCAAGCCCATCATGAAACATCTCTTTAATTGAACATCGTTTAATTTTTCCCATGACTCACAACGTGAGTCCAAGAGTTTTATCCGAAGGATAAAATCTCTAATGGATTCATTGGGTTGACGCTCAATTGAATAGAGTTCTGTTGTTGCACTCCACCAATCACCTTGTCTGGAAAAGCCATGTATAAAGGCTGATTTCAAGGTTTTGAAGTTGGTCTTGATTGCCGGCATCAATGTGATGAACCATCGACTAGCTTTTCCCTCTAAGCATAAGTTCAACGCATGCTTCTTAGTGGGACAGTTGGGATTTCCAAAGGTTTCACATCTCTATTCAAACATTTGAATGAATTGAATAAGGTCTCTTGTTTCGTCATATTTGCCCATAATTTTGGAAATTTGTACAGCCATATTTTTGTATGAATCATTAAGACCGTATGTGAGTGCTCTTGTTGAAAGAGACTCGTTAAGTCCTTTGGCCACTCCCCTTCCTAGACTAGTCAGTATGTCCAAGGTGTGGGTATCTAGGAAAGGATTTGTACTTATAGGATTTGCGAAAATGTTAGGCAAGGCACCAAAGCCCGGTGGAATCAAAGTGCTAGGGGGTGTAAAACCCGATGACATGCTTGTTATAGGCATGGCCAATGGAATTGGGAGGTGAATTTGTGGCATAGATCTCAATGGCTCAAAGATGTCAGCCATTGGATTCAGTCCTTGTGTGATCCTTGACAATCCCTCTTATCATCGTGGCCATGTCAGAGTGCCTAAATGCTTCTTAATGAGAAATCACAGTCTTTTTTTTTGGATTTTTTATATTCTCCCACAGTCCGTTACAGCCTCAAGAGGCTTGGCATACTCTTCGTTAGGTCAAACGGGTGTCCGTTCGCCCCAATTAACTGACGCTATATGCACGTGCACCTCTATTTTTCCAAAAAAGCATATGCTAGGAACTTCCCAGATGGAAGAGGAGGTTCTAAAACCTATTTTCCATCACTGTCTCAAGATGAAAATTTTTTTTGAGAAATTTTTCCCTATATCGCAGCACGTTTTTGAGAGTGTTTCAAAAAGAATCTTGGAAAAATTTGTATGAGGGAGTTGTAGTATTTTTGGAGTACTACAACTTTGTTTCCCTGAGCCGTCCGTGATTTTGTCATTTATACTCTCAAAAAGTAGCCCGAATATGGCTCATCATCGTTTTCGTGCTATTTTTTTATAATTTTGTGGTTTTTGGGCCGTTGCCTCGATTTTCGAGTTGAATTTTAAGGCTGTTGGTCGGAGGCCAAAATGGTCAATTTTGACTTCGGACGATGACCCGATCCAAAGTCGAAGAGCTCGATGTCAGCTTTCCGATGAGTCCTAGAGCGCCTTCATTGGATATACGGTTTAGTAGATACGGGCCTCCAAACAGGGGTGTTTTTTTTTCACGGCCTGCACTTTCACAGCCGGACCTTTTCATGGCGGTCCGTTTCACGGCTTGCACTTTCATGGTCGGACCTTTTCACGGCGGACCGTTTGACGGCCTGCACTTTCACGGCGGACCGTTTCACGACCTACACTTTCACAGCGAAACTTCTCGTCGGAATTTCTTTCACAACTGGAATTTTTGTTTCACGGATGGAATTTTTTCCGTCGCCTACACTTTCATGGTTGGATATTTTTCCGTTCACGACTAGATTTCTGTTTCACAGACGGATTTTTTTCTTGTTCACCACGAGCGGATTTTCGTTTCACAGACAGATTTTTTCCCGTTCAGGTCGGATTTTCGTTTCACGGACGGATTTCCGTTCACGGATAGAATTTTCCCGTTCATGGCTGGATTTTCGTTTCATGGACGGAATTTTTTCCGTTCATGATCGGATTTTCGTTTCACGGACAAACTTTTTTCCGTTCACGGTCGGACTTTTTTCGTTCACTGTCGGAATTTTTCCGTTCATGACTGGATTTTTGTCTCACGGCTAGAATTTTTTGTTCACGGCGGCCGGACTTTTTTTTTTGGAAGTCTAGTGGGAAATATGAATTTCCCTTTTTTGGGAGGGGAAATATTTTTTGAATTTAAAATGAAAGGGATATGGGAATTTTCTCAAAAAGGTAAGTGGGAATAAAAAAAGTCAACCTTTTAATGACACCCCTTACACCCTTCAAAAATGATCCCCAAAATGGACAAATTGACAACTCATGAGCATCTGCTCATTGAATTCTCATTAGCCTTAATGAGTTATGTAAAAAATTGATTAAGGATTAATCCAAGATTAATCCTTTCATTAATCTTTTCCTCTTTTACACTAATTGAGGATTCTAATTAACCATTAATCCCTAATTAATTCACACAATCGAGCACATAATTGGATAGAGCAAGGAAAAACTAATCTTTGTGCATCAAAAATTGTGTAAATTAATCTAAATTAGGAGATTAAGTAGACTCTTAATTATAGTCTCCTCTTTATGGCAAAATTAAGCAAAGAGAGTCAAATTTCTCCAATTGATCGAAAAATTGATGTATCTAGATGCTCTCAAAACACTCAAAAACCTCAATTTTGACTACTCATATGATCAATTTAGACACTAATTAACATATTTTCTAATTTTTTGGCCTCTTGAACAAGATTAATCACCCTTAATGACAAAAACTAGTCCATTAAGAGAAATTAGTCAAATTCAAGGATTTTTTGATGGTTTTAATTTTTTTAAAATATTAAGCTACTCCTAATGCTTGCTAACACTCTAATCCAAACAATTTAAACAAAAAACATAATTTTAAACTCAAATTAATGATCTTAGATCTATGCTTAAACTAAAGAGAGCTAACATTCACTAAGAATTGCATTCTCTTGCATTGTTTGATGCAATGAATGCAAACTAAGCCTAATACAACTATGTGCAGCCCTGAGAACATGAAAAACCACAAAAACAATAACAAATTAATCTAAAAATTAAGCAAAAAATATTCTTTTCAAAAACAAAAAAGAGAGCTATTCTACACCAAATCTCACACAAATCACCATCAAATCCACATATTTTTTTATGGGGTACCATTAATCAAGATAATGGGCAATGGGTTATGCGTAGATTAGAGGCAAAACAATGGAAAAAGCCACGGGATCTGGCTCCCCAGCGGCGCCAAAGATGTTATGGCTCACCCTAACCCTCCTTGAAACACATCCAAAAAGAGATTACCTGGTGAACCGCAGTTGTCGTGAAGATCTTTCCAATGTCCGAGCTCATAACCCTTGAGGTCTCCAAGCAATTCCACTACATCTCTTGTGAGCGTTGTCACACCGCCGCGTTGCACTATGGGTCCTCCTTCCTCCTCTCACCTCACTTCACTCACACACATGCATTAGGGAGAGAGATTAGCAAGAGCAAGACTCAATTGCACAATGGGAGAGTATGTTGTATTATGAGAGAAATTCACTTATATATATGGCCATAAGTGTTCACACTCACTTAAACTATGGCCGGCCGGGCACTTTAGGCTCATAAGAGGCCTAATGCTATTACAATGACTACTCTCATAATATATCCATGAAGTACATCACTTAGGACTTCATCCTATCTTGCTACCAGATGCTCTTGAAGCGGGAATCGCCATAAATACTCCGTCATACCATTATGGGTGCCCGTCCAAGTTCTAGCTTTGGACACTATTGCTTCATAGCTTGAATGTATGACCCTTTGGTGTATCTATCGTGACTCCTAGATGTAAGATAATGGCGGTAGCTCTTGTTAATCTTAGAATTGGATTAACATCCTCCTCTTCTTAATGGCGATCGCATCCACGTGATCGTGTTGAAGACCTTTGTGTGGAGAGAATGAACAAGCTTAAACAACACTTGACCTCAAATATGTGGAGTGAAACCTTGCCTTACTCATTCTAGACGGGCTCACATGGGACCAGTTTCCACCTCCAGGTCCTGCACCTTCTTGTTTAGATATGTCTACGTGGCAAGTGTGGGATGCATGTGACAGATGAATGAATGGCTGAAAATTGAATGAATGAATAAATTATAATTGATTTTTTTATTTATACTCTTGGGAATCAGTTGGCTAGCCTGCAAGAGGGTGTTGGCGTCTTATACTACAGACAAATACCTTGAATAATCATTGATTAATGCTGCGCTTAATTGCTAGTCTTTCCCACAACTATTGCCCACCTTATGGCCTCTAGCTAGCTACTGTATAATGACTCATAGAGCCAACCAATCAGTTGGCCAGCCTACAAGAGGGTGTCGGCCTATTATATAGAGAAAGACCCTGAATAATCATTGATTAATGGTGCGCTTAATTGCTAGTCGTGCGCACAACTATTGCCCACTTTCTGGCCTCTAGCCATCTGCTGTACAATGACTTGTAGCCAACTGATAAGCCACTACTATCAGTCGACAAGCCATCTGTACCTTCCCATGATGTTGTAGATGATGATGTTGATGGTGATGATCTGATGCTAATGAAGATGCTTTTGAGGCTATTACTATATGTTGTCCTAACTACTGTACTAAATCAGGGATTAAGACTGTTCATACCAAAGATTAGCCATGGCAAGGGCATGCACGTGATAGTCTAGCAGGCCATAAGTAGTTTTCTCTTAGCTTAGGAAACGGGACCCCAGGGATTACATCTTCCCCTCTGTGCATAGGAGCTGCTGGAATTAGAGTTTGCAGATGACATAGTATGATACCTATTAGGAGATGTGGGGAATCTCAAGAGATTCACTGAGGTGATCGAGATCTTTTGTCACGCTTCTGGAGTGCAGATCAATTGGGAAAAGTCATGTGGTTTCTAGGTAGGCTATGCACCCGCCCCGACTTGGTGCCGCCTAGTTGAGGGTTTCCAGTGGATCCCGAGGGGCACTCTAGTCTGCTATCTTGGTGAGCATTCAGAAAAAGCTTTTGTACTAGAGTTATGCAAGGATATCCTTAATCGGTCGAGTGGTGGTGGTGAACCCAGTCCTTCTTGGCACCTGTTTGTATATTAATTCGTGTTGGGCCTTCTCCCACACATGCATTGGCCAGGTGTAGCGGTTGATCTAGAAATTCTTATGGGCTGGTAGTTTGGTTTGCACAACCAGATGCCAAGCATTTGTAGTAGGAAGCATGTAGGATGGGGTCCAACCCATAAGGCTACTGTAGAAAATAAGCCTTTCCACCCCAGGTTGCATGGAGAGTGATAATTCAGCCATGGCACATAGGGGGCCTATGCATCATTGACCCCGCTATTTAGACTTGCACCCTGTTGGGAAAGCTGATTGTTAGAGGACTTCTTCTCAGTTGTGAGCCTTAGAAGGACTTCATCTTGGCCCGGATTTCAACATGTACCCCAAGCCTAGGGGACCCCTGGCCTACAAAGTACCATATCGATCTTCACAAAGATATGGGCACATGGATTTAGCCCAACTTTTAATGATAATTTTTTCTTTAATTTCTCCATTTCTCAGTCTTTCCAATTTCTCAAAAATGCTTATCTTATTAGTTATTAATAATATTATTCCAAAATTTAATTTCTTAGCTACACCAAGACAAGGGAAGAGGGATCTTGCATTCTTCCCCATTCTAGGTAGGTTTGTGTGGTTTTTAATGAAATAGATTGATTTTTTTTGGATGAAATAGACTCACCTAGGTATCGTGAGCTCTTATTCTTATGTAGACTTACATCATGTCTAAGTAGCCTCGCATCTCTTTTGTGGACTAGTGTCTAGTAGCTCATGTCACATTGTATGGTTGATTAAAATGTTTTTTTGGATAAAATAGGCTCATGCAAGTGTGGTGAAATAAGCTCTCATTTGTTTGAATGAAATAGGATTACACAGGTTTGACAAGCTTGGCACATGTCATCTCTTGTTTAGCTTACATCAGCTCTTACTTGGTTCACACAATTGTGGTGATCTTGAATCAAATGATTTGGATTTGGATTAGGTAGACTTGCCCATTTTTCGAATGAAACTTTCTTGAGAAAATGGTCTCAAGCAGGTCTAGTGAGCTAGACTCTAAAATTGGATGATAGGGTTGGTGATGATAATTGGAAAAGATAAGAATTTTCCTTGAAAATTGAGGTTAGTATATATTTTTGACAAGATCTTTACGGGATATGGGTATGTATAACCTTACAAGTCTTAAAGGTACTTTTAGTCACCTGATACAATATTAGGTGAAGCTACTCTTACTTGATGCTTGCTAGGCTCATGTCACATGTGGCTAGACTCACTTCATGTCGCTATAGGCTCATGTCACCTCTTCCTAGGCTCACATTTGTTCTATGGGAGTGCGGGATCGTATCCCAACTCAAGAGTTGTTTGGGCCTAGTTTTTTTTTGGATGGTTTCTTGGACTTGTAGAGGGTTGATTAATGTTCCTAATCCTAATTAGAGGGTCTATATATGTATTAAGATTCATTTTCCCTTTTTTAAGGCCTCCAAATAAAAATGTCTTAACCTAATGCACCAAAACATTAAGAACAACACAACTCATCCCAAGACTCTAAAGCCGTGTGTTTTTTAGGGTGTAACCTCATAGTCATAATATCAAGGATGGATTAAACCTAAAAGCTATTAGGTAAACCTAATAGCTAGGTTGGATGAAATTAGAGCTAATAGCTAGAAGGGGTGAAACCTAATAGCTATGATGGATGCAATTGGAACTAAGCCCTTTTCCTCAAGAGTAGCACCAAGTATGTTCAAGTCAAGATCTTATCTTACTTATTCTAAAACAAGTTTCATTAGGACATTTTCCATATAGTCATAAAATGCAACTCCACAAAGTGGGTATGCTGGCATGTCTTCTTCATCCTTACTGTGTTGTCACATAGGAATTCTCCATCACCATGGGTATGAAGGAAGATCCCTATCCACTTAGATGGAGACAAGAGGAGGGTTCCCTTTGTTCGATATTTTTGAAGTCTAGTAGTGTGTCCATTGATATGAAAACTCTAGGTGTGAACACACTCTTATTAAGAGAACGTAAGATGCAGCTTAATGCCTATAAAAGCATCTTACATCATGGAAGCATTATCATAATACAATCATTATCGTGTGGTGCAATTCCTCTCACTTGTGTGTGATATAACATATCTCTCTTCCTTCCACACTCTCCTATCCTAGCACCATGTTTATTTGAATGGTATCAAAGCTAAGATATGAACCACCTCTTTATTTTACTTTATTAACTCCCATGGTGTTTTTTCTATTGGGTTTCCCAGAGCTTATATAACTGCCATCATCATCATTATTAAGAATGCTTTTTTGTTTCCTCCCTTGCTTATGTGCTGATGATGTTAACGACTTTACCACCTTGTCACCACTACTAATATTGATGATGTGATGCTATTAACAACATCATGTCATTTTTGGTGATGATGCTATCATTTTTTAATGATGTTGTTCATCATGTATGATGCTAGTGATGCTATGCTTTCACTTTTGAGCTACTGTCTACTTTTGAGTGATGCTATGCTTTCACTTTTGAGCTACTGTCTACTTTTGACAGTGATGTTTTTGCCACTAGTTTACTATCTAGCATAGACATGTCACCATGTCTCTTTTTGCTGACATCATATTCACCACCTTGTTATCACCGATGATGTTACTACCATCGTCTCCCTGATACACTATCTACAAGTATCCCATCAACAACGTGGCCTAATGACTAGTGAAAAAGATTCCTCTACCTCCAAGTTTATGCCAATAGAAGTGCCTCCATTGCGTTGCGCCACCCAATAGCCTATTCTAAATGTGTACAAGCGAACTAGAGGACTAGAGGCCAACCTACAATTTGACCCTTGAGAGGAGGAGGATCAACGTTAGCCATATGTTGATGACGAAGATAATGTGATAAAAATGTTTCTCTGTTTGAGTCTTAGAACGAGCGTGCTTTTATACAATAGAGACAACGAGACTAATGACAAAAGCATTTCTCTATTTGAGTCTTAGAACGAGAGTGCTCGCTTCTGACCCCGACTCAAAAAACAAAAACTTAGCTAGATTTTAAGAATTTTTTAAGGGAATCATAGGGTTGAAAGCACGTGTCGTGACTGTAGGGTTGGAACATCCATGATAAGAGAATGAGGTAATCATGGGGGCCATGTAGAGTGACCATGCAAGGGAGGACAGAGGAGAGAGAATCTAAAAAAATTCGAGCACAACTAGATGCATGGCCGCACATGAGTCGAAACACGTGGCCATACATGTAGCCACTGGTCATGTTTGTGGCCATGCATCTAGCTACACTTGGAGCTGCATGCTAGAATCAACCTCCAACCTTACCATGGCTAGTACTTAGTAATATCTAAAATATTTTGGGTCATTGGATTTGTCATCTGTAGTACATGGGAAAGAACAAAATATCACATTTCTCTTACAAATGTAAGACACCTAATTTATAAACAATTACATGCTAATCCCATCCTCTACTAGGTCTTGAAAATTTTTTCATCCACCTCAAGACCCATTGAATGAAGATTAATAAAAGGTTGATTCCACTATATGAATTATCACCATGGTCATCATCGATGTCAAGATCATCCTCCTCATGGTCTTACTCATCATTCTCCTTCTCATTTGCATACTCCATGGCCACCTCCTCATTTTCATTGGCTCCATGATGTGCATCCAATACCTCCACCTCCTCCATGACTTCAATGTTGAGATCCAGGAAAATGGCCTTTCCACCATGAGGAGTAACTTGCACTACACACCACCATCTCGGTTCATTAATATATCCAGATGGAACACAACCCTCCAAGATCAAAAGAGTTTTCTTAAGGCCCAAGAAAATGAAGTTAATTTAAATATTGAAACTCACATATAGATATGTTTGGAAGTTGGCATGTTCACAATGTATGGGTAAGACTAGAGTGTCCTTATTAGATCAAGAAAGCCTTGTAGAGTCTATCTGCTTAAGCCCACTTAGATGTTGCCGTATTGTTACATTAGTACCTCTACGTATGGGCTCTGTGAACCACTTAGATGTTTCCTTGCATTAGGACCTCTACCTATGGGCTCTATGAACCACTTGTGACTTGACATCAAAAGCAAAGATCTCAAAGGTTTAGAATCCAAATTTAAGGGTGTTTGTGACAGTTCAACTTGACTGTGCCAGAAGGCGGCTACAACGCCTCCACACTAGCGCTCGATCCCAGCGACGGATCTCTTTGGCTTATCCCTTCCTCCGCCACGTCTTTTAACGGTGCTGGCCGGATCTTGTACAATCAAAAGGTCCAGTTCAAGAATGACACTTCCTCCCCTCCTATCATGATGGCCTCCTTCAAGACCTCATTCCAGTTCCAGATCCTCACAACGCAGAATTATGGGCTCTGTGGCGACGGCTTGGCCTTCTTCATCGCCAAATATAACGAATTTCAGCCCAACAGCACCGGCGCATACATGGGCCTCGCCAACAGCACCACTGATGGCCAAAGCAGCAGCAACTTCTTCGCAGTCGAATTCGATACTATCCAGAATAGTGGCGCTGAAATTGCCGACCCCAGGGCGTCATGTGGGGATAAACCTTAATGGCTTGCGACGCCACAATAGTACTCACATCATCCACAAAAGGCTCCCATGATCCCACAATCTGTTTCTCCTTGAGTCAATGCGGTGAGTGCTCCAAACGGCATTGTACAAAGTACATTACCATAAAAAAAACATAGTGTATAGGAGAAGGAGTAGATATATCAAGAAAAATAGGCAAAAGAGTTCACCTCACACCAAAAGGATTCACCCCATCTGTACCAAGCCCAAGTAGTGATTTTCATGGCTCAAAAGAGAACATGGGCCATGTCTCCTCTATGTGATGCCATGCACGTCAATCCATATTTATTATCATCTTGGCAATGCCATCAATGGAGTGGTGTGTGTAGCATGCCATGCCATGAGCTTCACAATGCCATGCCATGAGCTTCACAATAGACTTGCTCTACAATAAATTTGAAGGATGTGAAGTATAATGGGAAAATGCCGTAATACCTTGTTGGTGGGGACCATTGTGCCTTCTTGTATATCACCCAAGCCTTTCCACCTATGGGAAAATGTGTAGTGTAATCCATACCTAGGCATGGTCAGAAAGGTCCTAGCTTGGCTCCTTGAATTTGGCATGTTAGTCCCTCGAGGATGAAGCTATCGTATAAGATTATGGATGCATTTAGGAATGATATATTTTTAAACAGGTGGTGGAAAATGGTAACACACTGGGAGCCTGAAGTACACTTACTATAAGCAGGGATTTAATATTCACGTGATCACAAGATTTTTTGTGATAATAACACATGTGAACAAGTTATTCACATGTTCTCATGTTACCGTTCACAAAATAACAGGTCACTTGCCATTTGGGAACCCCTTAAAAGCTTGGCTACACATGGGAATAAGCTATTCACATGTTCTCATGTTACCATCTTCACATAATAGCAGGTCAGTGGCCACCTAAGAAGATTTTTTATGCCCGACAAAGATAATTTTTTTAGGCCCTTGTGAAAGCTTTGTGAATATAACATGTGATCACAAGATTTTTTGTGTTATTAACATATGTTATTAACATGTTCACATGTTTTCGTTTACGTCGGTGAAATCCCTGACTATAAGAGGTTGTCAACCCCCCGGCATTGCTCCAACCATACAAGGTTTATAGGTTTAGTAGCTCCAAAGAGGCTTGAAGGATGGGCAAGAAGAGGGTTCCTTCATAATGGTTCAATCTTCCAAAAGGTGTGAAGAAAAATCTCTATCCACCTTGATGGAGGAAACAAAAGGGCTCCTTCATAGTGGTTTCCCAAGCGGAGGTGGGTGAAAGCTCATGAGAGGAAGAAACCTAGAATAAAACCTATCCCTACAAGCACCATCATTAATATTTGCTAGGATCTAACTATGACTTACCTGTTTCGGATTAAACACATGATAAGGCCACTTCATAGATATACACAAAGTATGTGATTGCCTTATTTGGCATTAAGCACAAGGTAAGGCCGCTTCATAGATTCTAATGATTTCTTATAAAGAATGGGCTTCCATTACATGCGATAGGATAGTGAAGTGCCTTATGGTAGGATGGCAAGCAAAACCATGTTGAAACCAAAGTTCTTAGGTAGAAATCTATCAACCTTAATATTTAGGGGCATGAGAAAGATCCACTGGTGCCTTTTTATCAAGGTGATTCCAATTTATGGAGTTCTTCAATCATATGAACCTAGTAAGTATCATCTCTAGCTGTAATCTATATTTAGACTCATTGTTTGTTGTAACCTATGTCTACATGACATGAAATTTGGTGACTTCATGGGAGAGTGTTTCCGAGTTCACAATTGTTGATACATGGATTAATTTTTTATTCCAACTTTCTTGGATGTGACTTGGAAATGTGTAGGAGATATTGCTCCAGTGGTGGAGAATACCCACCCCACTAGTATGTATCCTGAGTTGTGGAGGGCCTTTTGGGAAGGAGATACGACTCAGGACACAACAGAAGGTATGCAATATCTACTCTCTCGCTATGTACTATTTCTTGTCCTAAATCTTAGGTCTATGTATACATGTTTTTTGATTCTGAACGTATGTCTATAGAATGCAGCACGAGGTAGGCTATAGGTTGGACATAAATCACATCTTGGAAGGATGGGTAAGAAGGGATTTATTGCCACTTTTGTAGGTAATTATTAGAATGTTTACAGTTGCTCTTATATGTGCATGTATGTGTGTATCATATGTTATTTATATCAACTAATAACTCATGTAAAATTTTCAAGAACAAGTGAAGGAATATGGTCATGAGCCCACTCATTATAGGAGATAGAGACAGCCACCTATCAGGGTTATAGGCATCTGAAGACCTAGCTACCTCCATCAGCTACTTTTGTAAGTAATCTTGGTTAAATGCCATTCGACTTATAATTAAAGTATTCAAACATCAGCTAATTAAGTTTTCTAAACCGTAGGAGTTGTTGCATGGCTACGAGGACATGACCAAGGTAGATTGACAGAGTGCTATTGGGTGCAAATCTACATCGATGGAACAACATGCGTTGGGGGACGATGGTCATGAGAATGCCAAGGGTATAGATCATGGAGACTAAACGGCCCTCCTCCTCCTTGCTCTAGATCCTTAGCTTGTTTTCGAGTGCCATTTTGTATTTGGAGGCATTGTACATAGCTATACATACTATTACCCACCGCATTAATATAGGATTAGGTAGACTATGTCAGACTCACATTCTAACATTTGTACTCATTAGATTTTACCATTTATTACTATATATACTTTGTACTCTTGTACACTTTCATATTTTTACATGAGCTTTTTGTTTGTTCAACTTTGTGCACAAATATAAATTGTTGAAATATAATTATGTGCTTACTAGTGTTATAATCCACCATGTTGAATTGCTCTTTTCTCACTTGTGTGTTCGACCTCCAAGAGAGAGAGTTATTTAATGTGTTCTTAATCTAATTCGAAAGAGAGAGAGAGAGAGAGAGAGAGAGAGAGAGAGAGAGAGAGAGAGAAGGAGTACTTTGATATTGTACATATGTGTGAGAGAGAGAGAGGAGTAGTGTAATGTGCATATGTGAGAGAGATAGAGAGAACCATTGCACTATTACACCAATTTTTAATTGAGTAAAAGAGCCATAGAGCATCGCTTAAGCATTTCCTATCGCTTACACGACACTCTTAATGCACCGTCTTTACGTGACTCCCATGCAACAAGCATTGTTTATGCCATGCTACAAGCTGTGTCACTTAAGTGATGCACAAACGTCGCTTATGCGATGCCTGGTCATCACTATGAGTGTCGTACATGCGATACTTAGTGGCAACACATGTAACGATGCCTATATCAATAGAAACAGGCGTTGCTTACAGAGGGTTTGTGTTATAGTATTATAATGTACAACACTAGCATAATTTCAAAGTGGCTTAATATATATGAGGTGGAGAAAAGAAGCATCCAAAGAAAGAGACAAACAAGAAGAAACCAAGGTTAAGCAAGTGAAGCTTTCTCGTCAACTTTGTGACTAAATCAACACATTTATGATGTACAACACAAGCACAATCTCAAAATGGACTAATTATATATATGCAACAAAGAAAAGAAGCACCCAAATAAAGAGATAGACAAGAAGAAACCAAGGAACTAGCATTCCATCCATACTTGAGTGAATATTCCACAGCATTCTAATGAAGAGGCTACAAGGGGCACCCCAATTTCGTGTGAGTTTGAGATAGCTCATGGATGTGAATGCCTTCTAAGTCATTATTCAAGCTATTTCTTACATTGCATTGTATTTGTTTTTATGAGCACTGTGCTCATAATCTTCTAATAGGCAAGATATCATAGTATCATGTGGGCATATTATGGTTGTCCTTTACATATCAAAAGAGTTGATGACCTTCATGTCACCATGGATTAGGAATTATTCCATTAGTTTAACAATAAAGTTAATCAATCTCTTTGGGTATGAATCCTCTTGATAGGAAAATTAGGTATGCGGATGTATTGGAAGATATTATTCAAGTTGGTTATAGGGCCTTCAATCAAGTCCTCCTAAAGGTGACATTGTACGAAACGTAGAATCATGGCTAGAACATGATAATTAAAAAGAGACCCAATGGTTTCTATGTGGTTGATACCTCCAAATTCTTGGGTGCGAGAGTTGACCCATTTGTCTTACCGTTGAATTGTGAAGACGAGTAGGATTTCTTCTTTCTAGACCAAGATGAGCCAGCATGGTCCCATGTTCTGCATACCAATCCTCATTCTTGGAATAAGTTCCTTGGAAGCCAATGTAGAAACAAAAATGATGACGTAAGCATCAATGGTGGACTTGTTCATGATGATTTGGTGATTTGGTGTTGTGGTCAAGGGAATGATATTATAAATGCAAGCGAGGATAATGTTATTTATATTGATCAAGGGGATGGTGTTAAAAAACGTGGAGGATGACACTCTTAGGCAAGGCGGGGTTAGATTTATGACTTGAAATAGATGTTGTACAAGGCAAGGTGAAAGATCCTCACGATAGTTGCGGTTCACCAGGTAATCTCTTATTGGATGTGTTTCAAGGAGGGTTAGGGTGAGCCATAACAAGCTCTATGATCTATGCATGCATAAAGGAGTATGTATACTCTTACTCCATGCATAAAAACTATGCATGCATAAAGAGGTCTATGATCTATGTATGCATAAAGAGTATATATACTCTTAACTCCATGCATAAAAATTATGCATGCATGCTATAAGGTTTCATAATGAATATGCATAGATCCTTAGATTATGAATCCATATAGAAAGCATTCTCTTTATGCATGCATAGAGTATGCAAGCGCTATGTATTTGTAGAGCATGCTCTATACCTTACACATGCATACTCTACGCATGTATTGAGTATGCTTTATGCATGCATAGAGCATACTCTAAGCATGTTCTCTCTCTCTCTAATCCTAAACCCTAATACCCAAGGGTGAAAATAAGAAAATCATAAATAGAAGAAGAGCTTACCTCTCCTTGAGTCCTTTGAGAAAAGCTAATGGCTCAAAAAAGACAAGAGACCTACAATATAAGAAAATGGTACAATCATGAGAGAAATTCTAGAGCATGCATAAAGCTCACTCTCTTTATGCATGTATAGAGTATGCATGCTCTAAGAATGCATAAAGAGTGTGCATTCTTGTTGGGGGAGGTTGACATGAAACCAATAAATTAATTGCCAATTATTTTATAAAAAGCATAAAATAGAATAAGAATTGCACGACACAGTATTGGGTCCAATTTTCCTCCAGATAAGAGTGAGTCCACGCTTCCTCTTCCTATATTTAAATATATTACTTGAAATAACTTTTGGGGCTCAAATTAGGGTCCTCTTACAAATATATCAACTTCTGCAAAAAAAATCTTGTGTTATTAGATGTACAAACTAATCTACTCAAAAATAGATGTAAACCTAAAACCATATAAATATATACATCTCTTTTAAAATCAGAAATGCATAAGGGAGCATGTCCAAATAAATATATATACATTCTCAAAGTCTTCCTAACCATCCAATCACCTCCATTATGCAATCCAAGAATCTACACACTTCTATCAACTATGCCAATCAATTAAAAAATTAATTGATTAAAACTAAAAATAACCAAACAAGACTCATAACATTAAGATGATGCAACCAATACACCCATGCATGTATGGACTCACCTGCATATGCATAAAAGTGAGCTATAATCGCTTGGATTTAGAAAGGCATCCTAATATAAACCCATTTAGGAGAGTTCATAACTAATGGAAAACATGCGTGGGAGTATAAATATTCCATGAATTAACTCCTCATAACATATCTTTAGACTGACAAAGCAACTATCTTCAGTTGTCACAAAATCATAAATAATCATCATGGGCTAGTATGAACATAAGATGTAATCAAGGATGAATAGGCAGCCGATGACATGAATAGATAGCCATTGAGATTCTTTGATGGGGCCTTTATACTTGACTAAATATCTGTGATAAATATTACCTTTTCTTGTTTTTGCTTTCTCATGGTCTAGAATAATTTTCGGTTTGATGATCTTGGAATCTTTGACTAATAATGGAGACTCATCATAGACTAGATGGGCTGGAAGAGGGTCTCTAAATGGTCTCAATAGACTAATGTGGAAAGAGTTATAAATATGGAATTGTGGGGGAATAACTAGATGATAAGCATTGTCATTAATGTTTTCCTAGAATCTTGAATGAGCCATAAAATCTACGTGCTAATTTAACTACCTATCTACCCTTTTGAGTCTTCTTTTTTCTACACAAAGCTAAACATAATCACCTTCATGAAAAGTTATTGCCTTATGTTTCTTATTTTCTTGATTTACATTTTTTTAGTATTTATCTTTAGCTTCATGTACTTGTTAAAGTATATGGGTATGATCTCTAGTGAAATCATCAGCTGCATGGATAGTATGTGAAAGTCGAGACGTAGGTGCTGGTAATTTCTTACCATACACAACTTCAAAATGAGATTTTCCTGTACAAAGTGTGGTGTGTTATTGTAAGCAAATTATAGTAAATCTAGATGTTTATGCCAAGTATCTAGTGGAGAAATAGTGCAGGACCTTAATAAATCTAAAATGGTAATATTAGTTACTTTGATTTGGCCATTACTCTAATGATAGAAAGAAGATGTGATATTAATTTTAGATCCAAGATTTGAAAATAACAAAATCCAAAAATGATTACAAATCTAGAGTCACAATTAGATACGTTAACTTTAGGTATACCATGAGGTACACTGACATGTTTAGTGAAAAGATATACAACTTTTGAAGCAAAGATAATGTCTTTTTGCATGCAATAAAATATTATTCTTTATTAAATATATCAACAATATTCCAAATCATATCATTTTGTGTGGAAATAACAGGCAAACTAGTAATGAAATCCATATATATTCTTCCCAAGGACCATCAAGAATAGACAATGGTATGAGTAAGCCATGTTGTTTTCCATGATGTCTCTTAACCCATTGACAAACAAGACATTCAGAAACAAAGTTGAAAATATCATTCTTTATGTTAGGTTAATAAAAATCATTTATTACTACTTTTAAAGTAGTAATTATGCCTCTATGAGTAATGTAAGGAGGACTATGCAATTCTTTTAGAAGTGGTTATCTAAATGGACTATGCAATTCTTTTTGAATTGGTTATCTAAATGTAAGGAGGACTATGCAATTCTTTTAGAAGTGGTTATCTAAATGGAAGAGATATACAAATGACTTTTAAAGGCAAATAGTTTTAGAATGTAGTTTCAACCATGTATCATAAAAGTCAAGATCATTTTGAGATTTATAAGGTATAGTATCAAAGGAATGTATGTCAAGAACAAAATATTCACAATGGAAGGATGTCTACTTAATGCATCAGTGCTTTCCTTTCCTAGTTGATATTGAATAAGAGGGTGAAAACTTTGAATAAATGATGCCCATTTAATGTGATAAATGATTGGATATCAAAGGTTGGCAGAGTAGATGTCATATGGTCTATTTTAATGAGAAACTCAAAACCCATTAACTAATGTTTCCATATATGAAGTGTGTGGACAACAACAAGAAGTTCTGTTATCAAAGGTGTTATATTTAGTTTTATAGGGTTTGAGCCTATGACTCTCATAAGAAAGGGTGTGACCATATTGCATAAGAACTACATGAGTAAACAGATCCACTAGCATCACTTATGATAAGGAATAAAGGTCTAGAAAAATCAAGTAGTTGAAGGATCAGGGTATGTGTCAAAATAGGCTTAAGAATGTCAAAGGATTTTTTTGGGTGTTCACCCCCAATGGAAAACAGTCTACTTAAGATGCTTATGAAGAACCATAGTCAAATGCAATGCAATCAAAGAAAAATTACGAATATTTTTTTTTGTAATAACTCCAAAGACCTAGAAAATAACGAACATCACTAACATTCTTTGGAGTAGACCAAGTCTTAATAGTGTGGACCTTTTTGGGCTCTACTCAAATACCTTCAGCTGAGACAATGTGTCCTAAATATTCAATTTTATTTTAAAAGAGAGAATTTTTCTCTGGATTTGTAACAAACAATTGATTTTATTTCAAAAGTTTGATGACAAATACGAGATGTTGTTTGTGCTCTTCTTTATTTTGATTGAAAACAAGAATGTCATCAAAGAAAACAATGAGGAGATATTGGTACTTCAAGAAAATGTGGTTCATATTATACTAAATATGGCAAGTGAATTGGTAAGGCCAAAAGGCATAACAAGAAATTCATAGTGTCTTGATAGAGTGCAAAAGCACTCTTGTAAATATTAGTCGAAGTGTGCATATGAACTTGATAATATCCAAATTTCAAATCTATCTTACTAAAGACACACACACAAAAAATCCTATCTAACAAATTGTCAAAATGAGGAATAAGATACCTATTTTAATAGTTATCTTACTGAAATCTCTATAGTTGATGCACATGTGATAGGTTTTGTTCTTTTTCTAAACTAAGTGTATTGGGTCATCAAAAGGAGAACTACTAGGTCATATAAGTCCATGGTCTAAGAGTTCTTCTATTTATCATATTTCTTTTTGTTGAATTTGATTTTGTCTAGAAGGGGACTTTTGAGGTGCTTGACTACTAGGGAGAACCTCAATTTTGTGGTCTTCTGGACAAGATGTAGGTAATCTCATAGGGATAGGTCACACTCATGCACATGTTTTGCATGATTGTGTGAAAGCAATGGATAAAGTTCATATGTGACATCACTATGAAGAGCTAGAGTTTCATTTTGATGTGTGATCCACATCCTATATGTGTCATAGTTCTTTTGAGGATTGAATTGACGAGGAAAGGGCATACCTATGATATCCCTCATGTGCAAAGGTGTAATCAAGATTTTTCTTTTCTCTTTATAATTACCAATAACAATTTCTAATTGCCTATTTTCCTTAGTACCATTATAACATATACCTTGAAATACAGATTTAACCTTATAAACTGATGGGTGTGTCTCTAATTGCAATTTATAAATAACACACTCTGAAATAAAATCGCGTACTATCATCATGATGCAACATGGTAATAAAATCATATGTACTACCATCATTATGCAACAAAGTAGTATCATGATCATTAATTTTACCCTTCATTTAAGCAATGAATAAAATGAAATAGGGCACATCGCTTTTATTGGCTTTACCATCATCATGTAGTGTATCAATGTGGAGCATACTCACACCATCATCATGTAGTGTATCAATGTGGAGCATACTCACACCATCATCGTTAGTAGATACCTCTTTGATGTTGGGAAGTTGAGTACTTGATGGTTTGGAAGCCTTCCAATATCTAGAAGCAAAGCATCCTGTTTGGTTGCACTTGTAGCATGTAGGGAGAGTTTTCTTTACAATATTAGTGTTGTGACTAATTGAATTAGGTTGATTTACATTACTTTGGTCATTAATATCCTTTAGATTTTGATTAGAATTTATGCATGAATTACTAGGTGCTACCCAAGGCTTTCTATTTGGAATAAATTTATTAAAAGAATGTGGTCTAGTAAGAGTAGATCATAATGAAAAGATCAATGTATACTCGCTCTACGGTTGGTCAAGGAAGCACATCTTCAAGCTCTTGGTTAAACACCATTGTTTTATGGAGTGAAAAATGTCAAAGTTAAAAGATTTCCTTGCATTGCTCATCAATGTATAATTTCTCTATGATTGGTCAATTGTTGCAAGTGTCTCAGAATTATTCAAGTAATATTGTCTATATCATCTTTCCAATTCATCTTTCTCTTTCTTAATCTCATCCTCTTTAAAAAAAACCAGCCATCACATCGGGGAGCATAATTTGCAAGGTGATTGAAATATAAATAATTATTGGAGAAAAACTCTATGCCCAAGTAATGAGATGATGTAAACAAGATTCTAAGTTCCATTTGTATGGACTACAATTGTATACATGCATGCTCGAATGATTGAGTCCTCTTTCATGGGGATCTTAGTGAACTCTCTGCATGTCCAAACCTTGGAGCTCAATGGTATAGACAATATTTACAAGGTGGAACCATGATTCCTTGTGAAGTTCTATGGCATTTTCCAATCATCCCAAGAATGCAATACATGTTTAATAATTACAAGTTCATAGCAAATCTAATGACTTGGCATGCTAAAAATTGATTCTAGAGATGGTATCTTATGCATTCCTATGTTAATTTTGCTTTGTGGAGACACATTGAGGAGACATGGCCATACTTTAAGTAAGAGCCTCGATACATACACCTTAGTTCAGAAATGGTTGGATTTAATCCATTTGGTTTGAATTCCATAATATGGAGCATTTGGCCGATGGTATTGGTAAATAATAATATTTCTCCATGATTATTAAAAAGGGACATCTTTTCTTAGTTTATTATTACATAGAAAGTACAAAGTTAAAAACACAGACATGTACATGGAACCCTTAGTATAAGAACTACAAATTTTATAGGTAGGGATCCCTATTCATAACATATCTATGGATCCTCAAAGTAGATCGACAAGTGTAAAGGGAATATTGTTGAATCCACTATGCATGACTATTTGGACTTGTGTGAGTGTTCAGATTAGTAGTTCATACAAATTTCCACAACATTAAAGATAGGTTCTCACATAATTTTTATTTAACTAAATGGTGTTATGTATGCCTTTCTACCAATGGATATACCATGCATTTCCTATTTTTGGACCTCGATTAGTTGCACGTCATTCTCCAAATGTAAAGAAGATGATATACCAGGCTTGTCCTATTTGTGGCCCTCAATTGTATGCACATCATTCTCCAACTCTAAAGAAGGTGGTATATCAAGGGCATGTAAGATATCTTCCATTGCATCCTCCACTACAAGATGAAAATCTCGATCGACCACACCTTGTAGAATGAAAGCAAGTGATTGGTTAGAATTCTGGCGAGATAAGGCATCCCATGCATATATTAAAAAATGACGATCATCATTTGGGAACATTTGATTGGAGATAAAGACAATGAGGGTGCTTGAGATGACTTTAAGGAAGTTAAAAACATGAAATCTTCACTATAAGAACAAGAGGTCTATAGCATCACCATGTAGCTTCAATTACGACATTCCAGGAGAAAAGTGTTGGGATTTATTAGACTAGTGGTGCATAGCATAAGCATTTGAAAAATTTATGCATAACATCACAAGTCTGCTGACACATTAAGTTAGTTACATTTGAAACAATGTGATGAGCTATGGTGGATCAAATGCAAGGATCAACATGAGTAGAAAGTAATTAAAAGGTGATTAAGATGAGATTAGTGCACAATTAATCTAATAGCTTAATGTAGGCATGGATACTCAAAAACCAGTAATTTCTCATTAGGCCAATGCCTTAATTTATAGATTTTACATCCATTAGATGCCAAGCATCTAATCCCACTGATTTCTCCTTGATTTGTGCCACCTCCCCTACATTTGGAGACACCTTTTCCTAGAATCTTTCCACACCCCTATATTCACTCATGCTACCCTTGATTCTCTCATTCAGTAGATTCTTCTCACCTTTTCATTGGTACCTACTCAATTACATGTTGAGATATCGAGCTCATCTAGTGAGGCGATGGACACTGATGACCCGCCTGGGGGATAGGCCCCACACTTACACCACTGGCATGGTTGGTGAGATCATGGGTGATATGCGGCCAGTGGGATGATAGGCTGTGTGTGACAGCCATTCTAGAGACTGGCATAGTTATAGCGTGAGCTCATTTAGCTGGGTTTACACAATAGAGAACCCAGCCATTCTAGAGACTGGCATAGTTACAGCATCAGCTCATTTAGCTGGGTTCACACAATAGCGCATTTAGCTGGGTTCACACAATAGAGAACCCTAGTATGTATTTGGTTGAGTACCTTTTCATATTGTGTGTACTCTTATCTTTGTATATGGTGTGTTGAATGTTGTGTGAAGAAGAAGAAGATTTTCAGCCTCTCACCTTGTGTGTTCTCTTTTAGGGTTTTGTGAGTGTGTGTGTGCTTGCAAGAGCTCAAGCTCTCTTCTCCCCTACATCTTTTCATGGTATCAGAGCCTGGTTCATGCTAAGGGCTGAGCTGCAAGTAAGAGAAGCACAGGAAGCGATACGAGGGTAAGAGCTTCATCTACTCTTCCCTATTGGTTTTGGCAACTACACCATTGTCGGGAGCTCTTCGAGAGGCACCGAAACAATCTTTGATTGAGGAGCTTTCTTTGCGGGAGTAAAGCTATAAGGCAACTATACTGTCCTATTATCTGACTAAATTTTTGGGGTCAAAAACGCATTTTGGGCGCATTACGACCTCCGTTTTTAAAAAGCAGGCGATTTCGAGCACTGCGGGTAGGTCATCGATTCTATGCAGAACTCTATTTTAAGAAGTGCAGGAAGACAGATTTGTTGTGCAGACATTGTGTGTGCTGCAAGGAGGTGAAACAGTTGCCATTGGGTGTATGTATGCACATTGAGGTCACTGGTTGTGACATTTGAGTGTAGTACAGTATCGCTCTAGAAAATACAGCAGTTTATGCAGGACAAACCAGAGTGCTGTTTCTGGTAAATTTGTGTGTCTGGCAAAATGTCAAATGATGGCATAAACCAGCTTGTTGCTGAGAAGCTTGATAAGAACAACTTCCATGCTTGGAGGTTCAAGTTGAAAAATTTCTTGAATCTGGGAAAGGGTTATTGGGACTACATAGAAGGTGAGCATAAAGAGGCACCAGAGATATCGGAGATATCATATGTGAAAGAGTTTAAGGATTGGAACCAAGGAGCCAGAAAAGTTATGTATTGGCTCTCTATCAGTATACAGGACACCATGATTGGGCACATACAGGATGCCAAGTCCCCCAAGGAGGCATGGGACACCATGGTAAAACTTTATGAAACGAATACCAAGGCACGAAAGGTAGAGTTGAAGAATGAACTTCATACTGTGGAGAAAAAGAGTATGTCTGTGAATGACTATGCATTGAAGATCAAGGGTATTGTGGAATCCCTTGCATCTATTGGTGTTTCAATAGATGATGATGATGATAAGGTGGAAGTCTGTCTACATGGTCTCGGGCCACAATACAAGGCATTGAAGACGTCTATTCAGACTCGGGAAAACATTCCCAATTTCACAGATTTGGTGTCTATGTTGATTATAGAAGAGAAGAGCTTGGGTGAAGACCAATAGTCTTCACAAAACAAAAATAGTTCAAAGCAGCAAGCCTTCTACACAAGTTCAGGAAGAGGACGAGGTAGAGGAGGCCGTGGATGCGGCCAAGGAGGTGGCCGAACAGGTAATCAGAATTATGGCCAGCAACAGGATCAACAACATTCCCAGAATTCACAACACTAACAACACGCAGGTGGAAGAGGCCAATTTAGAGGCAGGGGGAGTCAAAGAGATCGTGGAAATTGGCAAAGGGAGTATAATGATACACGTGGATGCTTTTATTGTGGTAAGCCTGGACATGTGCAAGCAGATTGCTATAAGAAGCAGGTTGCATAATAAACAACCTTTCATTATCCTCATTATTTTTACTCGGAGATGCATAGTTATTTTGCTGCAATTTCCCATTTTGCATGTCAGCATGTTGTTAATGCCATGTTTAAAAATGCCATGTTGTTAATGCCATGTTTGAAAATGTTAAAGCAGCACATAAAGATGATGTATGGTACGTTGATTCATGTGCTTCGAACCACATGACAAGTCATGGGGAGTGGTTCAAGTAGATGAAAAACCTTGAAAGACCACGTTTTGTGGAAACAGGGGATGACACTGCTCATCCAATTGCCCATGTTGGTGGAGATGTGCCATTCTCTATGCAAGATGGCAAAGTGAAGTACCTTGCAGCTGTACTTCATGTTTCAAACATAACAAAGAATCTGGTTTCAGTTGGCTAGATGATTGAGTAGGGTTTGCAGGTTCGGTTTAACCCTGATGGTTGTTATGTTGAAGACTTTAAAGACAAGTGCAGGTTGGTTGCAAAAGGCAACAAAGGGGGCAGAATGTTTACATTAAATGTAAACATCCCTGAAGTGAGTGCTGCGATGTTTGCAAATGGTTCAAGAATTGTTGCAGACAGAGACATTTGGCATAAAATAATTGGACATGTGAATGTGCAGAGAATGAAGTCTATGCAGACTAAAGGAATTGTGACAGGGCTGCCAAAGTTTAAAGTTGAAGGTATGTAGAAAATATGTGAAGCATGCCAATTTGGAAGCATGCCAATTTGGAAAGCAAACAAAGCATGTATTTCCACGTGACAGAAATGTGAGTAGAAATGCACTAGATGTTGTGCATTCAGATATATGGGGTCCTACAAAGACCATGTCTATGGGAGGCTACAGGTATTATGTGATATTTATTGATGTGACCACACAAGAAAAGTGTGGGTATATTTCATGAAGGAGAAGAGTGAGGTGTTAACTCATTTTCAGAATTTCGGAGTTATGGTTGAAAAGCAAAAAGGGAAACATGTAAAGTGCATAAGGTCAGATGGAGGGGGAGAGTACTTCTCCAATGAGTTCTTTGAATTTTTACAGAAGAATGGTATTCAGAGACAATTTACATGCAGATACACTCCGCAACAAAATGGAGTTGCTGAGCAAAAAAACAGGTACATTGCTGAGATTGCGAGCATTGATGAGAGAGAAGAATATGCCGCATAGCTATTGGGCTGAGGCTGTTTCTACAGCAGTTTACATCATGAACATGACTCCAATTGTTGCAGCCATACATGATGTAACTCGAGAGGAGAGGTTTATTGGCATAAAACCTGATTTGTCTCATCTGAAAGTCTTTGGATGCATTACATATGTGCATGTGCTAGATGAGTTGAGAACTAAGTTGGATTCAAAAGCTAAAAAATGTGTTTGTATTGGGTATTTCCTTGAGGAAAAGGGATACAGGTGTTATAACCCTGCTACACGTGAGTGGAGGGTAAGCAGGGATGTTGTTTTTGATGAGATGAGCAACTGGTATGCTGCTGAAAAAGAAGCTGTTGGGACTGATATAAGTGGAAATGTGGTTGCACAGAATGCGAGTCAGCAATCACAGTCTTTGAATGGACAAGGAGAGTCCTCATCTAGTGGTTTAGTTGATAGACCATGGAGTGGCAGAGGCTACGTCATAATACCAATCCTGCAAATGTGATTAGTACATCACATAAAGGCAAAGAGAAAGTGGTTGAGCCCCTTAGTATGCCTGACATTTCTGCAGGGCATTCTCATGTTGATGGAGAGTCTAGTGTCTCAGAGATGAGCCTCGATAAGGATCTTGGGATACCGGCTATGAGAACACTTGGTGTAAAGAAGGCTATGGAAGCCATGAATGCAAAGCTACGAAGATCTGGGAGAGTGAAGAATCCTGTGAAGAGGTTTACCTATGATGGTTATGTGGCACATCACTATGCATACATGTCAAAAGTTGTGCAGGTTGCAAGTCAGCAATCATAGTCTTTGAGTGGACCAGGAGAGTCGTCATCTAGTGGTACAGTTGATAGACCATGGAGTGGCAGGCTGCGTCATAATACCAGTCTTGCAAATGTGATTAGCACATCACATAAAGGCAAAGAGAAAGTGGTTCAGCCCCTTAGTATGCCTGACATTTTTGCAGGGCATTCTCATGTTGATGGAGAGTCTAGTGGCTCAGAGATAAGCCTTGATGAGGATCTTGGGATACTAGCTCTATGAGAACACCTGGTGTAAATAAGGCTATGGAAGCCATGAATGCAAAGCTGCGAAGATCTGGGAGAGTGAAGAATCCTGTGTAGAGGTTCACCTATGATGGTTATGTGGCACATCACTATGCATACATGGTAAAAGTTGTGCAGGTTGTAGAGACCACATGCATTGATGAGGCTGTTGGAAATGTGTGTTGGGAGAAAGCTATGGATGAGGAGATGGATGCACTATATGGAAATGAGACTTGGGATTTAGTGCAATTGCCTGAAGGCAAGAAAGCCATTGGATGCAAGTGAGTGTACAAAGTAAAACATAACAGTGATGGAAGCATAAGCAGGTACAAGGCTAGATTGGTAGCCAAAGGATATGCACAGACATATGGAAATGATTATGAGGAAACTTTCAGCCCAGTTGCCAAGATGGCAGCAGTGAGAGTTGTGATAGCAGTGGTTGCATCAAAGCAATGGTCTTTACATCAGATGGATGTAAAGAATGCATTCTTGCATGGGGATTTGCAGGAAGAGGTGTATATGTTGCAGCCACCTAGTCATGAGGATGTGAGTCACCCCGAGCATGTTTGCAGGTTGAAGAAAGCCTTGTTTGGCTTAAAACAAGCACCAAGGGCATGGTCTGACAAGATTTTTGAATATTATGTCACTATTGGCTTTCATGTAGTCAATGCAAATTTCTCGCTGTATGTGAGACGACACAGTAATAGAAGGGTTGTGCCCGTGACCTTGACTAAAGTGCTCACACATACATCTACCACATGGCCTATATCATCGGTGGCTCAGAGGTGGTTTTGCTCTATTAGGATAGATTACATTGGGTTGTGGGATTTCTCTCTCTTTCTCTCTCAGAAAAGATGTCTTGACTCCTCTACCTTAAGAGTCTCCATGAAGTTTGCTGATGCCAATCCTTCTTCATTTGGTTTGCTGAAGCAGTCTCTAGCCATGTGTCATAGCTTTCCACAGTTGTGGCAAGTGAAGGTCCTTCCTCCTCCTCCTCGTGCTCGTGTGAGGCCTCCTTGGGTGTAGAATGCTTTGTCCTCTCTAGTTGTTGGTTCCAATCCTTTCTTCTCTTTGACCTTGTTCTCTTGCTCTATTAGAGCTCCTTCTATCTCATGCAGCTTCAAATTTGGTACATTCTTTAAGGTTGCCACAATGTTCTCATACTCTCCCTTGTGCACACTTTTTAGAAGCACTGCTAGTGCCTCATCATCTTCTACTTTCCTCCCAATGGCTGCAAGTTGTTGCTTAATGCTTTTGTATTTGTTCAAGTGTGTGGCTAGAGGTTCAATTTCCTTCATGTTAAGTTTGTAGAATTGCATTAGTAAATTTATCTTTGAATTCTTTGCTTGAGTGCCAAATAATTTGTTAAGTTCATCCCATGCATCTTTAGCTCATTGTATCATTGTAATGTGGTGAGTGATTTCATCATTTAAGCTGTGTAATGAGTCCTAATTCTTTCTCATTTCTGTTCTTCCACTCATTCTCCCAATTCTCCATTGGATGTTTATCTCTTCCCTCAAATAGCCTCCATAGATTCTTCCTCATGAGCAAATACATGGTTTTTGTTTGTCATGTATGGAATTGCTCCTCTCGTTAAATTTAGCTATTTCTTGTGCAGTGCTCATGATGATGTGAAGGGGCTCTTACCTCTTGATCCAATTCAAGTTTCAAGGGCAGTGTCTACCCTTTTACAACTCCAATTTGGTGTTAAATGATGATTACAACAGATTTACAAGCATGAATACACCAAAAATTACATAAAGCCAAGGATAGTTGGTTTGTATTGAATGGTTGGGACATGAAACCAACTTCAAATTTCAACCTAAAGTGATAGAGATCTATATCAAATACCCAATGGTAAGTTTGAAGCATCAATGGCACCAAAATGGAATGATTAGTGCTAATTAGTCACTGATTAATGAAATTAATTCCTTATTTTGTGTGCAAAAAATAGAGTGTATGGGGAGGCCATATCTGGTGCCTTAGAGTTCAAATAAGCTCAAATCCTTTCAAGGGAATCAATAGAAGTTAGTCTAGTAGAGGATCAAGCCTAAAAATAAAAGATTTGACCAAACATTGAATGCTTAATCTCTGTGTTTCACCAAAGTCACTTTGCAGATTTGATGCAGGGCGTGATGTAGCTTCTCCTTGATAAATTTTAAGATTCTGAGGCCATGTTGAGAGCACCCAAAAACCCCTTGGGCTAGCTCCATTGCTCCCAATTCCAAGGCATGATGACCAATTTGCACTTTTACTGAGAAAAACAGGCGCTAGCAAAATCGCGATTCTTGGTTACTCCTCTCGATAGTTTGACGAATTGAGTTGATGTGCTGATGTGTGGGGAAGGTGGCTAGGTTTGGCTAATAGGATTTAGTCTAATGTCAAGGCTAGAGCTGGGGTTGCAGAGTATTAGTTGAAAAAAAAGACTAAAATGAGGATTAGTTTCTAATCATGATTAGCAAGGTGATTAGCTTAAAAATTAGCTGAATCCTAAGTTACGGCTCTAATACCAAGCTTAATTTGCAGCAATGTGATGAGCTATGGTGGATCAAATGCAAGGATCAACATGATTAGCAAGTAATTAGAAGGTTATTAAGATAAGATTAGTGCATAATTAATCTAATAGCTGAATGTAGGCATGGATACTCAAAAACCAACAATTTCTCAATAGGCCAATGCCTCAATTTATAGATTTTATATCCATTAGATGCCAAGTATCTAATCCCACTGATTTCTCCTTGATTTGTGTGCCAGCTCCCCTACATTTGGGGGTACCTTTTCCTAGAATCTTTCCACACCCCTATATTCACTCACCCTACCCTTGATTCTCTCATTCAGTGGATTCTTCTCACCTTTTCACTACTACCCACTCAATTACTGACTCCCTTTTACAGTCAGCTAAGGGCTTGTTCCCACACACATCCATTCACTTGCATATTTCAACAAAGTGTGACATTATGCATGAGTTTTAGACGGGCCTTAGATTTTCCCCCTGAATGAATCTACATGTTCTATGAGACATTCTATCTCACTCACACATGTACACACTCTCTCTATATCTCACTCACACACATCACACACTCTCTTTCTCTCACTCAAACATCACACACTCTCTTTCTCTCACTCAAACATGCAAACTCTCTCTCTCTCTCTCTCTCTCTCTCTCTTTGTCACTGTTCTCTCGCCCCTTGGTGAGAGAAAGATATTTCTACTCTTGATCAAAGCCTGTATGCATGCATGTGGCAAAGCCTTTGTCACCATGCTCTACGAGGGACGGAGTGAGCGACTCATTCTTCGACAAATGTGTAGGGTCATCAATGATGGAGTGAGCAACTCATTCTTCGACAAATGTTCAGGGTCATCAATCATAGGAGATGGAACGTGAGGTAAGAAATCATAGTTAGGACATGTTTTCTTAGTATATCATACACTTAAACTTCATTCTTTGCTAAGCTTATCATACATTTAGTGTTCTTTGAGTTGAGATTTGGAAGATATAAAGATAAAGGGCATGAGAGGGGCATCTTGAATTAGACTTAACATACACATTAGTTCCCAAGACATTCAAATGTTAGCTCATATGATTCCAAAAGTAGGATATCAAGGGGATTGGATTACAATGAAACTTAGGTCTCTAATCTTGATGGTAATTCAATGCGGAGTTTTATACTTCTTGTGAGGTTTCTTAATGCCAATGAGTTACAAAATCTTGAATACGGATATTTATAGCTTTTCAAAATTTTCAAATTTAACGTATAACTTATGCGTAAATTCAATTATCTTTTTAGCATCTTTATCTTTAATTAAAGTACATAGCTAGGTATTGTGGGAAAAATGGGATAGGTTGGAACAAACTGCCCCAATTTTTTCCATTCTAACCGTTGAAAAATACATTTTTGCTATTGTTGGTATTTATGTCGGTATAATAATCGGTATTTACATCATATGGATAGGGAATGTTACAAGAAGAATTTTTTTTTACAAGATGACAAAATTCATTATAGAAAAATTATGTACAAGGTGAAAAAATTCATTATAGTAACTATGCATCCTCTAGCAATGTAGGTCATGGGAATGAAGATCATTTGTTTGCAATGAAGCATATGATGGGTACTATGGCTTTATGTATTGAAGGACATGATACTTAGTAGTAGGATCCAAAAACATAGAAGAGACCCTTGCTAGTTAAAATATTTATAAGGCCCCCTCAATAAGGCTTAGAGCACACTAGCATCTAGTTTCTTGTTGCTAAATATAAATGTGCATATATATTTGTATCGATATCCTTTAGCATAAAAATTCATTGAATGTTGTTATTCTTATGTAAGTACACGCAATGAAGGTCTCACTCTTGACAATAACACTACATTGTGACCATATTGGAGTGTCTTTGTTTTAAGGATAATAACAATAAATTACCATATTGGAGAATTTGGAAAAATCCTAAGACTGGGAATTTTCTTTCTAATCTACTTTTTGGTGTGTCTTAAGCATACAAACTCAAAAGTTGTAGGAGAATGGGCATTTAGAAACTAAGCTCCTTCTTATGATATGTCACATAAGGGTGTTTTGAAAAAAGCTTAAAAAGATTCACCATGGTCCCTTTTTCACATTCTTACAAAATGGCAATTGGGATTTTTAAAAATTCTCCAATAT
This sequence comes from Cibotium barometz, assembly GCF_041138505.1. Lineage (NCBI taxonomy): Eukaryota > Viridiplantae > Streptophyta > Polypodiopsida > Cyatheales > Cibotiaceae > Cibotium > Cibotium barometz. The sequence continues at coordinate 11,844,611 of NC_141076.1, forward strand.
GGTGTTATAAGTGAAAATCCCAATTTTCTATCCTTGAGGCGGTAGCCTAGTATATAAGACTTTGGACTTTCTACGACAGGTCTTGGGTTCAAATCCTCTTCGGGACATTTTATACTAACGATGTATTTGAGTGCAGGTGGGCACATAGGCTACCATCTGCACACCTTAGCCCGTCATCATTCGATTATGGCATGGTGCTTACTTCTGCCCTCCTCCTCAATGATCTTGTGGCAACAACTATGTGTAACGCTTGCTCTTTAAGCTCATGCTCTGGATAAGGAACGATGGTTGCCATGGACATCAAAGATCGTGACTCAACTTGTGATGCCCAATTCTACCAAAGCTATGGAGGGTGTTCACTCCAATCGGCCGAGCGACTAACTTGTGGGATTCGTCTCATGGCTTGTCCCAGTCCCTACAAAGTGGCCAATATTTGGAAGGGTGGTACCCTCTTATGGTACTTAGGGGTGTGTGTGTGGTGAGTCGTATGGTGTGTATATATAGCTGGGTGAAATTCTTGTGTGCAACTAGGAATGGAATAAGACTTCATTAAAAAAAAACCAATTTCCATGGATTGCTTTCCAAAACAGAGGATGATAAGAAACATAACATCCAAAATTACAGAATCTGTGTGAAATTGGACAATCTTTTGAAAGACATTGAAATCATGATCCTCAAAAAAGAACAATTTTACTCCAATTGATAGTTTCCAAAAAGTTGGAAAAGACCCTTTCTAGACACAAGATTTATAAGGACTCTCAATCATGCAATGCATAGAGCGTGTCGATATAGTTTCTTCTTGTTAAATATAAATGGGCATACATATTTGCATCGATACTATTTGGCATAGAAGTTCGTTAGATGCTATTCTTGTGTAAGTAGACACAAGAGATTTTGTTTTTGTTACTCTTGTCGGTGATGGAGTAAAAAAATGTCACTTTTGTGATCCTTCACGGTTGATTAATTAAAAAGTCTATACTCTAGAGATTTCTAGTATCTTTACTAAATTCTCGTTAATATACATACATCTTTAGTTTTCTATTTTCTTTTGTTTACTAATATTGAGAAAAGCTATTAGCACACGCATACAGTACTTGCTTTTGGAGTTGGGGTAACAATATAATAGACGCAAGCATGATAAACTAATGTTTAGGGCTATGCTTTGTACATATGCATGGAGTGTTGAAGTACGTATAGTAAGTAAGCTACGTCTGGAGGCAAGATTTCGTTCACCTTGGGGTCCAGCATGAGCCTAATTAGGGTTTTTTCTATATTGTAGCGAAGGATGGCGTGGGGGCTTTCCCTGAGGATGTAGAGGAGCTACTACTGCTCACGTCCGCGGCAGACAGAGATGTGTCTTCTGTCTCGATTTTCACGGCTTCTCTCAGCACGTGAACCACCTCGCTCATGCTGGGCCTCTTGCTCAGATCACTGTCCACGCATCCTAATGCAACATCAATCACCCTCCACATCGACTCCAGTTTGTACCCGTTCATCAACACGGGATCCACAATGTCTCCAACATTACCTCGCAGTATGGCTGGCTCAACCTGCTCCCAAATGCATCATTCACCATATAACTTAGGCTTTGCTGTTACAGAGAAATAATTCCTCAGTTCTTCATTGAATATTAAAGGAGTTTAGCACAAACCCTATTGACTATATGCTGTGGCGGACTGCTCAAGGCATCGATCGGAGCTCGGCCACATATCAGTTCAAACAACACTACACCAAAACTATACACATCGCTCTTATCTGTCAGCTGATTCGTAGCGTGGTACCTGCATGCATTATTTATATAGAAACTCTAAGATCATCCAACTATTCATATGACAAGACTTTAAGTTTCACCTTGGTTACAATTAAAGTAATAAACAGATATAAATCAATGATTTAATTTGATTAAACCACTCAATCCTAGGTAGATAAAACTTACACAGGATCAAGATAGCCTACTGTCCCGACCACATTTACAGTTGATACATGAGATAAGGTGCTGTCCCCTTCTTTCAATTTTGAAATTCCGAAATCAGCCACCTTTGCCTGCATCTTGTCGTTGAGAAGTATGTTGCTGCTCTTCACGTCCCGGTGAATGATTGGAGGATCAGAACCAACGTGCAGATACTGAAGGCCTGGAATGCGAAACCGTGTGCGTGAGCATGAAGCAGCTTTCTTCTTCGCATGCAAATTTCACGGATGCAAAATGCTGAGTAATTTAAAAGTCAAAGTGTTTCGTACTGGTTGTGTATCTATTCCAGACTCTATTGTGAGAATACTAACGTTAGGTTATTGTCGCTTATCTCCACAATTTTGTCTATGTATGGTGCAGGCACACCAAAAATCTATTTAACTTTATATATACTTGGCAAGCTGCCACCTCTCTTAGATCTGAAAGAAAAGTCTTCTTCTTCTCATGATGTTTCACACTAGTTTGGTACCGTTGTAGCTGCACATAAAAGTTTCCGTTTAAGAGGTTTTAGAAAGGCTCTAATATTTTGGTTTTACATCTTATGACATGCTTAATTAGCATTAGTTTGGTAATAGGATGGACAAGTGCCTTCCGTGGATATATTTATGTCATGTTTATCGACCAACTTTAAGGAATTATTTAGAACCTATGGATAGTGAAAATAAAAGGTTTCCTTTTTTCATATCATCTGTTACATAGTGAAAGAAAATTGGGATTTTTTGAGATCATATTGGTTACCTTCAGGCTTTTCAATTTCATAAGAATTCATAGGCCAAATTATAGTCGTAAAAATACAGAGCTGTTTGGACTATATTATTTGGATTAAAGGCTTTAATTAGCCAATTTCTCATTGCTTTCCATATATATATATATATATATATATATATATATATATATGGTGTAATATAATCCATCTTAGGCACAAAAATCAACTAGAACTCCAATTGTTAGGTCTTAATGAAAATTCTAAGGTATTTAGCTGTCTTAAGAAAATTAACTTTGAGGATTTTCATAGGTAATTGAACACTCAAAGACTAGGACCAAATTTTACACACATGTTCTGTACAATGCTATGCTTTGTCGGTGCATTTTTTGAGAGCTCATCTCATATACAACTGTCCTTTTAGGCACTTCGTTTTAAACGAAAGTTTACAAATTTCGAACCATATTTATTACTATGGAATAAGAGACTACTTCCTGCATTTTTAAACATCTCACAAGGCTTTTAGTGGAATATCTACTCATTTTATATAATAACAAACATGATTTTCATAAGTTTCTCACTAGGTAATTCAAATATAAGCAAGGATTTATATACGTTGTCGTGCCACGACACGTCTATGGTGTGAAACCATGCACGTGAGGCCATTAAATGCAAATCCAGATGCATGGGATTAAGTGTCACAGTGTACATGATATTTCGAGGGCTAGCAGAAGTCCCTGTGCCTGTGTACATATGGAATGCGTGGCGTGTGAAGAGTTTGGCTATGGAATGTGTTGGCAAATGTACAGGGTGGACGGATTTGTTTTGGGTTTGTTGCAGGCCTGTCCGGAACAAGGTTGGTTGGAGATGGTTTCAGCTGTTCGGCCGCTTGATATGTGTACGCGTCCCCAGGTATGAGTGGGCATTGGAAGGCTGCATTTGAAGAGTATGTGGAGCATGGGAGCATTTAAGGTTAATGTGGCCAAGGTAGCCTTGAACTTTGGTGTGGAGAGAGTGATGGTGACCATCACATTGGGCTTAAAATAAAATATAATAAAATACATTAATGTGGCAAAAAAAGCATAGCCACGTGGGAGCTTAGCGCTGCTGCCAGCGAAGGAATTCTCGAAAGTTGGCGAAGCTGGCGAAGGTGTGAAGTCGGCGGGTGATGTGCAGCGATAGACTAAAAAGAGTAAAGACTGTCTTGTTTGGGGGGGGCTCTGGAGCGCAACAGCAGGCATTGCAGAGGAAGGAGCAGCTGGGGTGCGGTCGCATACGGCTGAGGGCCCGGGTCACTCTGCAGAGAGAGACGCCTTTGGGTGTGTGGCCATCGTGTAAAAATGGGGGGACTCCCTAGCGAAAACAGCCGCAAGTGTGGAGGGCGCAGCTGTAGGTTCATGCAGAGGAGACCGATAGGCTGGGGACAGAAGGGCTGTCGATTGGGCTGACAGGCAGACAAGAGAAGGGTAGCCGCCTTGGTTTTGGGCAAGTAGGGGAAGTGGCTGGCGTTAAGCGAGACAGCCTCAGAGTTACAGGTGACCGCCTTGGGTCGAACTGCTGGGGCTCTGGGAAGCAGCGACAGTGAGGGTTAGTTGGTGTGGGCAGAGCCTGCTGGGATTCGGCGGGGCCAGAGGCAAAAACGCTGGAAGAGGTGGTTGCCTTGTATAGCAAGGCTGGCTGGTGATAAAGCAGGAACAGACGGGAAGACAGTAGCAGCCTTGTGACAGAGGAAGAGTCGCTGGGGAGTGCAGCTACAAGCGCAAGGGGAGGCCAGGGGTTCGTGTTAAGCCGCCAGAGAACTAGCTGGCGTCAAAGGCCCCGGGTTCAGCAGACGACGGCTGGAAGTGAAGTAAGGGCCGCCTAAAGATGAACCACCGGGTAGAGAAAAGACAGACTGGAAGTGAAGTAAGGGCCACCTAAAGATGAAACCACCAGGTAGAGAAAAGACAGGCTTGCTGAGGCGCTGGAGAGAGAGAGACACAGCCGCCTAGAGAACAAGCACCGAGTTCTACAGATAAGAGGTGGCAGGAGCAGGTCTTGCCGGGGAGGGCTGTTGGAAGGCTTCGCTTGCGGCATCGTGTTTCAGATGGTAGAAGATCACATTTTTCTTCATGCAAGGAATAGAAGCACTTAGGTGCTTAACCAGTCCTTTGACTGGCCATGAAATTTTCGGGTTTCTTCTCTGAATTGGGTTTACATCTCAGAATCTGTTTTCACCTTGAGGAGTTGTTCCGCATACTGTGCAGCTGACATACCCACAAGGAACACACTCAGGACTGCTTTTATGGTTCCCTATTTCAACTTGGTAGTGTATGCGTTGCTGTCCTTTATCACTGGTTTCTTGACCACATCCCTTCGTCTATCAGCATGGTTTTTTGCAAGGTCTACACGCTTATCTCCATCTAGAGAGCTCAACTGGCGCAGAGCAGCAGTAGTAGCTGAAGGCACTGGAAGCCGCCTGTGCGAGTGTGGAGTCGGGGTGTAGATGAGCGAGGGAAATCGCTTGCAGAGGTCTTAATGTCATAATGTTATATGTTTTCTTGGGTTTTGGAAATCATGTGATGATGTATGCCATATGCCATCTTTTGCTTTGTGAGTTGTTGAAATCTGAAAGTAGGTTTTCTTGAGATCAAGAGTCATCTTGAAATGGTGATGTTGACATTATGTGAAACATGTGATGTGAATGGTCACATGTATATGGGAATCTTTTGAAGATTGTGTTGTGCCTACACATTGTGTTATGTATGAGGCACTTGGATAAAGGGTCAGGAGATCTATACTTGGAACTGGTCATGCTCTTGACACATAACTTATGTGCAATCATCAAGTTGAATTTGGGGATGTTTTGAAGTGAATTGGCACATGTACATGTCATCCAAAATGGAGATGTCTTATGCCCCTTGAAGAGATATATCTTCTGAACTTTGCTTGCTGGGATTTGAAGCTACTCTCACAGCCAGAAGTCTCGCACTTGCCCAGCGATACCGCCCACATCACGACAGATTTGGTGAACCCGACGTGAAACTACTGGGGTGAGAGTTAGTGGAGAAATACAGAGTGCAAGCTATGGCTGAGAATCCTGAGGGACAGGGGGTTCATTTTGACCCCGGGGTTATGCAAATGTTTCAGATGTTTACTATGTATATGCAATAGCAGCAAGCGGCTGAGAGGGGGCAAATTTCCATGACTAAAGCACTGAAGTCAATCGTGAAAAAGGTGGATCAATTTGATGGTAAAGACATCACAAAGTACCTGCGCAATTACACAAAGGAAATGGAGCTAAACAGGGTGACTGAGGAGGATATGGTTCGAAGCTTTGAGCTGGTATGTGTTCCCGAAATAAGAGAGCGCATAAGAGGATTACAGGCAGCACATGGTGGCAGAAATTGGGAGGAGTTCAAGCTTGCTTTGAAGGATGATTATTTCATGGAGGATTCTGAGCAGGTGACCAAGCGAACTTTCTTGGAGTGGGTTACAAAACCCAAAATTGGAATTTCTGCCACAGAGTTGCTAAGAGAGTTTGAGAAGCGCTATGCCCAGCTGTCAAGGATAGAGCGCACAACCTTAGACAGGGAAAAAACAGAGCTCTTCTTACAAGCAGCTGGGAAAGATCTCCAAGAGAAACTGGAAATTCTCCTTGAGGATAAGGATACAGAGCATGGGCTGAAGGATGATTGGAATGATGTCGAGGATGCGGTCACCATGCTAGCAAAGCGGCAGCGAAGGAGGGATAAAATGGTGATGAGCTCGGCAAACTCCTATAACTGTTTCCCCTGAGAATCTACCAAAACCTGCTGCTGCAATCCCAAAGGTAGAAGGGCCGATGGATGAGCTTATTAAGGGCATGCGAGACCTAAAACTGAAGATGTCCAGGATTGAGGAAAAAGGGCTACCATTAGGGCAGGCTTCTATGCAAAGGCCTCAAAGCAAAGAAGGGTTTACATTCAGATGTATATGGTGTGATGACCCAAAACATGCGAAAAAAGACTGTGCCAGCTATAAGGAAGCCCTCAGAAACCAACTTGTATTTTTCAAAGATGGAAAAATCCACCTTACAGAGATTGGTCTTCCGTTAAACACAAACTTTGGAAAAGGAGGGATGAAAAAACTAGTTGAAGATATGGCTGCCAGCCATGCCATCTCTATGGTTGAGGCAGCAACCTACGGGTTAAAGGCCAACCAATCAAAGCAGGAATCTGAGAAGGATGAAGACTATGAGAATGAAGATTTTTGGCCATCAACAATGGAGCTAATTGCGTCAAAGAAGGTGTCTAAGCAGGCTTTGCATGAGGCAAGAGACTGTATACGTCTTGAGGCTGGCTGGGATGAACCAGTGGATTCTCAATCTGTTCATGCTTACATTGCAAAATGCCAGAATAATGAGGCACAGGTAGAGGAAAAGCGTAAGAGAGAAAATGACGAAGGAGATGCCATGGATGATGGTTATGATGCTTCTATGAATGCTTTACCATGTTTGTTTGATAGTGTTCAAGGTGTTGATGATATGCATGTTGCTAATGATGTTATGGAGGATAGTGCATATGTGACCGGAAGTCATACGAATGTTGTTTCAGAGGATGTTTGCTTTGCAGATGGTGGTTTTTGTTTGGAGTTTCTCTTTCAAGACAAGAAGGTTTTGTTAGAGGATCAGTTTAGTGAAGTTAATGTTTATGTGGAAGAGTCTATTGCTCAAGACAGTGAGGATCTTGGGATGGCTCAGCTGTTTGATGATGATGAGTTTCTATTTGCAAACATCGGTAACCAACAATCTATGAATGAGGCTTCTTGCACTCTTGATGATGCTAGAGATGTGTTTTGTTTACATGACAAAGATGATGCTTTTGATGTTTATGCTATTGATGGACCGGGACATTTTGATGTAGCATCACACCTTGATTTTCTTGCACCAGTTTGCATAGATGCATGTGAAGCATGTAAAGGCTTTGACAGCATATTGGTGGTGAAGATAGATGAGGAGGTAATATGCAAAAGAGCACAATGTGATGAATGGCTTGCTATGATGCCATTATGTGTATTTGAACCAAGGATATGTTATAAGTCAATGGAGCAGGCTCATGTGGAATGCAAATGGGTATTTGATCGTGGTATATGGATTGTTGGCAACCATGACAAATGGGTATTTGATCGTGGTATATGGATTGTTGGCAACCATGACAAATGTATTTGGGGATTGAATGCAGAACAATGGTGGATAATCAGGAAGGCTTTGTTTTTTTTACTTGTTTGATATTTATGGATACCAAAGCTAGGTTTGAAACACTTTAAAGTGTTCCAAACATGGGGGATGGCCAGATGACAGGTTCTTTTTGCTGATTAATGTATGAAGATGACATTCAGATATATGTGGATCTTGATGATGACTTGGCACATACCGGAGGATGTGCAGGTTTAGAGGGGGTGGATGTCGTGCCATGGCACGTCTATGGTGTGAAACCATGCACGTGAGGCCATTAAATGCAAATCCAGATGCATGGGATTAAGTGTCACAGTGTACATGATATTCCGAGGGCTAGCAGAAGTCCCTGTGCATGTGGTTCAGGTTGACAAATTTCCTCATGGAAAAGGGTTACTACTGGGACTACATAGAAGGTGAGCATGAAGAGGCAGAGATACCGGAGATCAATCCGACTGCTCCAGATATGAAAGACTTCAACGATTGGAACCAAGGAGCAAGAAAAGTTATGTATTGGCTCTATCAGTATACAGGACACCATGATTGGGCACATACAAGATGCTAAGTCCCCCAAGGAGGCGTGGGACACCTTGGTAAAACTCTATGAAACAAATACCAAGGCATGAAAGATATAGTTGAAGAATGAACTTCATATTGTGGAGAAAAAGAGTATGTCTGTGAATGACTATGTAGTGAAGATAAAGGGTATTGTGGAATCCCTTGCATCTATATTGACGTTTTAGTAGATGATGATGATAAGGTGGAAGTCTGTCTACGTGGTCTCGGGCCACAATACAAGGCGTTCAAGACGTCTATTCATACTAGACTTTAAAGACAGCAAGTTGATTGTAAAAGAAAACAAAGTGGGTAGAATGTTTACATTGAATGTAAACATGCCTGAAGTGAGTGCTACGATGTTTGCAAATGGTTCAGGAATTGTTGCAGACATAGACATTTGGCATAAAAGAATTGGACATGTGAATGTGCAGAGAATAAAGTCTATGCAGACTAAAGGAATTGTGACATGGCTGCCAAAGTTTAAAGTTGAAGATATGAAAAAAATATGTGAAGCATGCCAATTTGGAAAGCAAACAAAGCATGTATTTCCATGTGACAGAATAGTGAGCAGAAATGCACTAGATGTTGTGCATTCAGATGTATGGGGTCCTACGAAGACCATGTCTATGGGAGGCTACACGTATTATGTGACATTTATTGATGACCGCACAAGGAAAGTGTGGGTATACTTCATGAATGAGAAGGGTGAGGTGTTCACGCATTTTCAAAATTTCAGAGTTATGGTTGAAAAGAAAACAGGGAAATATGTAAAGTGCCTAAGGTCAGATGGAGAGGGAGAGTACTTCTCCAATGAGTTCTCTCAATTTTTGAAGAAGAATGGTATTCGAAGATAGTTTACATGTAGATACACTCCGCAGCAAAATGGAGTTACTGGCGAAAAAACAAGCACATTGCTGAGATTGCGCGAGCATTGATGGGAGAGAAGAATATATATGCCGCATAGCTATTGGACTAAGGATGTTTCTACAATAGTTTACATCATGAACAGGACTCCAACTGCAACCATACATGATGTAACTCCAGAGGAGAGCTTTACTGGCAGAAACCTTGATTTGTCTCATTTGAAAGTCTTTGGATGCATTGCATATGTGCATGTGCCAGATGAGCTGAGAACGAAGCTGGATCCAAAAGCTGAAAAATGTGTGTTTATTGGGTATTCCCTTGAGCAAAAGGGATACACGTGTTATAACCCTGCTACACGTGAGTTGAGGGTAAGCATGAACGTTGTTTTTTATGAGATCAGCTCTGCTGGTATGCTACTGAAAAAGAAGCTATTGGGGCTGATGTGAGTGGAAATGTGGTTGCACAGAATGCAAGTTAGCAATTCACAGTCTTTGAGTGGACCAGGAGAGTCCTCATCTAGTGGTTCAATTTATAGACCATGGAGTGGCAGGCTGCGTCATAATACCACTCCTGAAAATGTGATTAGTACATCACATAAAGGCAAAGAGAAAGTGATTGAGCCCCTTAGTATTCTTGACATTTCTGCAGGGCATTCTCATGTTCATGGAGAGTCTAGTGGCTCAGAGATGAGCCTTGATGAGGATCTTGGGATATGAGCTATGAGACCACGTAGTGTAAAGAAGGCTATGGAAGCCATGAGTGCAAAGCTGTGAAGATCTGGGAGAGTGAAGAATCCTGTGCTGCAGAGGTTTACCTATGATGGTTATGTGGCACATCACTATGCATACATGGCAAAAGTTGTGCAGGTTGTAGAGCCCACATGCATTGATGAGGCTGTTGTTGGAAATGTGTGTTGGGAGAAAGCTATGGATGAGGAGATGGATGCACTATATGGAAATGAGACTAGGGATTTAGTGCAATTGCTTGAAGGCAAGAAAGCCATTGGATGCAAGTGGGTGTACAAAGTAAAACATAACAGTGATGGAAGCATAAGCAAGTACAAGGCTAGATTGGTAGCCAAAGGATATGCATAGACATATGGCATTGATTATGAGGAAACTTTCAGCCCACTTGCCAAGATGGCAACAAAGAGAGTTGTGATAGCAGTGGCTGCGTCAAAGCAATGGTCTCTTTACATCAGATGGATGTAAAGAATGCATTCTTCCATGGGGATTTGCACGGGAAGAGGTGTAAATGTTGTAGCCACCTAGTTATGAGGATGTGAGTCACCCTGAGCATGTTTGCAGGTTGAAGAAAGCCTTGTATGGCTTAAAACAAGCACCAAGAGCATGGTCTGACAAGATTTGGGAATATGTTGTCACTATTGGCTTTCATGTACCCAATGCAGATTTCTTGCTGTATGTGAGACACACTGATAGAGGGCTTGTGCTTGTTGTCATCTTTGTAGATGACCTAATCTTTATGGGGGATCATGATGCAGAGATCTTTGATGTAAAGATCTTGCTTAGACAGAAGTTTGAGATGAAGGATCTGGGGGAGGTGAGATATTTCTTGGGCATTGAGGTGATTAGGTCACCACATGGTATTGGATTACTGCAGAGACAGTATGGCTTGGACATGATGTCCGAATATGGTATGACAGGGTGTAAGCCTATCTTAGTGCCATTGGATCAGAATGGCAAGTTGAGTGCATATTCAGGAGGGATTTTGGAGGATCCTACTATGTATAGGTGCATAGTAGGAAGCCTGATCTACATGACGATCACTAGGCCAGATTTGAGCTATGCTATTGGGTTGGTGAGTCAATTTATGTAGGTTCCTCGGAAGCCGCATTTGGATGCATTGAGATGCATACTGAGGTATGTGAGGTCTACTTTGCATTGTGGACTATTTTATGAAATTGGGACACGGATATGTGTACATGGGTACACAGATACTGATTGGGCTGGTAGTATCTTAGATAGAAGATCTACTAGTGGCTTCATGTTTTCTTTGGGGAGTGCTGCTGTGACTTGGAGCAGCAAGAAGCAGCCTACGGTTGCTCTATTAAGTACAGAGGCCGAGTAGAGAGGTGCTACTATGGCAGCATGTGAGGTAGCTTGGTTCAGAAAGCTACTTGTTCAGATTTGGGTCTATCAGTGGATAGACAAGTTGTCATTTTTTGTGATTACATTAGCACTATATAGTTGGTGAGGAACCCAGTTTTTCATGCTCGCACAAAGCATATAGAGGTCCACTACCATTTTGTCAGAGAGAAGGTTTTGGCAGGAGACATTGACCTTGTTTATGTCAGCACACAGGATTAGATCTTCACCAAAGCATTGGGTACAGAGAAGCTCCGCAGATTCAGGGCTTCGCTTGGTGTACATGAGATGGAGTTGAGCTCGAGGGGGGGGAGTGTTGAGATATCGAGCTCATCTAGTGAGGCGGTGGAAACTGATGACTCGCCTGGGGGATAGGCCCCACTCTTATACCAGTGGCATGGTTGGTGAGATCATGGGTGATATGCGGCCAGTGGGATGACAGGCTATGTGTGACAGCCATTCTAGAGACTGGCATAGTTATAGCGCCAGCTCATTTAGTTGGGTTTACAGTATAGAGAACCCTAGTATGTATTTGGTTGAGTACCTTTTCATATGGTGTGTACTCTTATCTTTGTATATGGTGTGTTGAGTGTTGTGTGAAGAAGAAGAAGATTTTCAGCCTCTCACCTTGTGTGCTCTCTTTTAGGGTTTTGTGAGTGTTTGTGTGCTTGGAAGAGCTCAAGCTCTCTTCTCCCCTGCATCTTTTCTTTTTTCAGGACTACATCTTAACTACAGTTGATTACAACCAGATGGGATGAGGCTAGATGCAATTGGTCCTCTACCCACAACTGTCAGGGGTCGGACCTACATCTTAACTAGAGTGGATTAGCAAACCAGGTGGGATGAGGCTAGATGTGTATTAAGCATTACTACTATATATGTACATATAATAGATCTGAAAGCATTGTTGTTTTACCATTTCAGCACTGAGAAAAATTTTACCATTTCCTTTTACAAGATATGAAGAGTTGTTTTTACATATTATAGTGTTTCCCTCTGAAGTAGATTCAAGTGATGAGAACAAACTATGATGAGAAGTAATGTGCTTACTAGCACCACTGTTAAAATACCCGACATGTACATCTATAAACAACCATACATACATCGTTATGAGAAGGGTCATAACTGCATTGCACAAGGAAAGCCCAGTCATCATGTGCATAGTTTGTAAATTCTTTCCTTTTTGCATTTGATGTTGATACATCTATACTTGAGTCCTTTTTTTCTCCTTCTTCAGTCGTTTCCTGCACTCATTAATGTAGTGGATGCTAATCCATCCATACCTGAGTCTTTCTTTTTGTTCTTCTAGGACTCATTAATGTAGTGACCAGGTTTTTTGTAATAGTTGCATTTGCCCTTTTTCTTTGGCTTGTTGCTTTCCTTGTCTACAGGCTTGCCCGATGACTCTTATTTCGGCTTCTATCTACCCTGAGGAAAGGATTTACCTTTGTCTCTTTGTTAATTGAAAGCAAAAACCTGATATCCTGTACGCATGACAAATCTGTTTTTATTAGATTTCTCTTCTTACAAGAGCACAAAAACCAAATCTTCAGACTTCAAAGAATTTGGATTGTCTTTCATCATGAGTCTGATGGTGGTAGAAGAAAAACCTTGTTATGAGTCCGACAATGCATTTAAGATAGTAGGAACCAATGAACTATCATGATATATTTCATCAACATTGGCCAACTTCTCCTCAAAATTCTTGATTTTGTAAGGAAACTTTCCATGGAGTCTCTCTCATCCATATGTTGTGACTCTAATTCTCTCCGTATATATAAATAACACGTGCTTCATTACATACCTAGTACATTGATGTAAGTGAATCCCAATCATGTTTAGCAAGTGAATCCCGATGATGCAAGTGAATCTCATTCATGTTTAGCAATCCTTCATGACCAAATGTGAGGAATGATACTTCTCTTAACTGAAAAAGCAAGAAACGCATGTGCTTGCACATATCTTCCATCCCACTTTGTTTGTTCATGTGTAGGAGGTATGCTATGTTGTGGTAATGCATCATGTGAAACCTAGTCTGTGTCTATAAATGTGCCTTCTGTTGCATGTTCATCAAAGGAACTAGGATGTTTCTCAATACCAAACCTCGGGGGGGGTCACTCGTATAAATATGTAAGTATCACGTGGGTTCAACAGAAGCACATTTTAAATATTTAAAACTTACAGAAATATATTTACAGAGGGGATTTATTTATTGTATTTTTGAAAAAAATTACAGATTTGAATAGGAAAGGATACATTATATTCACTAAAAAATTCACAGATAAGGGACTTTTTAAATAGGCCTTGAACGCATGTGATATAGAGGATTTACATATAGTGACCCCCCCGAGTACCAAACACAACATTACATATCCCTTTGGCTACCAATATATGTGGCATCATACAGGACCATAATGGGAGGTAGTTGATACCGTTAAGCTTAACCTCGATGCAGATAACATCCAAAATACATCACTCTCTTCCATTTTTTATAATACCTAGATAAGTAATCATGCAATTTGTAAAGTGTTCAGTGCTCCTTTGATGCAACCAAGGAGGCTACTGATAAGGTTGCTGACAATGGAGATCTGCAAGGTGTATGTAATAAATGTAGAGTAAAGTGAGTAGAAATTTTACTCGTAAGATGTAAAGATCGATGTCACTTAAGTGTAGCTTGTAGAGAAGATCGAGCGTGGTGAGTTTTTGTTAATACTTTCTTATGTATCTACACACCCGACTATAGTAGATGTGAGAAAACTACTCTAGAATCGGATGAAGAATAGTGTGAATTCGGTTGTCGAAGTTGTTTGTAGAAAATCAAAAACCGTTGATGGAGGATTCTAGAGGGGTGGCCTCTTACACTCTCCTAGATCCCGAGCTCACAAAACACAAGGAGGAGGGACGCAAGGTGATGGAAAAGGCTCCAAAGGAAAACTATCTCAAAACTCACACAAAAACACTTAAGGCCCTGGACCGCACTCTTAGGGGAGCTCCTCCTCAACCCTCTTAGTGACACATCAAGCCTAGTGGAGAAGAAAGTAGGGGCAAGCCCACACCTTTCATTGCTCCTCCTTACTTCACATGCACAGGGTACATTAACACTCTACCCAATATAAACTTTAAGCATGGAAAACAAATATTCTATTGAAATGAGAGAGAGAGGGAGAGAGGGAAAGAGAGAGGATATGCACTTGTTGATGATAGGAAAATCCCACAATACAATCTTATTGATATGAAAAGTAGGGATACAAGAATAAGGATAACAAGGCTTGAGGATGGAGAGGATGACTAGAGTGATAGCCTAAGGATAACAAGGCTTGAGGATGGAGAGGATGACTAGAGTGATAGCCTAAGGATAACAAGGCTTGAGGATGGAGAGGATGACTAGAGTGATAGCCTAAGGATGATGGATAGAGATGAAGGGTAATGGCTCCTATGGATGGATCTCTATTCTCTCTTGTGTTGGTGCCAAGACTATGACCCTTTTTATAGGCCTTCAAGAGTACAAAGCTATTTCATATCATGAGTTATTACAAGGTTTGGTGTCCTCTTAGCCTGCCATGTGGTGGGATACTTTGGATAAATGAAGATATTTTGATAGATGGAGATACTTTGGATATCCAAGGTGATTTGGGGTTACATGAGCTAAAATATCTCCAAGTAATTCTCCAAAATGAGCTTCTCCAAGGATATGTAGATGGTGTGTAGAGTCTTAGTGAATCCTCATGGATGTTTCTAGAGATAGTGGGTTTCTTCGCAAAAGAAAATCTAGAGATAGTACCAAGCTTTAATATTTTGTTTCTTTATTACAAAAAAGGTAAGGTAGACTTTGCATGCCTTATTCCATAAATGGAAGGTTGGAAATTGTTGATGAAGTGGAGACCACCTTTGAATATCTCTTTTGGAGCCTTGTATCCTTGTAGCAAAGTGCGCATCCTCACATGCCTTTATTGGCTTACATATTTTTCAAAAGGTAGGCCTAAGACTAGAATCCAAAGATGGTTTTGACTTTTGTCTACAGGTTGATGATAATTTCTCCAAAAAAAGGAAAGGAATTAACAATTACATGGAGGGTGGCATGTTTGGGGTTGTTCACATGGGAGACAAGCTTGATGAGGGTTTGGGCAAGCATGTGTGTGTGGGATTGCTCGGGGTGGCCCATGTGTGCTCGCGTGGAGAGGCTATGCTTGAGGGTGTGAGGAGAGAGCTTCCAGCATGTGTGTGGGACAAGTGGGATCCATGTAAACACATGGGCATGGTGGGCCCAATTGGGGCCCACAAGATGGTGTGGGGGAAAAGCTTTTGTCCTTTGTTGGCATGACATGAAAATCTATCTCAGGTTCCATCCCAATAATAGTCACCTACAGCCTCTTCACAACTCTTAGACATCTATCCTTCGCATTATTGGCCATTCTAACTCTAAATTTTGAAGGTGCACTCACCTTCAGTCTTAAGACTTCCATAGTTTGTTACACAAACCTGGGCACCACCATCAATGTACACTTTACGAACCTTAAACTTGTTTATCCAAGCATCCATGATAGGAAGATAATCCTTATCTTCTTTAACACAGGTCCTATACTCAACTATCCCGCTTTCTTCTCCTTCTCCTTCTTGGAAATACTTGTATTAACCAATTTTCTGCTGGTTCTTCTGAGTTTCCGGCACATCTATATTAGTTGGGGCCAAGACAAAGTAGGACCCTTCTACTGCGGGAGATCCTTCATCAAATTATATTCTTCCACCTAAACCCCTAGAGGAAAATATTCCATTCCTATATGTTTCCTTGATCTTCTCTTTTTCTTACCCTCCTCTTTAAACTAGTCCTCTATCTTCTTCGCCTTCTTCCTTCTGGATGGTCCTACTTCATCTTCACTTTCTGCATGTTGGTTCTTTTATGGCTAACATATTTACTTCCTCATCTCTTCCTTTGTCATCCCTTCCAATCAGATTAACCTCAATTGGTTTGGGCCCATTTGTTGGTTGTGGTTAAATTTGAGGTCCTAGTGGGTGTGGTATCTTCTGTTCCCTTCTCACATATGGCCTTTCCTCCCTCAGAGGATATACATCTCCTCCCTTTTCCTTGGGGATAAGGACATTGAGGGGTTATATGACCCCTTTCCATAATTAAAACCTTGGACATTCAAGTTAGGGCCTCCTCTGCCTCTGCCTCTGCCTCTCATACCTTCTCTATCTCTTGCCCTAGGGGCATTTTTGCCTCCTTGAAACAAACTCAAATGTAAATTTTCCATTTGTTGGCTTAATTGATTGATACCTTGCATTAATTGGTCAGTAGACACTGGAACTGGAGCAATCCTCCCTTCCTCTATCCTCCTCTCTCCAATCATAGGAGGTCTACTCTCAATTGGAACCTCCTTTTGCTTCTAATTAAGCCTCTAAAGCTTCGACTCTTTCTCTCTTGCAATCCTTAAAGCTTCATCAAAGGTACTTAATCTTTTTAACTCAACCTTCTCCTTCAGACTAGGATGAAGGGATTGAATGAACATATCCTTTCTAAGAAGTATAGGTGGGGGCTCTTCTCCCACAATGAAGCATTCCATCTACCCCACAAATCCTCAAAACGGTCTACAAATTGACAAAATACATTCCACAAACCGTGCTTCAATTTCTGTATATCCTGCCAAACAAACAGCATTCGAGGATTCACCTTTCTTGAAATGTTGCACTAGAGCTCCTTTAACATCCTCATATGCCTACCCCTGATGTGGCTAACTCCTCTCAGTCTAGAACCACCTTTTTGCATCCCCTTTCAATAACATGGACAAAAGTGTCAATCTATCCTCATCTATATCCTTTCCAAATATGTAAAAGCTGCCAGCTCAATCCCGGCCAAAAACTCCTCTGGATCCTCATTAATATGCCCATGAAACACATGATAAGACATCATCACAACCATCTCCACAGCTAGCACTTCTTAGGGGAACCAACAATTTGAATGGTGCCTTGAAAGCCCTCCTCTGTGTGGAGGCACCAAAACAATGATGGCTTCAAGAGATATTGCCTTTATAGCTCTATCTGAAGTAGACCACCATGAGAGGAGTCTATCACAAGCACCACAACCCAACAAAAAATAACAATAGAAGGCTTTAGAACACCCAGACACTATCCATTGGTCCTTAGCTTCCCCAATGGGATACTTCAGTATACCCTCTTAGCCTCCCTAATCAATCTAATAGGTTGTGATCTAAGGTCATCTCCTACTTAGAATGAATATGATCTACCACTTAACAGATCTCTTGACCATAGTTGACTAAACTCATGTCTAGCTCACATAGAAGTGCTCAGATTCTACCTTCAAAGTTCTTTCTTTGTATCCTATTTAGAAATCTACTCTACAAAGTCCTAAAGTGTCCTTCACCATTAGATAGCTCTAAATCCTAGTGTTCAAACCACTCAGAACCAGCTACCTGCCTTTAGCTCTTACCACTGGCGATAATTAACTCACTCAAACTACCACAGATAAGTCAGATTCTTATTGTTACTTGTCTCCAAATTCTGATGTATTTTCTAGTCTTGAATTAATCCTCTAGCGTCCTCTAATATCTTCCTGTGTTCATGGACCTTGTGGCTACACCCCCCTCAACCTTCGTGATGGTCGTGCCGACCCCTGTCTGACCATCTCTTAATCTTCCACCATTAGAGCTCTTCTTCTGAATTCTGCCACAGAGCTGTCTGCCTCTAAAGTCTACAATAATTTTGATACTTCCCAAAAATTTCCTTTGATAACTAGAAACCTTTAGATGTCTCTCAACTTAGCAAGACATTACCTCCAAAGCTCTCTGATGACTATAGCAAGCCCATAGTTGCCTCTGAATGGACTGTTTCCACCCAACTAACCTAACTGACCTGGATGACATAGAAACTCTGTCTTTGGAGTTAGCTAACACCACACAGAAGCCTTAAAACACCTAGATAAAACTAGAACCAATCTTCATAAACAATCAACAGACCACTAGTGTTACACTATTGCCATAGAAACCCTATAAGACAACCAAGCCTTTTGACAGTTGTACTAAAAAAAACCTAAAACTGTTAGTTGTACTTCAAAACCACTTCCTTTTAACTTAGGTGAAAATTAAATCCCTACAATTGTGATCTGTACTTCAAAACCTTTTCCTTTTAAGTTAAATAGGTCAGAATAAGATCCCTACACAACATGCTGACTATTCTAATTTCTTTGACACAAAATCAATCCCTATCTAGGCTGACTAGCCCAACATAAACTCAACTAGAGTTAACTCTCCACCTCCAACTTTTTCCTCAAAGGAACTCCCTCCAAGCAACACAAAATTGAACCTAAAACCACAGAAGAATTCTTTAAAACCATAAAACTTAATTCGCCTTTTTTGTAGATTGGGACGACTCTGCACTACACAGAAAACCCTCAGACTTGAGCAGTTGAATGAAACTAGTAACAAATCAAAAGGAACTTTAACAAAAATGGCCACAAATAATCCAAACATATATACTAAAATTTCCATAAGATCATCAACACTATATATTTTGCAACTGCTTTGCAAGCTTCAATTGGATGATACAATTGGGAGATGCTTGAGAAATCCTTAATCTGGCTGCCCAAGTTTCAATAGTATTGCACTCAGTGAGATTCTGGGACACAGTCACCAACGGAGAACTCTCAACCTCTCTTCAATTGGATGATACAATTGGGAGATGCTTGAGAAATCCTTAATCTGGCTGCCCAAGTTTCAATAGTATTGCACTCAGTGAGATTCTGGGACACAGACACCAACGGAGAACTCTCAACCTCTCTTCAAATCCCCTGCTCTAGGCAAATCAAGTATTCTCAACAATTACATGTTGCCTTCAACACAGAGCAAGCCTATTGATAACCAACCAGCTTCTCCAAAATCTTCACGTCCAAACACTAGCTCTCTTAGCAAGAACTTCTTCCACTCATAAAATCTTCCACAATCTTCTCTATATTTATCTCTCTCTCTTCATCCAAACTTACTTACACCCCCCTCTTATTCATTCATAAATCTACTCTATCTCCATGCATATTCTCACCTACTCTACCCAATCTTGTCAGCTAACTACCATGCAATAGTTCTATAACAGCAACAAGTTACCAAATCACAACTACCCATGCAAGATCTTATGTTTTCCTAGGATCCCTAATCATTTTCAATGTATTAGTTTTCTTCCCTTGGGGTTGAAGTGAGAATTCTCATGGATCATATCCCCTTTGCCACATATAAAACCCTATCAACCCAGTTGATGAGGAAAAAAGGGAAGGAGTCTAAAAGTATGCCAAATTGGCTAGATAAAACACTACGTGACAGCAAATTGGACACTCCTTTGCCTAGAAGAACACGTGTAGGCTCTCATCATACATCTCTTGTTGACACATGCTATTCTCTTATTGCTAGTTTATGTGATGAAGGGGAACAAAGGAATCTAAAAATTGGATGAGTGCTATGAAATCTAAGTATGATTTGATACTCAAAATTGATACATGGGATTTGGTAGACTTACCTCTTGGCAAGAAGGTGATTGGTACAAAATGGATTTTTAAGCTGAAACATAAAGTGAATGGAAGTGTTGAGTGATACAAAGCCAGGCTTGTTACAAAGGGTTTTGCACAAGAGAAAGGCATTGACTATGGTGAAACATTTGCACCCACATGTTGTATGACTACCATGTGGACTATCATTGCATTTACATAACATAAAGGTTAGAATGTACCTCCGTTGGATATCAAAACTGCTTTCTTGAATGGATATTTTCATGATGAGGTCTATGTATCTCAACCTTGTGGTTTTGTTCATAAAACTAAAGAATAAAAAGTATGCAGATTGAAGAAAGCTTTATATGGTCTTAAGCAAGCTCCGAGAGCATGGTATGAAAAGATACATGCATACTTGGTTGCGTAGGGTTTCTCCAATAGCCCAACTGACAATGCCCTCTATACTAAGAGTAATAAGGATGTTTTATTGGTCATCACATTATAGGCTAATGACATGATTCTCATGGGCCCTAATGATGATCATATTTCAGGTTTTATAGCTAATTTGGAGGAGTCTTTTGAGATGCCAGATCTTAGACCATATCACTATTGTTTGGGCATTGAGTTTTGGTAGCATAATGATGGAATTGTTATGTTTCAGAGGAAAATTTAATACATAGATGCATTTTTTAAAAGGTTTAATCTTGAAGACTATAAACCTATGGCTACACCTATGGAGCCAGGTCTATGACTACGTCTTGAAGATACAGGTGATTCTCTTGATGGTGGCTTGTATCAAGAAGTTGTTGGATGCCTTATCTTTTTGTGTAACATTAGGCTTGACATTCATTATTTGGTCTCAATATTGAGCAAATTTATGCATAGCCCAGGCACAAAGCATTGACAGGGTGTTGTGTTACCTAAAGGGCACCAAGCATTTTGGCTTATTTTATCCCAAGGGGGTTAAATCATAGAGCTGCATGCATTTACAAACTCAGATTGGGTTGAAGGTTATGACACACGAGTGGGTTTTGCTTTCTCCTTGGTGATTCATGTATATCATGGCTCAGAAAGAAGTAACCCCCCACTGTGGCTCCTTCTAGTGGTGAAGATGAGTATAGGGTAGCATTTACAATTATAGTTGAGAGTGTTTAGCTCAGGTGCCTTATTTTCTGATTTGGATATTGGCAACTCCTCATCTACCATCTTCACTAACAGTCAGAGAGTTGTGGTAGTTGTGAAGAATCTAGTTTTTCATGCTCGCATAAAGCACATTGAGGTGCACTATCATTATTTCAATGAGAGATGCTCTGCAAGGGAAATATTCTTGGTTTATGTGCCAACATAGGACAACGCAAATTTATTAACGAAGGCTCTCCCATGAGAGAAGTTTGAAGCATTTCGCAAAGCTTTAAACTTATTTCCCTTTGCGGAATAGTTTGGGCTCCCTATCATAGTACAAAGATCCTGGCACAACTCTATACTTCTAATGCTAGCTCACATTCACATCATCACTCCTAAGGGAGATTTGTAGCCATATTTGGAAGTGATGTCTGTGAATACACTAGGGCTAGTTAGGTTTTCCCTCTTTAGGAGGTTTTCTCCCCCATGCTAGTATACACCCATCTTGGGGTATACTTATGATCTTTGTACAAAACACATTCATTATATATCTATCATCTTATTGTGTGCTCTCTTGAGCTTCTCCAGTGTGTGTGTGTGTGCACGTGTACGCATTCTTGCAACCCTATTTCCAACACTACAGACATTGATGTGGTGGTTATCCAAGAAACTTTGGAGTTGTAAGAGGAAAATATCACACCTCAAAATGTTACTTGTAGTACTTTGGAAGGTACTCTAGTGGAGCATGCTACATAAGCATACCTTGGAGTTTTGTATCTAATGTGATCAATGTTTCATGCTGAGAGACATGATGATGACAAACCAAATCTAAGCCCTAAATCCATTTAGCCTTTATGGGGACTTTTTATGGAGTGGCTATTTATGAAGTGGGAATAAGAATTTATGAGGCCTTCTAATATGTAATCCCAAAGGAAGAAAAATCCCTAAATACATTTAGACTTTATGCGGCCTTCTAATATGTAACCCTGAGGAATAGCAAGTCTATCATTTATGAATTGGGAACTATAACTTTTGGGGCCTTTCAATAAGGTAACCTTGAGGAAGAACAATTCTATTACCTATACTAGTGATTAACTAAGTGGGAGGAGATGAAGGTACTCCTAAACAATTCACTTTAGAGCATAACACTATTCAGTTACAAAAAATTCCATAATTCACTTTGAAATAGTGATTGGACAAGACATCCATTTTATTAACATTGCCATATACTTGTGCAAACAATTCATGATAGTGCATATAAATTTTACAACTTACTACCCAAGGTGTAAATTCCAAATATTTTAAAAAAAAAACAAGGTGCGTTTGGGGAAAAAATTTATTCAAGGTCATTTAAAAGTAGGGATTCCACACACAAAGGATAATCCATTGTTTACTTATATACATGAGTCAAACTTACTTCATCAAATCATAAAATTTTCTTTAAAAAATCCTTCTTGCTAGTAAATGTTTTTCCTAAACGATTATATTCATTCTTTTGTGAGAAATCATTACAAGAGTAGAATATACCTTGAGATGCATCCAAAGCTATTTCTAATCTTGTTTTCCATGGTAGAGGTTTATTTGTAGATTCAACTTTGCCTATAAAAATTTCATCAAGTGAATTCTTAGAAAATCTTTATATCGACCAAGAAAACCATGCCAATTTTAGTGACCCTTAAATCTTAAAATAATGTTCTCAACAATAAAAGACATATACCATAAATAAGATCTCGAAGGTTTCCTTTTGAGATATACTCATAAACGAGCATGTATGTATTCTCCATGCAATAACCCAGAAGAGATACAAGATTTCTATGTCGAACTCTGGAAAGAATCGCAACCTGCATCATGAAAAGAGCTATAAGTATTTCAAATCATTAAGAGTTCTATTATTTCAAAAGCATTACCATTCCTTAAGAGAACCTTTTAAAAAAAAAGTTAAGTATTCCTTGAAAACAATAAAGTAAAGGTAGATGGAAAATAGTTTGGCAGTGGAAAAAAAGATGAGAATCTAAAAATTACTTTATCAAGGATAGATAAGGAGAGTAGGAGAGGTGAAGTCTTTAGCACAGAATTCATGATTAGTTTTTGTGTGTGATACCTCATTATTTTTGTGTGTGATACCTCATTATTTTTTACACCTTTTTGACATGACACTTGTAGTGGAGAAGTCCTATAGAATTAAAACTATGTAACTTGCAATAGAGAAGTCCTATAGAATTAAATCTCTGTCTCTTGGATTCAATATTTTTTTTGGTAAAAAAATATTCTTTTACCATAGAGTATTGTGTCCAAAATTTGGAGAAAACATTGCATGAGATAATTGCAAACAATTTAGTTAAGAATAACATTGCTTTGTTGAACCCCTGCAAAATTCATCATCTTAAAGATCTTGTATCCAAAATTTGGAGAAAGCATTGCATGAGAGAATTGCAGATAATTTAGTCGAGAATAACTTTTCTTTATTGAAACTCTACAAAATATATCATCTCTCAGAGCTCTTGTGGCATTCCAAAGTAGGGCTCCAAGCAACGTTTTCTATTGGTTTTGCGCATGGACATTTGTGTTACATTTTGTATGAAAGGTTTGAGGCTTAAAACAATGAAATTTGGCCCAAAAGTTTCAGAGAAGATTTGTAGAGCTCAAATATTACTTTAGAAGTGGCCTTCACAATGTTTTCTATATCCTCCACCATTAAGGAGATACGACCTCCCAAATATTACTTTAGAAGTGGCCTTCACAAAGTGTTTCTAGATCCTCCACCATTAAGGAGGTACAACCTCCTAAAAAAGGCTACTTTCATACCTAAAATAAGAAGAAGACAATTTTACCTACTTTGCATGATTTATTTTTTTGAAGGCTTACTTTGAATAAAGCAGCTTGTTTTTTAAAAGGCTACGCTTGGAGATAATACATGGGTTCTTTAAAGGTTTGACACATTAACCAAGGCATGAATTAATCATTAAGGAAATTGACCTTTTATTTAGGAATTTTAATCATTTTGGATCTTCTTATAGTTTTAACTCAAATAATCCTAGATTTGGATCATTCTAGAGATTCTTATGTTATTAACTTGAAGATTAGAGTTTTTGCATATTCTCTAAATTCTAAGATATTTATGATGGAAAAATTTAAAAAAAGTTTGATTTTGTTGTTGACTATAATTGAGCTCCGCTGCGCGCCTGAACAATTTTGGGATGTTGAGAGTGAAGTTGTGAGTGAGATTGAAGTACCCTAGGGGTGGAGGAGTGGATTCTAACTCCACATGAACAATTTTGTCTCATTCTCTGCCAAGTTATGCCATATTTTGAATTTTCTAAAAGCTTTAGCCTTATCCCTAAGGAGATACACCCATATTGTCTTTTTAAAGTCATTGACTCTAGTAAATAAGAAGTATGAAGAAGCACTCAATGTAGTTGTTGTCATCTTACCAAAAAGATGTACATGTAGAAACTCTAGAGGATGACCAGCATGGTTTGACCATATAAATAGTCTTGGTAGCAAAAAAACTTTGTGTTTTATTTCTTCTTCCACTCAGAAACCTTCCGATTACCGAAGCCCTTTCCCGTATCTTTCTTTGCATTTGCATATAATGCAACATCACTAGCATCTCTCTCTCCATGCAACAAATGTCCTTCATCAGCATTTCATTGGACTCCTAAAACATAAGACAGATTATGCACCGTTGTGTTCATTGAGGTCTCACCAAATTATGGTACTTCGAGAAAACTCTTTGACACATTCAAACCAATTCTTCACCAATCCCAACCATCGCCATATGATCTTGGATACTATTTTGGTATGGCCTATTCCTACTCTCTATAGACCACTATTTTTAGTAGACAAAGGAACAAACTACAAATGTTATTTTGGGATTCTTACCTTGCCTCTGACTCCTCAAGATCTCTTTGACCTCCAAGCACCACTAGTGGTTGCCAGCTCCAAGATCCTGAATCTCCTCCTTGTTTGTCACCACCAAGAAGTTGATTCATCTTCGTGCATGGAATCACCTCTTTCACTCTTGCTCACTCTCTCATAATAAGAGACAAGAGGCACATGCACTAAGATTCATGCAATCTACTCTCAACTCTCTCTCTCACACACACACATGACAAGATCAAGTAGACAAGAAAGAATCATTTGGCACAAAGGGGGATTATGCTTTTCACATTATCAAAAAGTTATTTATAGTGTCATTTGCATAACACTTATTACTAATCCAGTGTGGAGTGCCTTTGTTAGGCATTACATCCCTCCCTGCAGGATGCATGTTTTATCCTCTGAACATTTTAAAGGCCTCATTAGGAAAAATTTGGGGTCAAAAATGGCCTCCTAAGGAAAGTCATTTTGTCAAGGCGTATAAAAATGGGAGGTCATTGTGAACCTTTCCCACCTTATGTGAAAATCGCTCTCACGGGACATATTGTTAGAAACCGCTCCACAATTAGTTCTAAATACATAACTTTTGAAAAATTTAGAATTTATATGCTCAAGATATGCCTTTCCCTTGAAAAAATAATTTAAAAATCTCTATAGTGAAGCCCCCGGGATCATTGAATGAGAGAGCACCTTTTTGAAATCTTCCAAAACCTTACATGGCCCATTTTTGACCCGAATTTCTCCTAATTAAATCCATTTCACCAAGATTGAATCTATAATGGTTCCTTTATGTGATTGAAACTTGCAGAAAGTGAATTGGAAATGAGCATGGGGCATCCTTAATGATGCATCAACTATGTATTCAAAGGTGATGTGCATGTTGCCTAGAAAACACTTGAGACAATGATAGTAATATAAGATTTACTCTTCCTCTCGACAATGTTTATTTTCTTTGTCAAATATCTTGTACAGCTATGATTAGCTTCATGAAATAGCAAGCATAGCTAGACCTAAAATCCTCCATGCCGTGATCTATAAGAGAAGGATTTTCTTTTATATCTCGATACAGTCAAACTATGCTAGATTGAACAAAGTGAAATTAATGATAGTAGATATGCAAGTGTTTTCTTTTTTCTATTGTAAATTTTGTTAAGGTTAACTACCTTTTAATTGGCATGCCCTATGTCTGTAATTCCCACGTAGATATACTTATATTCTATAATGTGAGGGACTCTTAGTGCTATTTGAGTTGGATGCCAAAATATTTCACAGTTAGGTTAGCTTTATCTATATCTATTTTAAAGTAACCACCTTGTGTTACCATGGGATACTCCTTCTTCTGCCTCCTGTAGTTGTATGTAGTCATGTAGGTGACTAGACAAATCTCAAGAAAATCTTACACTCATTGTAGATTTGTGAGCTTTGTCAAAACAACCAAGTTATCCCATATTAGCTTTCCATGCCATCGGCATTGACTCCCTTTCATTCTTATATTGGTGCTCTGAAGGCTTTTGGGAGCTGCTACAATGTAGGCCTTTAAGTCCCTTTTTTTTCTCTTACTCCATGCTTGCCAAGATCTCATTTGTAGTACTAGCAAATGGGCACATTTTCCTCCTCCAAATCTTCCAAGATGTCCTCTTGGGATAAATTTTTCTATTATGCAAGTACTTTCTCTTTCATGGGGAACAGTGTAATATGGTTAAGCACTTTGGTGAGAAGGGAGGGGTTTACATTTTATTTTGATGTTATAGTAAATATGTGTAAAGATCATGATTCCTTATGTACATAGGATGCCCACTCATTCTTTAAATTCACATGAATCTTCTATAATTTTTGGAAAACAAATTTTTAGTTCATCTAAACAAATTATGCAAATTAAACCAATAGTAAGAACTTCGAGAAGTGATATTAGAAGGAGACTTACCCCTTATGTGTCGGCACCTTATTGCTATACTGATAGTTGTACTTGCCACATTCCTCAAGGAAGGACCTAGGTGGGTCAGCTGCTAAGTTTGAGACTTTCTTTTTACGTTTCTTCTTGTTTGGGGTAGTGATGGTTTGTCTAGAAGATTCTAGTTCCAAGGAAACATATTCCAAATCCTCATACTCTTTTGTAGGGGGAGCCATCCTATGAAATTGGACATCAAGTATGTCAGTATTTACTAGTTGGTAGGAGACTCCTCAATCATTACCTTTCTTGCCTTTTTTTTCAAAATGTGTTAATGTTATATGAGATGTCAGTGCAGCTCTCTGAATTATCCAAGTTTCTCTAGATTGGTTTTTGGCAAGTGTGAAAAACCAATCTGGTTTTTCATAGCCATGAATATTTGTAGATATTCACATTTGTTAGCGAAATCAAGTTGGAATGGTTCAATGGTGTATGAAAGGGGCTTGAGTTTGTACATAAGGAGAGGCTCATGGGCATGATTATGGCCGGTCAAGTATGAGGCCCAACATTAATTAGTGTGAAACAATGGGCAAGTATATATGTGAATATTGTAACTAAGGTCATAACATACTTTTACTAATGAAATCATACTTCTTGGAGCTCCATGCTTCTATGGCTATGGTGGTACTCCCTTGAGTGAATGTGGTACTTCATCATGATGGGAAAAAGAAAGAGAGAAATATTGCACTCATAATGGAGTACCACATGCACTCAAGGGAGTACCACATTCACTCAAGGGAGTACCACCAAAGCCATAGAAGCATGGAGCTCCAAGAAGTGGAGGCCTTAAAAAATAGATTCTCTCCCCTAAAAGGAGATGTAAAGAAATGCGTTGCACCAACACACAAGAAGGGGAAGGAGCTTGTCATATACAAAGGGTCATCAATGGACCTAATCCTCGACAATAAGCTGAAAGAGCATGTGTGCGCATCACCAACAAAGAAGCTGGAGAAGAACAAAGCTGCGCTCTCAGGGCACATATCAAAGAGATGGAAGCTCTGGTGGAAGAGTTTAAGGAGCAATAGAGGCAGGATGGGTTAACAATAAAAACCCTCAAGAAAGATGTGGAGACTTCCATGCCTACAAGGGTGAGAAGAGGAAGGGGAGGGAAAATGACAGTCAATGAGGTGAATATCGCATTGACAACAACTCATGCTGACCTCTAGATAAGACAAGGGTAATTGGACACCATGAGAAGGGTTCACGCAAAAGAGGTGTGGAAAAGACAGGAGCAGATGGATGCTATGAGGAGGGTGCATGTAGAGGAAGTCTGAGCAAAAGATAAGATGATAGAGGAATTCCAAGTCCAGGATAAAGGGAAAATGGGGCTGACGAAGAGCTCTAGAAAAGGTT
Source organism: Cibotium barometz (assembly GCF_041138505.1). NCBI lineage: Eukaryota > Viridiplantae > Streptophyta > Polypodiopsida > Cyatheales > Cibotiaceae > Cibotium > Cibotium barometz. Next base: position 11,872,794 of record NC_141076.1, read on the forward strand.
CCATGAGGAATCAGGCCAATAGAACATGGATATCTAGAAGGGCACTCCCCTTAAATGTATGCATACTTTAATCTATATAGCCCAGTAGGCAGGCACCTTGAGACCTTCCAACTGGGAAGAGATTGTAAAATTTATGAAGCAGTTGGATTTAGTGTCAAAGATAGAAAGACAGGGCCAAGGCAATTGTCAAGAAGGTGCATCAGGGCAAGGAGGAAGCCCCTCCCTCAGATCCAGAGCGGAAGTAGCAGTCTCTTACGACTTGTAGATCCAGGTGAGGAGGCAAAATCTCATTCAAAGAAGCCCCTCACCAATGGATCCAACAAGAAGAAAAGAAAAGGGAGGTGTTGAAGACAAAACCTACAGGAACACCCCCCTATGGGTGGAAATAGAGTCAAGGTGGGAAAATAAGGCCACAAGAACCAAATCAGACTATGTTTGAAGAAGACCTTATCACCCCAAAACAAACAGAATCCCATGCCTTTGTAGCAGGCATGGACTTGGAGGCAATGCACAGAGCAAGGGTGAGGCATCCGAAGGCACGGCCCATTGATGTGCGATTCTAGAGGGCTGATGAAAGAACTGACATACAACACAGCATGCCTATGTAAGAAGAAGGAAGAGGGCTTATGAGCCACAGTATGCCCCTTATCCACCCATCAAGTTCTTCTTAGGGGCATTGAAAAAAAGAAATACCAAAAGAAGGTGGCTAGTAAAGGCTGTAAGGAATCCAGACTAAGTGGCAATCCAAGCACAAAGTTTTTCGAACAACAACTATGGGATTCATTTCTTCTAGCGGAGCGTCCATAATGATCGCTATGTGTAAGTAGCCAACCAGCCTGTTTAGTCACCACCCAGATCGCTTTTGGACTGACCGTTGTACAACAAACCAGGCCTTCTTGTTTTGGAACAAACTTGAAAGAGCTTCTTGATGAACAGAAAGTACTCATGGTTGTAATGGGAAGAAGGGGATTAGTTGGATAAGAGGATAGAAGAGTTGGAGTGGGACTAGTCTACATGGTATATCTGATTCAACTATAATATGTCTCTAAGTAAGGAGAGTAACTACTATCTTAATTTTGGGAATAGACAAAGCCAATGTATCCATGTACACATGTGTACAAACACTACACATGCACACATGCTAACATAAATAGAAATGACACATGCACACATACATAGACACAACACATGTATCCATGTACACGTGTGAAAACACTACACATGTACACATGCCAACATACAAAGAAACATCACATGCATGCACACATACATAAACATGCACCCCCCACACATGGATCTTTTTATGGACATATAGAAAAATGGGTAATTTCCTTTTTATGGGTATTTATAAGATAATATATGGTAGAGTATTATACACATCACATAAATATGTATGCACGATTCATTACTTCATCATGTTTTTTAACAAATAAATACACATGTACAATGATGTAAAATAGCTTCACTCACTTAGAGAGAGAGAGAGAGAGAGAGAGAGAGAGAGAGAGAGAGAGAGAGAGAGAGAGAGAGAGAGAGAGAGAGAGGAGACCTCTGTAGAAAACTCTTTCAGACCTTGTCTTGAAGAATCTGCTAGCATTTTAACAGCAACTTCCACACCACTTTGTAGCACTCCATGAAATACTGGCCCAAATCCTCCTTCACCAATTTTTGTTGTGAATTGAGTTGTTGCAGTGGATATTTCATCGTACGTGAAATTTCGTGTGATAAAAGGAACATTTTGCAGACTATTATTACCTATAAATAAAAGTAATTAAGATATTTATTCAATTAAAAAAGGTATAATACATGTTTGATGGAATTAGTTGATCATTTTGGAAAAAAAATAAGTTATTGATTTCAAAATGAAAAATCTTTCTTACTATTCCTACCCATAAATAAAAGTACTTACTTTTGAGCACTTAAGATAAAAATATATAACATGCATTGCATTCCACTACTTGATCATTTGTTTAAACATTAAGGTATCAATGTCAAAATAACCTCACTTCTTTTTTGTAATTGAGTGCTTGGTATTATTTTGATCACACTCCTGATATTATGTATTCCTACATGGTATCATAGCATAGGGTCTAGGCAAAGCTTATTTTCAATAGTTTGCTATTTGAAGGAAAATTTAAAGAGATGGCCTAGCTTACAAATAATGCAACCGCTCGGGCTCACTCTCTACCTTTTGGTGGAGGGTCAAGAGGGAAGTTGGATGGGAGAAAAAACATTGTTTGTAAGTTCAAGATTAGGTCCATTTTTGGTTCAATCCAATCCTTTTAAAAAAATCATAAGCCCAAGGTCTGACATATCAAATTCTGAGCTCAACATCTCTTATTTCTGTTGGATCTTTTCTTCATGGTTTCTCATCGTAAATGGGGTCATTCACATATAGGACAATGATCATGTACCTGCCTTGCTCAGAGAAAAATATACAAATTTGCATCGAATGGGCAATTAGAAAGACCAATATTTACAAAGAAAATATCTATTCTCTTACCTTGCTTGAGGGGCCTATTATTTTAGCCCATATAATACCTTCTATAGTGTGCATACTTTTTTTTTGAACCGAGTATCTCAAACTTTGGTGGCTGTGCCATATAAACCTCCTCCTTGTTGAGATGGCCATTTAGAAAAGTTGACTTCACATCCATTTACAAATCTGCATTTGATGGGCAATTAGAAATGCTAATACCTATAAAGAAAGTATCTACATTGGTAACATGCTTTAGGGGCCTACTTTAGCTCGTGCAATGCCTTTCGGAGTCTACACACTTTGTTTTCTAAATCAAGTATCTCAAACTTTGTTAGCTCTACAAACCTCCTCCTTGAGAAGGACATTCAAAGAAGCCATTAACAATACTGGGCCACTTCCCATGAACAACCAAGAAAGCAAGTATAGTGGTCAATCTAGCTATGGGGGTGAATGTCTCCTAAAAATCAATGTACTTCACTATGAGCCTTTCCTTTTACTTATCCAATGTACCATCATACTTATACTTGGCCTTTCAAACCCACTTGGTGCCAATAATCTTTTGTCTTACAGGATGATTCATAAGATCCCAAGTGTGGTTCCTCAAAATTCACACTCTAACTTCCTTTCCCCCCTCCACCCTATTGCTAGTGCTTCCTCCAAGCTGTTGACTCTTATAATTTAATTATGTTAGCCATCAAGGACATATTGACAATAATGTGAGCAGAGGCCCTCTTCTAATCTATTCTCTTGGATCTACAAAGATCTATTGGCTAGCAAAGAATTCCCATCCAAGAGTTGCTTCACCCATTTAGGATGTGGCCCCTTATGATGTGTTGTGGACTTCTCTTCTTTATCATCTATTGAATCCACATCGTATAGAGTTACTACTACCACTGGTGGTTCGGTCTTCTAGGCTATTTCTTTGTTGAAGATGGATACCTCTCCTCCACTTGATAAGGATATTCCTTGAACACCACATCACAACTGACAATTATCTTCTTTACCTCAAGGTTGTATAATCGATAACCCTTTGAGTCCATATTGTACTCCCCAACAAGATACACTCTCTGCTCTTAGAATCCCACTTGGCTTTGGATGAGTCTAGAACATGCATAAAACAATCACAACCAAATGTCCTCAAATATATAATTGAGGGTTTATTACTTGAATAAGATTCTTGAGATCTATCTTATGTCCTTCATTTCCTTTGTGTAACTCTTGTTAAGGATATCCTTTGAGTCCATACTATATTCCCCATTAAGATACACTTTATGCTCTTAGAATCCCGCTTGGCTTTGGATGAGTCTAGAACATGCATAAAACAATCACAACCAAATGTCTTGAAATATGTGACTGAGGGTTTCTTACCTGAATAAGCTTCTTGAGGTGTCATGTCTTTCATTGCCTTTGTGTAACATCTGTTAAGGATATGCACCGTAGTGTTAATTATCTCGGCCCAAAAGAAGTTCTATACTCCTTTACCTTCAAGCATACTCTATGCCATTTCTACCACTATGTGATTCTAGCAAGAATCAAATGGAATCTTTATTTCTCAGCAAAGGCATGCATGAGGCATTCAACATGGATGAGTGCAAGTTATTGGTTACAACCATGGAGGTTGATGCAAAGCTTTCCTTTGAAGATGCTTCTCCACTTATGGATATGAAGGAGTATAGGAAGTTTAATCTTCCTATGCAATGTATATCTTGACATCAGCTTTTTAGTTAGTTTCTTTAGTAGATTCTCAAATTAGCCTTAAAAGAACCATTGGAAGGCTGGGATGCGGGTTTTAAAATACATCAAATGTACCTTTGGGTAAGGTATCACTTAATCGGGTGATTCTTTGGCTAGATTTTGTGACTTAGATTGGGAAGGAGATTGTAATAGCAAGAAATCATTTTCTAATTACTTATTGGGTCTAGAATTACATCATGAAATTAGTAGAATAGCCTAAAGTGGCACTTTCTTCTACACATACTGAGTATAAGGCATATTGCTTTGCTTCATGATGTGAAGTAGTCTAGTTGAGAAGGATCTTAGGAGACATGGATGTTACTCAAAAGAACGTGATAGTGTTGCTATGCAGTAATTAGAGTTGTACAGCTATTGTTAAGAGCCCAATGTTTCAAGCTCACATGAAGCACATTGAGATATAGTATCATTATATGTGTGAGCTAATTAGCTATTGTTAAGAGCCCAGTGTTTCAAGCTCACATGAAGCACATTGAGATATAGTATCATTATGGATGAAGAGGTGGAGCTTGTCAACTTCCCGATAACAAATAATTATGCACACATTTTTACAAAGGCTCTAGGGAGATATTTGCTAAAGCACCCATTAGGAAAAATTTGGACTCAAATTGGGCCTTTTAAGGATTTGTACACATTCTCTCTCTACAAAAATGGGCTCATGGTCAATTTTTTTTAAATCAACTCAAATGTGAGGAGAGTTTGGACATTTAGAATCTACTGTTGGAGACCTTTCCAATGATATATAGCATGACAGCCAATTTTTCCTATTCAAGAAGTCTCCAAATTTGGTGATGATGTGGCACATTACATGCCACATCATCATCAAATTTGGGGACTTATTAAATATGCAAAATTTTTCGTCATGCTATATATCATTGGAAAGGTCTTGAAGAATAGATTCCAAATGTCTACACTCCACTCACTTTTCAGTTGTTTTGGAAATTTTTTACCATGAGCCCATTTTTGTAGAGAGAATGTGTGGATCGTAAAAGGGCCCAATTTGACTCCAAATTTCCCCTAATGATCATTGAGTTGGCATGAACCAAAGAGATAGTTTGCCTATGGGTGGACATTAAGGGGCGATATTACAAAAGAATTTCCTCAATGCTCAAACCTTATGTTGTTTTTGCTATGGTTCATGGATGTGCTCTATTTTATAAGGCCCCCTTTATGAGGAATATTTGTTATGTGAGCATCTGGGCACCCAACAATTCCAAGTTCAGACAATGGATAGTGCCCAATAAGGAGACAACTTATGTAGACTTGGCTTTGTGCCAAGTAGGATGCATGCTCATGCGGGATATGTGACCACATTAGTGAGTGCTGGACAACAAATGGAGGATACATTGTTCTTGGATTGCAGCACCTGTTTGAGGGTTCATATAGCCTTAGATGCAGTGGGAGCTACATGGTAGTTGTACTCCAATACATTCCTAGTTAGATGATGGGTTGGTTGGTCATGTTTTACCAGGCCATGGGTTGGTCGGACCACCTATATCCATGCTAACCCTAGATACGATATATAGACTAGTTTGGAAACTTAAGTTCATCATTGAGTTCATTGTGTTCAAAAACTATTGTAAGCAATATATCCTTTGTCCATAGTCTATCTGGATCACCATCAAAGCTCTTTACCCCTAGAGCACGGGTCTGCAGACACTTTCAGTTTTTGTAATCAATTTTTTTGTAAGAAGTAATATTGTTTACTTTCCACTTCTTTCTACAAATCAATTATTTACATTGTATTAATCCATATTCCACTATTGTTTATTCTTACAAGTATATGTCACAAATAAAGGAGTTTTGAGAGTAATTCTCAATATTGGATTTATCTATATAAATGAATGTAGAAGATTTGACCCTAAACCATTGCCATGTAATATAATGGCATCATGTCTATACAAACTTCAAATTTCTTGTGTGAAATCTAAAGAAAAGTATGGTTTATGTTTAAATATTATTCTTTAGTAGAACATATATCTCAAAATGTGCACAACATATTATACATTTAGGCCAATTTCAATGATAATTTGAATGATCTTTGGTTTGTGAGTAGGTATTGTAAGTTTTCCAATAAATATAAATAGGAATATATGTCACAAATAAAGAAATATTATAGTTCTCAATAATGCTTAGTATTGGATTTATTTATATAAATGATTGTGGAAGCTATACGTTGGCATCAGGCTTATGCAAACTTGATATCTAGAGAAAGTTATGAGTTTTGTTTTAATACTAAAATGAATACCTTAAAATGTGCACAACGTAACACATATAAGGTTATGCCACTTTTATTGATATTTTGGTTTGTAGGAGTAGGTCTTGCAAGTTTTCCAATGAATATAAAGAGGGATATATATAAAGAAACTTTGTATAATTCTCAATAATGTTTACAAAAGTAGTCCTTATAATATTTTCAATAAATATAATCAAGGCTATATGTCACAAATATGTTGAAATAATACACACAAATATCATGTAACATTGGGGATATTAGATACGGTTCCATGGTCTAAAGGCTTGATTCCACACAAGGTTTCTGGCCATGACCATACCTCCAGAGGATAGCCATAACATGTGTGAAAGAGTCTTAAGTTGTTGCATCCCATTCTAGGCAATACGTGCTTTTTTTGATGCACTTTTGAATTATGTAGATAAGATTATCCTTTAATCACCTTTAATCACTTTTGTATCAAGCCTATAAATAGGTTGGCATATCTAATGGATATTTACAAGTCTTTAGACTCCACTCTCTAAATTTCCTTTATGTTGTGATCTTGTTAGTCATGTGTGCATAACCCTAATCATTGTTCATCTACATTGATCATGATTATTGCACTTTATTAGGATCTTGATTAAGCCGCCATGAATTCCAACATGTTATAGAGCCTTGTGCTTCTTTGCCTAATCTCAAATAATATTTTTCTAATATTATTTCTTAGTATCAATGATAAGATTAATTAGTGATTGATCTCAAAAACCCTATAAATAAGTGATTGATCTCAAAAACCCTAGAAATAAGCTTTGTGGGTCTTCTTCTCTTCTACCCCCTATGATTGGAGTGTTGATTACCCCGTTCACACACCTACATTTCTCAAGAAAACACTTGAGCCGTGATCCCAACTCAAGGGTGGATCAGAATATAGCTTCAATGGTAAGAAAATGCAATTGAGTACGGCAAATTTTATAGATCAATAGGTTCCTGCATTTTTTGGGCAAACCACTCTACCACTTTAACGAAGATGAATTCGGCCAATTCCAGTCACCCTCAGGGGATTTTGACCATGAAAAACTTGCTGGTGGATTTCATCCATTTGACGAATGGAGAGTGGAGGATTGTAGCATTCTCTTTAGCTCTGTCTAGTCTCCCTATAGATGGGTTTTTATAATACCTTGGTTAATTACTGATGAATATGCTTAATTGAGTTATTATGGGCTTAAATCATAAGTACATATAGTGTTGCTACCCCTTTGACCTTTCTTGAAGAAAATATGAGGATGGTCCAAGGAGCCTCTGTTCTCTATCTCCAAAACACTATTTTTTCTCATTAATTTATGATTAGTGAAAGACTAATCACTAAAGATTTTAGATAATTAGTGAGTATCAGTCATGCCTTAATCATGTGAGTCATCCAATGCAAAATATAATAAAACAAAAAAAGTCAAAAAATCCAAAACCAAAACCAAACCCTATTATTATTCTCATGTAAAGAAGATGGGGTTATTATACTTTCTTACTACACACATGTAAAGAATATGGGGTTATTATTATTCTCATGTAAAGAAGATGGGGTTATTATACTTTCTTACTACACACATGCATTTGTATGGAGAAGGTGGTTTTTAATCTTGAGTTTTTGATCTCTTTGTAAAGGTTCTAGACACTACCCTTGGATTGATTTTCCAAGTGGTAATACATACCTACATCATTTCTAACTCATTAAAATTTGAAAAGTTTGAAGGAAATGGTTTCCGTACATGGCACCAAAATCAATTGTAGTCTAATAAGAGAGAATGCTTACCACTAGAGAGAAAATAGCATCTAGGTAATAAAGGATGAAATGGCATTAATAAATAATTTCCTTGGGCCTAAATGACACCCCAAATCCATCATATAGATGGAAAAGAAACTTCTCAAGAGACGCGGAATACTCTTGATACTTTGTATAGAGCCCAATAAAACAACTCAAAAATTAGTTTTCTCATTAAATTTTTTGAGCTGAAGATGAATCGAGAAGAGTCCCTTCCAACTTATCTTAATTACATGAAGAGTATCTTAACTTAAGAAATACATTGAGGAAGATGTTTTCATAGTTGTTCTTTTAAAATGTTTCCTTTAAGGAAAATATAGTAACATTGTTACTACTCTTATCAACTTGTGTGTACCTACATTGATTGATGTCGAAGCATATCTACTGGAAGAGAAGTAACAATGTTACTAATCTTACTAACTTGCATGTACTTACACTGATTGATGTCGTAGCATATTTGTTGGAAGATTTCAACAAATTCAAGCAAAGGTAAGGCATCACAAAAGGAGCCTTTTTCAACAAATGAGGATTAAATAAAGTTGGCTCAAAAGCTCCCTTCAAAGGTTGACATCCAAAAAGGGTTTTTTCTAAAAAGTCTCGCAAATGTTATGGAAAAATAGGGGGTGAAGAGAAGGATTGTTTCTTTATAAACAAACCATAGAAGGCACTTCTTATGGGTAAAGATAAATCCAAGTGAAGAAGAACTAAAGACCTCGCAGAGGTCAACTATGCTTAAGATGATTGGGCTTTCTAGGCTAGGTAGAACTAGCCCACTTGTGGTCACTCCTCTATCCTAAGTGAAATGTAATCATAACTGGCTAGCAGTTGTGATCAGTAGGAAATTTTCAAAATTATGCTACTAAAAAGTAGAGAGCCCAAAATAAAGTTCATAACCTCACCAAATCTTTATATGTAGCTCTAATAAAGAAAATAATTCATATGTTTTATTTTTAAGTGAGAATACACATGAAATAATTCGGGTGATGAGTTAGCATTGAATGTGTCTAATTTGGTTTCATAAAAGAAAAAAATTATGTTAACTCCTAGCTAAAAACGATATGGAAAAATATGATGAATATTTTTTGTAAATAACTCGGGTTATGAAAAAATCATTGAATGTGTTTAATTTGCTTTCATTAAACAGAACTTATGTCAACTCCTAGAGGACATGAAAAAATATGATTCATTCTTTGTTTCAAAGCTTGTCATGGATTTTTATAAATCCTTATCAAAGTCAAAATCTAAAGTCCCTTTTTGTCATTCCAATTTGGCTAGTTTTTAATAGTGACTGCTTGAGCCTCATGCGCTTTCACTTTTTCTACAAGGAGAAACACTTGTATTGATTATGTATCCTTCATAACTCCACATCCATGCTTGGTGAAAATAAGTATCAATGGTGGTATTAATTGGTATAAATAAACTTTAATGAAAGAAATATATATTCAAGTGTATCTACTACTAGCCCTATTGCATATAACATCAAAATAAAGGGGTATACACCTTGTTTAGAATTCAACCCTTGTGATGGAGTCTCATGTAAGGAAAAAGCAACTAATGGCATAATATAGTCAACATGAGCATAAAATGTGAATCACATATTAAACATCACCATTATAAATTCAAATCACCTTTTCTTAATATAGATTTCAAAGGGTTATTGGGGTAAATGAAATTGAAGAAAAAATGGACCTTTCACATCATAAGCATGATGAGTTCGTCATTTCCTCCACCCAAAAATTAATCCCACCCCCCCACATCATGAGCGTGATGAGTTAGTCATTTACCCCACCCCATAACTGAAACCCGCATAGAACCCTACCCTTGTACATAATTTTATCTCATAACATTTAAAAAAGGTTATCTCACAACATAATTGAAATCCCTAGAGAATGCTACCCTCGTACATAATTTTGTCCCACAATAATAAAAAAATAAAACAAAGATTATTTAAGAGTGGAAAATGTTTTCATCCTAGAATTTTAGTGAGAAAGAAATAATAAAGTAAACAAAAATTATTGTATAGAAATCTAAAAAATGAGTAATGATCATAAAAGTAATCTCATGAGGTAAATTGAGAACAATCAGTTGGAACAGCCTATTTTGATTGGTGAAATAGGATCTTTATCAGCATGGGAGTTTGGAATTCTTATCAATCCTGCCTACATATTTTTCAGTGTGGTTGCACACTATCAGCTCTAACAAATGGATCCTTTCATACTTATCTAGAATTTTTCTAGTGTTGATCATTTGGAGTAGCTAGGTCTCCAATATTTGCTGATTAAAACTACTATAAGTACTTGATCCAATTTTTACTCCTTATCTGGTGATCAATGCTACCTATCTACTAGGAGGGCCCAAATTGCACTACTTATCTAGATATCAATGTTACATATCTTCTACCAAGTAAAGAAATATTCTAGTGACTAGTCTACATCACTTATCTTATCTACCAAGTAAATATATCTTCTAATGGTTAGTCTAAATCACTTAGCTTATCTATTCTCTAGTAGATAAACTAGTTATCTATAGGTAAAGTCAGAAGCATAGGATTAATTTTTTTTTATTTTCCTTAAATATAGAACAAGAATATTTATCCCTAATTTTCCTTAAATATAGAACAAGAATATTTATCCCTAATTTTCCTTAAATATAGAACAAGAATATTTATCCCTAATTTTCCTTAAATATAGATAAACTAGTTATCTATAGGTAAAGTCAGAAGCATAGGATTATTTTTTTTTATTTTCCTTAAATATAGAACAAGAATATTTATCCCTAATTTTCTACCTTAGGATCTTCTTAGCTTGGTGGAGAATGCAAGACATGAAACTTGAATATATATATAGCAAGAATAGCTATCCCTATTTTTTACCTTAGGATCATATTAGCTTGGTGGAGAATACAAGAGAAGAAACTATAACTAGCTATCCCTATTTTTTTACCTTAGGATCATATTAGCTTGGTGGTGAATAAGAAACTATAACTACATTAGTGCGTAAATAATTGAATGCTTTTGTGTAGATTTGCATGTAATCAAAGTTCTAGACTACCTATGTTAAACATCAGTATAGGTTTCTATGCATGAAAAAATAATAAAAAATAAAATCATCTACATACCTTGTTTTGTTGAATCCATAGCTATACTTAATCTTTTCTCCTTGATCTTTTGAATCATTGATTTGTGAAGTCGTATAAAAGTCATCATTGATAGTATATAAAACACCATAAGACATGAAATTGCATATATGTATCTCATGGATGGATCCATGGATGACCTTGCATTGCATTTACATCGTGTGTCATTGCATAAATTTTGATTTCCACTCCACCTACATATAATTATAATACAAGGTTATAAAAATTATAAAATGTGCCATAAATATTAACTTTGTCATAATAACATGCATACATACATTAACTATAAAAATAAAATGCACCTATATTATTCAAGAAGCACAAACATACATTAATTGTAAAAATTACAAAGTAGATCTTCAATATCTTAAGGAGAAAAATATCATTCCTTTAATGTTTTTTCTCTATAAGAAAAGGGATTTTTGTAATATCACATGAGAATACTCTTATAGACATAAACTTAGTGTCCCACCTCCTTTATGTGAATACTTTAATAAAAGGAACAAAATGGATGCTAGGATAATTTAAAAAACATAGGGAAATTATGTATCTCATCATGTTGCTGATAGTTGTAGTTAACAAAATCCAAAATGATTTTCCCCTCATACTAGCTTCCCCTTTCTACATCTAAATTATGAAAAGCTATTTGGTCTTCCTACCAAAGTAGTACTTTTATTTCCATGATCTACCCTTACATATTAACCACCATAAGAAAGGGAAAAAAAAGTCTAAGAAGGGGTTTAGGGTCTAGGTTAATACATGGAAAAACCAAGATCACATGGAGATGAAAATTGTTGAGCTTATACAGAGGCATACTGTGATATTACTCATAATGAAAAGGCCATTTGATCTATATAGAAACATTTATATTCAAATTTTAGTATCCGTTTAATGTAAGATAATTCATCCCTCCCAAGTTTTCCTTTATTAAATAATAAGATAAATTAAAAGTGGCATACAAGAAGTTATATAAGAGATACTCAAAATTCTTGGATATATCAGTTTAACCAAATATGGTAAGGAAAACTATGACAAGATAAATCTCTTAGTATAGAACATTGTTTCTTAAAACCGTATGGATAGGTTACATATCTTATAACCTAGGACTTGGAATAGGTTTGTGTGAATTTTACTTAAGATAGAAGACTACAAGACATATCTTGTTTGAATGCCCTAGAGCACATTATCTTTTGAGTAAGGTCTCACTCTTTCTTACCACCTTTAGGAAAAAACTATTATGCAAATAACTCTATAAGAGTGTCTTTCCATGTCTCAGACACATCTTGTTTGAATGAGAGTGTCTTTCTCTTCAATCCTCTATGAATGAGAGTGTCTTTTCCTTTAATCCTCTAACTCTAGGGACATATCTTGTTTGAATGAGAGTGTCTTTCCATTTAATCCTCTAACTCTAGGGAGAATGTCTTTTCTTTCATGATACCTCTACTTAATGATAACGGGGGGAATCATTCATGTAGAAGTTAATGTTTATGGAGTTATGTCCTTATCCTTAAAAATAAAAGATTACATCATTTCCAATTTTTTAAACTCATGTTCTCTAGTCCTTTAATTTGTTAGTAACTCCCTAATATAATTCTATCAAAATGGTACAATAGTATATAATGTGGTTTTCTGATCCAACTTATTATGCCACTTTGTGTCAAAGTATCTACTCTAATTGGGGTTTATTAATTTCAGGGAAAAAGATCGTACTATTAGTTAATGAAAAAAATAGCCACAAAGGGCTAGATACAACAACATCCTTCGTCGGCATAAGGCTATCTTCTCTTGCATTAAGGTAATATTGTTATTCATTGTTTATCATTTTGATTCATGATGTTTATGGGTTAGTCCTTCATATGCTTGGTCATATGCTTGGTGCATCTATTCACTTATCATAATAGCATTGTGTATGTGTATGTGTGAGATTGTTTATGATTCACAATATAAGTGATTAACCACCATCATTAGAATTTTCTTCTCATCTCCTATTTTCCAACATGGTATCAAAAGCCTCCCTTATTTGGGAGATTTCTCTATGTGAGAAAGTGTGTGGTCTTTCATAATTCATTTGGTCATCTATGGCTGAAGAATGAAAAAGCATTTCCAATTATAGCTGTAGGTTTGAGTGACACATACATACCCTTTTTTTCTTGGCTTCACCTGTAGAGGTTTTAGCATCAATCATTACACATTTCCTTCTTCTAATAACTCTCTTTGAAGAAAATAATGTTTGACTATGTGTCTCATCATGTACATCAATTTGATACATTGGTATATCATTCTTATTTTTCCCACCTTGTTATAGGAATCCTTAATGAACTTGTCCCTTGTTGAGATCTTTGTCTCCTTGTATCAACAAAATCTTTCCTAGAGGACATACAAGTGCTCAAGTTTCTCCTCCACCACTAGGCATTAACAATGCATAGCTCCTTGCTTGCATTGCATCAACATCCTCTTCATAAATATCCTCATCAATTGAGAATTGCCTGTAAGTATTGACAAATTGAGCCAAGCATTTATACTCTTTATTAAAGAAATTAGGCATTTCGATGCATATATTATGAGCTTCCCTTTGCCTTTTCATGAATGATATATGCTCCAAATCATACTCAACCACTCACCATTAACATACAACTCCTCTTCAAACATAGAATATTGATTTTCCTTAGGATGTGAAGATATTCTTTTAGGATTTTCAAGGTTTGGTTCCAAATTTGTAAACCAAGATGTATGTTGCTTCCCATGTAGTTGCTTCCCAAATTTGTAAACCAAGATGTATGTTGCTTCCCATGTAGTTGAGAGGGACTGGCTTGGAAAGAGGTAGGCCTCATTTCCCTTATGAGAGGTCTTCTAGCCTCTTCCATGAATCCACTTGTGGCATTCTTTGTAGGATTCTCATGGGTAACCCTTGTAAAATCCTCTTGCATATGTTGCTCGCCTTCTCTTCGGCATTCAAAAGATTTTCCATAAAAAGGTTGTTTGTCGCCTTGATGATCATAAATCATGCTTAAGTTGGCCCATTGGTTGGGCTAACATTTCTTCCACCAGTCCAATTTGTATAGCTATAGTGTCAAATTTTGCATTCATTTCCATCAACATTTAGATAAGAGTGTCATTCGAGAAGACGATATATGAGGGTTGGGGGGTATGCTTGGAGGCACTTCCAACATTCACTTCTTCTTCAACTTCTCTTTATGGTTTTCCAAAAGTATCCTTCGGTACCTCCATGTTACCATGTTCCACTATCTCTTTACCCTCTATATCCTCGGAACTCAATGCATTCTTCCCCGGCCTTCCTTTGGGCTTGGGTGCCATGAGAATTTATGTTTTTTGGAAAATTGGCTATAACTTGGGGTAGCAATCTCAGATTGGAGGGATCTAATGCCTGATAGAAATCTTTTGATGTGCCCCATCCAACCATGCAAATATCCAATTAAGACGAGGAGCCCTAATATTCTCTGTTTTAGAGTTCTCTTGTATATAGGTTGAAAATGGAAATTAGGCTATAGAATACTAAAAACCACTGGATTTGGATGAAATTTGCTATGTGAGCTTGTGAAGAATATTAGTAGCTATGCCTAGGAGGGTTTGACCAAAGCCAAAGTGCAGGTATGCTATGTTTTGACTTTTTGGTCAAAGTTAACTACGTAGGTTTGACTACCCAAACGATGTCAAACGGAGAGGGTAAAGGCTTGTTTTGTAGGTATATGAGAGTACTATGAGCTTATTTAAACACCTAAAATTCAGTCTTAATGTGATTTGTCTGAATTAGGGTTTAGTGCTTATGGAGGAATTGTCAAAAGTTGTTCCATTGGGCTCATATAGCACTCCAAACTGCAATGCATTGGCTCTTGCTCTCCCCCAAGGGTAGTGACCACCAAAAGAAATTCCATTCATAAATTATGTGCCATAAATTCACTCCATGAATTAGAATTTTTTGGAGAAGTTTTGCCATAGTCTCCTTTGTTTTATGGACAAAATTTCAAACTCCCAAGCAATCAAAATGGCATTCCCACAATATCCCTTACATTTTCCAATGCACTTACCATATCAAGGCATCATTGACCATCATTTTATAATGCAGTTGGCATCAATTACATTGCAAATTCAATCCATTGTCTCAATGCATATGCATCACAAAGTGTTGGCCAATATGATTTCTTACATTCCCTATGTCTTTTAAGCTTGAGTGTTGATGGATTGCTTTTGCTGGCTGATCTCGCGGCCAAGCCTTATCACCCTCTTACCAAAGTTTGAATTCCAATTAAAAGATTTAAGGCCACGTCTTCACTCCATGTACCTAATCCTCCGATGTACCACTTTCCAAGGAAATCATGGCACATTGGATTTAATACATTCTTCCCTTGGCCTCTCCACCAATTGCCAATGATAATCAATGATACTCATTGTGAATGACTTGATTATCATTGATGATAGTGATGCTAATATATGGATGATGTCAAGATGCTTTTGAGATGAAAGATTTGGTTGAATTATTATTCACGATAGTGATGTTAATATATACATGATGTCAGGATGATGCTTTTGAAGTAGAAGTTTGAGATGAAAGATTTTCATGAGCTACATTATTTTCTTGATATAGAGGTGCAAGTTAGATATAACATGATGGAATTTGGTTGTTAGAGAGGTAGCATGGCTTTGACATGTGTCCAACTATGGTATAATAGGATGTAAGACTATTTGAGTGCCATAAGAGCTAAACAGTAAACTTTTCGCACATACAAGTGGGCTTTTAGATGTACATGCGTGTAGTGAGAGTACATGAGCTATATGACCATTAACTAGGGCAAATTTGGGCTACGTTGTTAGTAGACTTGTGAGTTAGTTTATGTAGGCCACTAGGAAGCCACACTTGGATGAGGCTAGATGGACTCTCATGTATATAAAATCCACTATTGATTATGGACTTTTCGATGAGGTTGGTAGAGAGATACAACTGTATGGATATAGAGGTACTAATTGGGTAGGTAATGTCTCAAATAGGAGATCGACCAATGGGTTTATGTTTTATTTTAGAAGTGGTGCTCTGTGTTGGAGTATAATCAACTAACATTTACCTTGTCGAGTATAGAGGCAAAGTAAAAACACAACATAATAAACGAGCTAGATACACTAAATTAGATTGTGACCATTTCATTTTTTACGGAGTCCAAGCAAAAAAAGATAGCAAATAAGATGAACAAAAGGAATCATTATATTTCATAAGGTGAACAAAAAATACTACACATGTAAGGAGTGTTGAATTGAAATGTGGAGAAGAGGGTAGTTTTTATTACATCTACGTTTATGGAAGTGATGAATTTAAGATGTAGAAATACAAAGATAAACTTGAGTTTTTCTTAGACCATGTGATGAAATTCAGATGTAAAAATACAAAAATAAAGAGTTTTTCTTGGAACCGTGTGATGTATATACTTTGAAAATGCACTATTTGAATGGAAACTCTATAAGTGTTAAGAGGAAGGCAAATAACTAAGCAAGGTGTATGTGAAAGGATTTTGAAAGTGTACCATGAGTCAATTAAAAAGACAAGTGCCGCCTTTCAATTTTATGACCCTCCATGCTAAGATCAGAGTTGGTTAGTGGACTAGTCATATAACATGGGAGCTAGGTCAACTTTCTCATGTGTACAAAATATGTTTCTCTTTGTGTGACGCGAAATGTAATGCCCCCTAATTTGTCTTTTGCAGCCTTGGCATTGTTAGACCAATGACTTTTTCTTTTTGGAAGGGGCCATTTTGTTTATAATCTAATAGCACATGTAAAAAACATAAAACATGAAGCTTGATATTATGGAAGCTCGCATTTCACAAAGCTCGAATAACAACTTATTACTTCTTTGGTTTTTTTTAATTTAAGAATATATAATCATCCATAGCCTTCTTGTCGCTAAGCCACGGGTGTACTACTAATCTCAAGTAGATCAATAGATAGAAAGGGGATTTGGAGTGTAACTTACGTGAATTTTATGGTGTTCTTCCAAAGGAATGAAGGTATACTCCCACATAGATCGTTGTTATCAAGATTGCTTGAAACAAAAGGGTATTTATTAGAAACAACTGGATTAGATTTTTTTTTAAATTATCAAAAACAAAGTAATGCATACCCCACTTTATTAACTCACAAGACTTGAAGTTCCGTCAATGAACTGAGATCAGGTATTGAACCACTCAGTGTGTTGTTCGATAGATCTCTGCGAGGAGAAAGAATCTGTCATCTCATTGTGTGATACCCCGAGGCGCTGAGAAAGACGCACCTGCAGACGCGATATGCTCACATTGTCTTGAGCTTCGATAGATTGCTGATAGATTGAGGTATGTTCCCGCTAAGGCCGAGACTCGCAAGATTTCTGAACAGTCATTAAACAGCAAAGCGAGTTCAATGGCTTAAGATAAATTTTATACCATTTTCAACTATAGACTGAAGCGATCTGATCTTACAACTGTGTAATGCTTGGTGTCTTGTCGTTGCTGCACGTAATCCAGGTCCACCCGTAGCTCAGTGGTAGGCAGGGATCTCCATCTCCATATTTCGTCAAATTGAGATCCTTTTGAACGTTCTGAATTGCTGACGCTGCAGCCAATTCCAATTAATATAGCGATCTGTATGATAATTTCATAATAGTGTATTAATAATAATCTCTCAACTAGGTGACTGGGCTCGCTTCGCTAGGCTTAGATGGGTTGAACAGTGCCGCAAGGACGTGCCTTGCGGGTGTGCAGAGTCACACATTCCCAATAATAAGCAGACTCGACATGGAGTGTATGCCCACCATGAAGAACAGCGTGTTAAAGACACGAGGAGGTTGAGGGCAAAATTCCTGTCCCAAACGGGATACGAATCCAAAGCCGCCTAATTTGTCGAGGAGCCCAAGAGCTGCTTGACCAGGTGTCCACCTATGGATGTGCACGACGACTGCCCGACACTCCTAAGTGTGGCCCTGCTAATTCGGGAGATGTGGCCAAAATCCTCAGAGGTGTGCCACATGCTTCCCCACTTGCATTGCAAACTGGCACACCTCTCCACTCGCATTGCAAACTGTCCTTAGGTGCGTGACCTGCTAATAAGCTCTCAACTATGAGCGAGACTCATCCGTGAACTAAACATCATTGAACCAGAGTGCATGCTGGATTCAATAGCACTAGACCTCCCCATAAGCTCTCAACAATGAGCGAGACTCATCCACGAACTGATCATCATTGAACTAGACGATTGGATATCCCTTGAACTTGAGGAGATCTTGTAGTTTCGCTTGTACTGGTGCAAACAAACCGCTCAGGTACTAAGACCTCCTATAATCCCCTCCTAGTTGTGTCACATGTTCCCCTACTTGCATCCCAACTGTTTTCAAGTGTATGACCTCCTAATAAGCTCTCAACAACAATGAACGAGACTCATCAGTGAACTAATCATCATTGTACCGAATTGCATGCTAGATTCAATAGCACTAGATCTTCTCATAAGCTCTCAACGATAAGCCATACTTGCTAGATTCAATAGCACTAGATCTCCTCATAAGCTCTCAACGATAAGCCATACTTCGTTATTGAACTAGACTGCGTGCTGAATTAGATATCCCTTGAACTTGAGGAGTTTTGATGACAATCCTTCTTCTATTGGTGCAAACAAACTATAACGCCCCATCATCCACTACCTCACGTTCATCATTCTTGGCCCATGATACTCCACAAGGTTACCTGAAATGAAATAGTGGATGCATCCCCCAATGGCTTGGTCACTCTAGCTTGAAGCTAGATTTAAGGACTACATCACTAATGTAACAAAGTGAATGGTCTCTCATATGAATATTGGTCCCAAGCCCAATGTACCATGCCCATGGGCAATATTAATCATAGTGTGAAAGGGGTGGTCATGTATATATATCAATATAGGCCATAATTAGGGGTTAACCTTGATAATAATTTAATAATGACAAATACTTTTTTTTACCCTAAACTTTTGTTAATCTTTGTTAATCCATATTTTTTAGATTAATCTAGTTCAATGGCTAGTTTTTTTCATTTATTGTGGTATCAAAGCCCTTGTTTTTATCTTTTTTTTTCCTATTTTCTACCAAGTGTCTTTAATTTTCTACCAATTGTCTTTAATTTTCTATATTTTCTCGAGTTTGTTGATTTTCTTGATCAAGAAGATGGCTATGGTGATCTTGAATGGTAAAAGTGTCTTTTCTATGGTTCATTCCTAAGATTTATGGGCTTAGGGCTTATTGGAGACCAAATTTTTGGAAAGCCGCACCAAATTTTAAAATTTAGGACCAAATTTGGGGGACATTTTCACTAATCATGTTAGTGTTGCTAAACAAAATGTTTTTTCATTTTTCCCTCTTGGTGCTTGATTTTTTGAGAGCTATGGAGCCTCCATCACAGACTGTCCTTGCCATAGCTTAGGCTTTTGCTAAGTCATGGCATGAGCTCCAAGAAGAACTTCCTAATGGCCAGTTTGATGCGCGAATTCTAGCCATGAGGCTGCCGCTGCCTGCACCCTCATTTTGTTGTCTTCGAGCTCTTGATTCACAAGTAAGGCTTCTCTAATGATTGGAACACAATGTAAATGGAGTAATAACCTTGTTTCAAGCTCCAATGGTTGTAAATTACTACACAAATATGTCCATAAAGCCGTTTTCCGTGTGAATTTTCTTCTTCTCTTGGAGCTTGTGGCTAACATTGAAGCTTACATAAGCTTGGGAATGTTGGAGCTATATATAGCTAGCCCTAACTCACTCTAGGTCTTGCCTATATATATGTGACTTGTGACTAATATGATTCATTCTTGTGGAGCGTATGTGGTGTCT
This sequence comes from Cibotium barometz, assembly GCF_041138505.1. NCBI lineage: Eukaryota > Viridiplantae > Streptophyta > Polypodiopsida > Cyatheales > Cibotiaceae > Cibotium > Cibotium barometz. The sequence continues at coordinate 11,893,024 of NC_141076.1, forward strand.
CTTGTCTCATCTCTCTTCCTCTTTCAACATGGTATCAGAGCAATTCTAATCATAAGGGAAGCATCTACGTCTTCTTGTTCAATTTATGATTATGATTTCATGTCTTACAAGATTGATCTTTGGTAACAATTTTGTGTAGGGTTGATTGGTTCTTTGATTATATGTTGCATACATGATTTTATAGCTCCACTTGTTGTAATTAGAATTGTTTCTTAATCGCGTCCTTAAAACCAAAACCAGTGCTGGGTGAATCCTATCAAAACGGTTTGTCAATCGGAGTTCTGAGTCAAAAGCTAGGACAGTTTAGGCAAACTACATCTAAAATAGTAAAATAGGTTCTTTGTGAGAGCAAACAGGTAGTTGTCTCTGAGTCGTAAGCAGGATTTGATTGTCAAAGCTTTCCATGAAAGCTTAAGACAGATGCTTGCTATACAAGCTACAATTAGATACAAAACTTTCTGTGCAAGTTGCGTCATAACACGATGCTTTTTCTTATTATTATTTTCATCTTTTATGGACCTCTAATCTTGCTTACGTGCATGAGACACGGGTCTCCACTTTTAGAGTTCTAATTTTGGTTCACGTTCTATTCTTTACACGATCACTTTATGCTCGTCATCTTGTGCATGCCTATTTTGGCTACGTTTCTCATATCTTGTACATGGTCTGCAAGTTCTGCGATCTTATCTTGTACGTGTTCTCACAACCCGACATGGCAACCACCATACTTGTTAACGGATTTCCTTCTGGGCGCAGCGTTCTGATCCTCTTTTCCCAGGCCAAGGATTTCCTGGTTGGAAATACAAGATGCTATTAATTTTGGAAGGAGACGAATTGGCAGCTATTTTTCTTGGTATTCTTGCATGCCCTTCTCAACCTATTGATCCACTTCAAAATGATGTTATTATTACCGAAGGTCCTATTTTTGAACAGTGAAAAATTGATCATGCACACTGGATTCGTCATGGGGATAAGGTTGCTCATCGGTATATACTTTCTGCCCTTAACGATTCACTCATTCTAGCCATTATCCATGTCATATGCTATATGGGACTATCTTATCACTATGTTTGAGAAGAAAATTGTTACAGAGATTTTGTATCTCCGTAATCTTTTGGGCAAGCTTCAATTCAAGGCAGGTACATCCAGGTCTAGTCACATTGAATCATTCAAAGGTATTATGAATCAACTTTCTGCTCTACAGGGGATCCTATTCCTTGAACTCAACTGGTTACACACCTTCTTGATACGGTGAAGGATCCTTTGTATGATAATATTGTCACTATATTATCTAACAAGGATGGAATCGACTTTGAGCATACATGTATTTCTTTCATTGAATATTCTCAACGTCATGATTGTCAGACGTCGCAAACTCATGAAACGGTCATGATTGCCCAAGAGTACACAGAATCAGAGACAGCCTTTGCGTCTGGAGACGTCCATTTCAGCAACGCCCTTCGTCCTTCTCCCAATTTATATCTCATGGCTTCCAAAGAGGAGGTAATTCTTCTCATTTGAGATTTCCTCAAAAGCGTTGTTCTTATTGTGATAAAACTGGTCACTTGGTAGGGCAAAAGAGTACGATGAAGAACACGGTATTACAAATAAGCAACCTTGTTTATCAAGGGGTTCTTCCTCTTGTGCAACCTGTGAATATTATGGGAGCACAAGGCATTCATCTAGTCGATGCTTCAAGAGGCGTTATGATGACGCTCGAAATCAAGCTTATGCTACTCAACAAAATCCTCATGATGAAGACAATGCTCATCAAGAGGCTAATTTGGTTCATTATAATGTCTCTCTAGAAAAGATACTACATGTTCGTGATGGTTCTCTCTTTATTGTTGATTCTGGTACTACTGGCAACATGACATATCAATTGCAATGGTTACACAATTATCATCCAATTCCTATCAAGAAAGTGGTTTATTTTGCTGATAATATAACTTGCCAAGTAATGGGTATTGCCGACTTGTATTTGGGAGCTTCTTCATCAACCAAAATACAATGAGGAGTTTTATATGTTCCTGATTTACAAAGAAACTTACTTTCTATTGTGCGGCTTGTGGATCTTGGTCTATTTGTTGGATTTGATAATACAAAGTGTCGCATCGAAAAGGATGGCACCACTATTGCGGTTGCTCCTCGACATGGTATTCTCTTTGAACTTTCATTGAATGAGGATGTTGCAAATGTTGTTACAACTCTAGTAGATCTGGATTGTAGCTATGGCATCATGAGTTTGCTCACTCAAATTTCTCAAAGTTTCTTGATATTCATCATCATGATCTTGTGAGAGGTATGGACCTCAAATCTCACCCGCATATGGGGATATGTGAATATTGTGCTCTAGGCAAACATCATGGTAAGCCATTTCCAATGTCTACAAATATTCATTCAAATAATCTTCTGGATCTCATTCATACTGATATTTGTGGACCCTTTCCTCCATCCAAGTCTTGCTACCATTACTTCATTACTTTTATTAATGACTATTCATTCACGATATACAAATGTCTTCTATGACATAAATAAGAAGCATTGGACACATTTAAGAGGTACCAAATATCTGTGGAGAATCATACTGGTCGAAAAGTCAAAATTATTCGAAGTGATAATGCTAGTGAATATATTTCCAACTTATTTCATGATCCCTGCATCAACCATGGCATCCACCATGAGTATACCATTCCATATTCTCCCCAACAAAATGGAGTTGCACAACGAAAGAATCGTACAATTTTGAATGCAATCAGATGCATGCTTATTCATTATAGATTATCTTGCTCTTTTTGAGCAGAAGCAGTCTTGACAGCCGTTTTTGTTCAAAATCATCTTCCAACTACTGCACCTTCTGGTAAGATTCCAATCACAGCTTGGACAGGCCAAACTCCTTCTGTTGTTGCACATTTCAAAGTCCTTGGGTGTATTGCTTATGTTCATGTCCCAAAAGAGACACGCCACAAGCTAGAACCTGCAAGTTTGAAGGTTAGTTTTATTAGTTATTCTGACAACTCAAAGGGTTACAAGTTTTACGATCCAAGTTCTCAAAAGGAAAATATTAGTGGAGATGCTATATTCAATGAGCAATTGATGGGAGGTTCGTGGTCCACAGATGATGCTGATGATACAAAAACATTACTCACTTCTTTTCCTTTTCTACTTTTGGACAATGATTTGCATGATGACAACACTCTTTTGATGGATATTGGAGACAAGTTTAGTGATGTTCATCCTACGGTTTCAAAGGAGACTGCTACAGATCTTGATATCTATGTTGATCTTTCTATTGAACTTGAGCACGGTGCAAATCATGTATATGATGATGATCTTGAAATCTTTAATCACGTATTGACTGTTTGTGAAGATCCTTCAACTTATGCAGCAGAAGCTATGTCCTCTCCACAAAAGGAACAATGGAAGGAAGACATGGAAGCTGAATATGAGTCTTTGATCTCAAAAGGGATTGACTATCATGACACTTTTTCACCCGTAGTTCATAGTACAAGCATTCAAGTACTACTAGCTTTTGCAACTCAGTTTGATTTGAAAATACATCAAATGGATGTTAAGATGGCTTTTCTTAATGGATACTTAAAGGAGGAAATATATATGGAGCAGCCTGAACGATTTACGATTCTCGGAAAGGAACATCTTGTATGCTAACTCCACCGTGCTTTCTATGGACTAAAATAAGCTTCACGATCATGGTACATCAAGATTGATCAATTTCTCACATCTCAGGGGTTTGTTTCTTGCTTCTCGGATCCAAATCTTTATATAAAGCACAATGTGGATAACCATTTTGTGATATTGGGCCTTTATGTTGATGACACTATACTTGTGGCTAATAATCTATCTTTCATGCAACAAGTAAAAAAGGTCTTATCCTCAGCCTTTGATATGGTGGATCTTGGCGACATCTATTCATGCCTTGGTATTCAAGTTCAAAGGTATTGTCACAATGGTATTTTGCTTCTTTGTCAAACAAAGTTCATCCAAGATATTGTTCAAAAGTTTGGATTGGCTACTGCACATTTGGCAAACACTCCTTGTCTTGCAAGCTCTACTAGGAGTACTTCAGCAAATATTGAGGTTGAATCATTAGCTTTAAATCAACCCTATGCTAATCTTGTTGGCTGTCTCCAATTTGTGGATATGAGCAATCATCTTGATATTCTGTTTTTCTAGCAAATCTGTTAGGACAATACTTGTCCTTTCCATCTACAAGACAATGGTCTCAAGCTAAACATGTTTTGAAGTATTTGAAGGGCACTACAGATTTTGGACTTGTATATCGCCGCCGTCAAGAAGACATATCTTCATCAACTTCTCTTAATCTTTTGGGTTATTCAGATGCTGATTGGGCAAGCTCTAACTTGTCCATGCAATCCACGAGTGGTAATTGCTTCCTTATCAATGGTTGTTTGGTATCTTAGGCTAGCAAGAAACAACGTTGTTCATTATCACTATGTTTGACATGAAGTAAAGAAAGGAGCAATAATGGTTGAACATTGTCCAACTGATCAAATGATTCAAGAAATTTTCACCAAAGGACTCCATGAAGCTCGGTTTACACTTTTGCGATCAGAACTTGGAGTTGCGGTGGCCTCTCTTTTTGGAGATTAGCACATCTCACGTCATGTCAAATTTGTCTAGACTTGTACATAGCCTAGAGACTTTAGAACACTTCACATATTACTTCACATCATGCACATTTATTCTTTATACTTTGTATATAGAAGCACATTTCACATGGACTTTAAGGTGGCATTGTACATTTATATGTAGGAGCTCGGGTTTTTCCCTTGTGCTCCCAAGGGTTTTTTTACTCGCAGCTGTTTGAGTGGGGGTGTTAGAGCTATATATAGCTAGCCCTAACTTACTCTAGGTCTTGTCTATATATATGTGACTTGTGACTAATATGATTCATTCTTGTGGAGCGTATGTGGTGTCTCTTGTCTTGTCTCTCTTCCTCTTTCAATAGGGAAAGGCTTAAGCAAGCATAAGCTTCATAAGAAGCTTTGCCATGACACTTTTTCTTGGCGATTTTTGGCTGTGATAGCATTTTGAGCTGCGCATGTTTTGTGAAGAGTGGGAGCTTAAAAATCATAAATTGGTGCCAAAAATGCTTGGTAATGCCTATCAAATGTGTAAGCAACAATTTCTTCAATGCAATGCTTCAATTTCTTGCTTCTTTTCATATTAGGTTTTACATGGGAAAGTTAGGGTTTCTTCTATTTTTTTGAGAAATTTCTTCAATAATGGATTTCTGTATGGTTTCCTACATCCCTACTCACGACTTGTGCTTACAAAAGTCTTTCTGGCATTGAAGACAAGCAAGAAGAATTTAAAGATAACCACAAGCTTTGTTGCACTACCACATAGCCTCATCAATGACATTAAATCCTTGTATTAAATGGATATGGCATGAAATTATAAGTGCCCCTTTGTAAGTGATTTTTGTCCTTTTACATGCAAATTATAATTGCAACTCTCAAGTTCCCAGTATCTAGCATGGGAAGAAGGTACCTTTGGCACTAGGACTAGAGGCCAAAGGGGATATTTTTTGTGAATCCACGTTATCGTGATTGCCTTGGAAAAGTGGTAAGGGAGGAGGATTACGTCTTGGTGGTGAAGACAAGGCCCAAACTTGTGCCCTCAGAATTCAAACTTGGGTACAAGGGTTGGAAGAGCTTAGGTAGGTGATTAGGAAGATTCGACTTGCTTCATTGACTTTGTCACATTCTCCATTGGTGGATTGTGATTCCATTTGAAAGAAGTGGCAATTGGCAAGTTGCAATTTGGCAAAGTGATTGGCAAGGGCAATGTGCATTGTTTTGGTTGAGATTTGGATTACCTTGGTGGTCAATTGATTTGAAAAGTGGTTGGAATTGTATTACCATTTGGTTGGTATTTCATATGATATTTGAGATTTGGACCAAATTACAAAGGAGATGCTACCTAAATTTGGTCAAATTCCATGAATAGATGTAACTTTAAACCCTAATTTATCCCAAAAGTGACGGGGCTGATTTGATGGGTTATACATAGCTTGAAAACTTGCACCAAGGGCTAAAATTTAGGCTATCAAGCTCTCAATTCCAACAACAATTGCTTGTCAAACGAGAAGATCTTGCAAAATGGTCAAAGTGTGGCACAATCCAAAATAGCACCATATAGTGGCAAAGTGAGAATAGGGTTATATTCCCATACCTTAAGCTTCCTATGAAGCCCTTAACCTCACCAATTAGACTCTTGAGCTAGCTGCTAGGCCCATTTTTCCTACTGGATACCCTAATTTTGTAAACTAGGGTGTATAGACTGAATTAATATCGACATCATAGTTGGAAAGTATACACTTTCCCCATTCAGTAAGAAAAGATAAGTTAGACTCTCGAGCTAGCTGCTAGGCCTATTTTTCCTACTGGATACCCTAATTTTGTAAACTAGGGTGTATAGACTGAATTAATATCGACATCATAGTTGGAAAGTATACACTTTCCCCATTCAGTAAGAAAAGATAAGTTAGACTCTCGAGCTAGCTGCTAGGCCTATTTTTCCTACTGGATACCCTATTTTTGCAGAAACTAGGATTTATAGACTGAATTAATTTTGACATCATAGTTGGAGAGTATACACTTTCCCCATTCAATAAGATAAAGACATCAAGAATCGAAATCGATTTGCTTGGTCAAAGTTGCAAATTACTCACCGGTTTACTTTTCAAAAAAATCAAAACAAATGGTACTTATGCATTGACCATAGTCAAAGTGATCATACATACGGATTCTATACATCATTACCTCTCTATATTAGAGCTAAAGATCTTGCAAATTAGAGTTTGGGATCAAAACTAACTCATTTCCATTTGAACCGGGTGGATGCTATGCACACGATGGATATATGTATGTTTATGCATTTTCACATGGGATTAATGGATTCGCTTTTGACCAGTGAAGTGGAAGATGAAAAGAATGGAACTGAATTTTTGCTTGACCCAGGGGGATCAAAGAAGAGTGAAGTTACCTATGTGTGTTTATCATGACAAGGATAATATGGCTACCTTATGCAATATCTCAAGTGATGCATGTGCTGGTTGTAAAGATGCAATTAAATCAAGGGTCAGGGCATGCATAAATGAAATAGGTGTGGCAAATGTTTTGGTTAGTAGTGCGGGCACACATAATAAAGATGGATTACAAATTGGTATGCAAAGATGTGAGTTTGAGACTCACAAGTGAGCTTCCTAGATTTTGGTCAGGTTGCCTGTGCATTGTAAGGGTTTGATGGGTTATTGGATGTATTTTGGAAGTCCAATGAGGGTCAAGACCAATGAATTAGCTTGCTATAAATTCTTGTAAATTCACTATGGACAGCCCTATACCCTTGGAATTTGGATGCATAATGTTTGGAAGCTACACAAATCTCTTATGCCACTACATGGTAGATGTTATGGCCTATTTTGAAGGCTTTTTGGGTATCTTACAGCCATGTACATGCAATTTTGGTCTCCAAAACATGGTGTGAGCATGAGCTTAAATCTTGACATGTGTCCATTGACATATACTTCATCCATGTGGATTGTGACTGTACACATCAATGGTTTCAAGGATGAAACCTCTTGGGGGGTGGTTTGCAACAAAGTAAATGGTCTCTCATATGAATATTCGGCCCAAGGCCAATCAACCATGCCCACAGACAATATAAGTCAGTGTGTGAAAGGGGTGGTCATGTATATATACCAACATAGTCCATAATTGGGGGTTAACATTGATAATCATTTGATAATGACAAATACTTTCTTTCTACCCTAAACCTTTGTTTATTTTTTGTTTATCTTTATTAATCCTTGTTAATCCATGTTTTCCTATGCTAATCTAGTTCAATGGCTAGTTACTTTCTTTCAACTAAGCCTCTAGACAATCTTGAAAGGACTTTTCTTCTTCAAAGCTAGCTTGGAAGAAAATTCCTCAAATTTCTTGAGCCTTTGCTTCATGATCTTTAAATAAACCCAATCTTCCTCCTTGCATACACTATCCTGATAATTCTTATCAGCCTCTTGGACTTTCTTTATATGTGCCTTCGGTATGTCTATACCTTCTCTATTTCTTCGCGAACCTATTGTAATGTATCTAGTCCAAATATGAAACCATGGGATACGCACCATAGTTTGCCATGGAAGTTTTGAGCTTTGTTCATCGTGTTATTAAATGGATGACAATAAACCATGTCAAAGGAAGCCTTCTAAGTCCAATGCATACATAGTATCATTAATGGTATGTGCCACCAAAGGCAAGAACTCCTTCCAAAGTGTATGCTACCTGACAATAAGCACAACAACATTGTGCTTATTCAGAGCCTTGTTCGTGTTCTCGGTTTGGCCATCTTTCGATGGATGAAAGTCAGGTACTGAACTTTAACTTCATCCCTAAACCGTGTAAGAACAAGGCCCTCCAAAACCCTCAAGTGAAATTCGGATCCCTCTTTGAGACGATGCTCTCCGAAAGTCCATGTAAGTGGAAACACTTCTCAAATTGAAAGCCTTGCCAACTCCTAAGCATCTACATATGACTTGCAAGGAATAAGGTAGGTCTTCTTGATCAATTGATCAATAGCTATAATGATATAATCATTTGAGAACCTCTCACCCTTCATCCATCCAACTAGAAATTCCATATAAATGTCCCTCCATGGTAACTTTAGAACTGGTTGGAACTGGTAATGAGTGAAACTTATCAATAATAACCTTGTTGTCTAGCTTTGACCTCTAGATGTGGATGGACCCTAAATAATGATGCTCATCCTCCTTCATTCGAGGTTCTCAAAGAGAAGGGGGGGTGGTGTTCACCTTAACATAAGCATGATTGTTAATGGAGGGGGAGTTTCTTAATAGAGGGACTTACATACCACCATTTACGTGTATAAGGGTATTAAACAAATAGTTTCTTAATGTAATTCATGTATGTAAATTTACATAGTTGGTTTGAAGTTTAAAAATTTGAACATGTGTACTTAGGGTAAACAATTGGGTATCAAAATTTTAAAATAGGGGTATTTTAAATACATGTTTACTCATGTTATTGAGTGACCACCTCGAGGTAAGGTGAAAAGAAAAGATAAGATAACTTCTCCAATGGTGGGCCGTTACCCACAATGTCCCAAAATGGGAACATCATCTACCTCATGCAAAAGCACTTGGTGTAATTCACCACCATTGGTGACACAAAGTCAACCCTTCTAGTATAGCCACCCCGATACTTAGACAAAGGGTGTACTCTAAAAAAATTCTATGCATGAATTTTCTCTTAGACTCCTTAAAGCCTACATCCTTAATATACATTTCCTTCATCGGCATGATTTAGTCACTATGGCAAAAACTACGAATGGTGGTATATATATCAAGGATGCGTATTATGAGAGTGATAGGAAACACTATAAGGTAAGACTAGAAAATATTATTTATACATAAAAGGTTTGCATATAAATAAGATTCAGGGGATTTCAAATTGGAAATACCTAAAGCAATGGTTAATAGGAATTAAGGTTAAAGTAAAAGGAATCTAGATGGTGCACAAGGGAAGCCCAAAGGCCACATAAGTATGCACCCCTTCTAGGGGAAGTTGAGGAGGCATTGGAGAGTGAAAAGGCCATGCCTTGCCATTGAAAGGTCAAGGGGGTAAATTTGGAAGGTCATGCGTCACTTATTCCTATATAACCATGTGTTTAGGATCCATTTGGGATATCGTTGGGTTGAGAATCAAAGTTCTAGTCTTACAAGTCCTAAAGCTTATAATGCAAGGAGAATTACATTGTTATTAGAGCCAATTTCTTTCTTTTCCGCTACTCATTGCTAACTCTACTCCTTAATCTCTTATTTATTCATTTCCATAAGCTAATCCTTATACTTTTCAAATCTTCTCCATATAAATACCTATCGCTTAATAGATTGGGCATACCTCTCACCCTAATAGATTGAGCATACCTCTTTGCCTAATAGATTGGGCATACTTTGGAGATTCTACATGAGGCAAGTGGAGTACATGACAACCTTGAAGAATCATTGAAGAAAATATCAACAAGGAGGAATCAATGGAATTGTTATTCACATCATTAGAGATAATTTATATTTACCCAACCAAGTCATGTCATTGTGTTGTATTTTTTTACTTTGTAAGAAACTTTCCATTTTTCTTATTGTTAGAGTAAATGGCTTCTCAAGGTGGGAAGGATGCAAATAGGGAGAAGGGGGAAAAACCAATGTCCTCTTTCCACATGGAGGAGGATATCAAAAATAAATATTGCAAGATTTAGATCTTAATGAGTATGAGGATATAGAAATGAAGGAAATAAAAGGTAAAACCTCTAATATAGAGAATAAACTTGCAAAAATGATGAGTCTTCTTAGCTCCTTCATGGGAGCGGAAGGATTTGGGTAAAAAATTTATCTAAAAATAACATTGATAAATAGAAGGAAAAAAACTCTAGAAAAATGATTGAATGAAACCATAGTTGAAGAGGGTCCCAAAACTAGATACCAAGGTATTGCATTCAAAGATTTAGTGGAGAAGATAAGGAGAAAATTAAAGATATGGTCCATATTTTTCTACAAAAATAGAAAGATTTGCATCTTTTAAGAAATGTTCATGATCATAACCACCCCATTGAAGCTAGCCTATCTTTACAAGGCAAAGCTTATAAGTGATGGACGAGTTTAGAGGAAGCTACGCAAATACCCAATTCATGATATTCATTCAAGGAATTGTTCTTAAAGGAATATCTTCTTGAGGATGAAGAAGATCGAAATTGGGAGGAGTGGGATAATTGTTCTATAGAACAAAAGAATTTAAATTGCACTCAATATATAGCTTTCCATAGAGAAACTACCTTCAAACTTAAAGGAATAGACAAGTTTCAAAAAGTAAGAAGCTTCATTAAAGGCCTAAAAAGGGATTACAAGAAGGAACTTCACCCCAAAGAGCCAGAAAACTTAGATGGGGCTATTAAATTTGTAAATTTTTTTGATGATACCATGGGTAATGGTAATTGTAAAGAAAATGATAAAATAATTTCATAGAAACCTCATGAAGAAAATTTTGGCTCTCAGAAATAAAATTATTTTTTCTTTAAAAAGAAATGGCAAAAATCCAATCCTAGTAAGTTTCTACAAAATCAAGATTGTGAGAGAGAGGTTAAAGCAAAACTATGTTTCTCTTGTCTTCGGTTGTCGGGACATGATAACAGGAATTTTCCTAAGTCCCAAGGAGGACAAGAACTGACTGGGAACGGTAATGATAGGCCTGAAGGAAAAACAACGCACACTTGAATTATTTTCATTGGGGAAAACACTTTTGAGAAGCTATTTACATAATATACTAATATAGGTGCATAAAGAAAAATTTATTACATTGCAAGGAGAGCAGAATATACCATCTTCTCCTTTGATATGTAATATTGAGCTCCAAAAGCTTCATCAAGATAATGGAATAGAACAAATGTTTTTGTGTTATGCAATGCCTTAGTTTAAAGTTTGATTCAAGTATTTGTAAAGTACTTAATTCTTCTTAAAGCAATTTATTGGAAGAATTTAAAGATGTTTTTTTGAAAACATTGCCAAAGGTTTTATCTCCGGACAGAGGGATAGATCATCCCATAGACGTTTCAAAGGATTCAAAGCTAATTAGTAAGCCACCTTATAGAGTAAGGTTAACTAAAAGACAAGAAGGTGAAAAGAAGTTGGCAAAATATTAAGAACAAGGTTTTATCAGGCCAAGTAAGTCCCCCAAACAAGTAGAGGGCATGATTTAGTGTGGGAATTAGCAGATAGGTTAGCCAAGTTGGTACAATTTTTACCAACTAAAAAAGAAACGTTTTACAAGCCATTTTACAAAAGAAACGTTTTACAAGCCATTTTTTAAAAGAAGCATTAAAAAAGTTGGACACCTAAAAGTAATGGGATAGTCTGAACATCCACAAAGTGATGGGATAGTCAAAAAGGGTTAATCAATTTCTAGAAGATATGCTTGGAGTATATGTTTATCATAAGCAAAATAATTGGGATGAGTATCTTCCATTATTAGAATTTTCTTATAATAGTGGTAAACATTGTGCTTATCGGTTTGAGTCCATTTATGCTAATGTATGGATTTCAACCTAAAGCACCCATAGCAGTGGGGTTACAAAAAGAAAAATTGCAGAATGTAAAACACTTTCTCAAAGAATGCAAGATATGTAAAGTGTTGTAACGTTAAAAAACGTAAGATTGTTATATTAGTTATGAGAAAGGTAAAAGAAGATCAATTAATTTTGAGAAAGGTGATTTAGTTTATGTAAAGATTTCTGAAAAGTCAAAAACTTTAAAGAGTGGAAAAGTTTCAAATTTAAGTCCAAGGTTTTGTGGTCCTTATATAATACTTTTAAAAAAAAAGGAAGTGTAGCTTACAAGATAGCTTTACCTAAAGGATCGAGAGTGCATTTTGTGTTTCATGTTAGTATACTCAAAAACAAGATGGGAAACAATGACAACATCATTGGAAAAGAAGGAATAGTTGATTTCATAGAATCACCTACTCATAAGCCAGAAAGGATTCTCGAATATCGAGAAAAAAAACTAGGCAATCTGTGTTTAAAGAATGTTTAGTAAAGCGAAAAAAAAAGATCATAAGAAGGATCAACTTGGGAAAGAGTGGCTACAATAAAGAAAAGGTTTCTTGAGTTTGTTTTTGAGGAAAAAATTTTTTCTTTCAAGTGGGAGGAAATGTTATGAGACTAATAGGAAACACTATAAGGTAGGACAAGAAATGATTATTTATATGTAAAAGGTTTGCATATAAGTAAGGTTCATAGAATTTCAAATTGAAAATACCTAAAGCAATGGTTAATAGGCATTAGTATTAAAGCGAAAGGGATGTAGATGGTGCACAAAGGAAGCCCAAAGGTCAGAAAAGTAGGCACCCCCTTCTAAGGGGAGTTGAGGAGGCATTAGAGGGTGAAAAGGCCATTCCTAGCCATTGAAAGGTCAAGGGGCTAAAGTTGGAATGTCATGCATCACTTATGCCTGTATAACCATATGTATAACCATATGTTTAGGGTCCATTTAGGACATGGTTGGGTGGAAAATTTAAGTTCTAGTCTTACAAAACCTCAAGCTTATAATATAAGGAGCATTACAATGTGTCATTCGAATGTATGTGTTGCGACTATCAAATTCTCCTTCCTAGGCAAATAAACTATCACTAGTATGCATCAGGGATGAGGGCTTCAACTGTATGTGTCGACTATCACATTTTCCTTACTACGAAAATAATCAATCCAAAAAGTAAACTAAGACCAAAAATACCACCACCGTAACTTGTAGGGAGACAAGTCCTACTGTGAGAGTGTCAAAAATATCTAGGATACTGGTAATGATCTATACATGGGTCTAGAAATATATGACAAATTGGTGATCTATAGAGATCTAAAATTATCAGAGATACCAGCAATCTGTACAGATCAATGCTACAAAAAATGGTTGTAATGTTCTCCAAATCCATCTCCTCACAAATGTCCTACCTGGTGGGTTTCTCCGCGGGGGGGGGGGGGTCACTCATAAATATATGTAAGCATATCACATGGGTTCTCAATAGAAGGGATTTTTAAAATCCCTTTTTTACACATTTTTTACATATAGAAGGGTACCATTTACTGGGGGTATTCACATTGTAAAAGATCATGAAGGCATCATCACACATGTGAGACGATAACATTGAGCTTGTTAAAATAGGCATGTTTAATCAGAGTCTAGCAGATTATTTAATCTTCTTTATAGCATCTATTAGAGGATTGGTCTCCCAAGCATAATGATGCACAAAATAGGTATAAAAGACTATAAGGCCAAGAAATCCATGAAGCACACACTACAAAAAATGGTTGTAATGTTCTCCAAATCCATCTCCTCACAAATGTCCTACCTGGTGGGTTTCTCGGGGGTCACTCATAAATATGTAAGCATATCAAATGGGTTCTCAACAGAATGAATTTTTAAAATCCCCCTTTTTACGCATTTTTTTACATATATAAGGGTACCATTTAAAGGGGGTATTTATAGGTTGAATAGAAAAAGGGATGGTTTAGGAAAAATTCAGAGATAAGGGATTTCTAAAGTAGGCCTTGAACACATGGGACGCAAAGGGTTTACTAATAGTGAACCCCTCGAGGTGGGTTTCAACTTGGTCACAAATTAGTTGACTCACAACCTCATCACCTCGGTCATTGTTAATCCCGCCTCCCCCATAGGTTACCATTGCATGTCATCTCAGGGGATGCCATGTCATGCACAATCCACATCATCCCTCCACATTGTCATTATTAATTCCACCTCCCCCATAGGTTGACATTGCAAGTCACCTCAGATGATGCCACATCATGCACACTCCACATCATCCCTCCACATTTGCATGTGGACATGCCAGATGAATGCACACTTGCCACATCATCTGTATCCCCCCATGGCTCTATATGTATACATCCAAAAAAGTAATATGTAGCTATAATTTTATGTTATTCATAATTTATATAATTTAATATTTAAGCAAAAAGATAAAAAAAGTAATTAATATTATAATGAACATGAATTCTAGCTATTTAATATCTATAAAAAGAAAATATTGATTATATCAATATTTATAAAAAATTAATATTGGTTTAAATAAATAATAATAATTATTATATAGCTATTACATAATATTATGTGTCTCAAAAATAATATATCTATCAATTTTTAAATATTTAAATTTAAAATATAAATATATTTAAGAAATCATGCATTTCTAATATAGAATCTTCTAGGTGATATTCGTTAAAATGCAAGCAAGATTCCTTACTCGCAAAAGATGCTATCCATTAAAACTAACCACTACTTTATTAACATAGATTTCTATGCTTGTTTCAACAAATCAATCTAGCAAGTGCATATTAAAACTCTTCTTCACTCTAAGTTTTAACTCTCTTATTAGCTCTCTAAAATCATTACTCTCTTCTTACCTCTCTTCTTAACTCTCTAAAATATGTTCTTATCTCTCTTAACTTTGAACCCTTCCTAGTACTTACTTACTAGCTTATTCATAGATCCTTGTACTTACTTACTTAGGTGATCATATTTTTTGAGATGTAATTTTGCAATTACGCACAAATCCTTGTACTTAGTTGGTCATAATTTTTGAGATGTAATTTTATCCTTATGCGATGATATTATTTTGGTTAATCATGTTTTTTAAGAAGTACTTTTGTACTTATACATAGATCCTTGCATTGCTCTATATTTATGCATTTCTATTATAGCTCTAGAAAGTGTTTGATTCATCTCTCTAGGTCTCTTCATCACTCTCTTTCTTTTCCTCTCTACCTCCAATGACCACCAACTTTGCAAGGGTGAGCGTTAGCATGAGAGTTTTGGATTTCATGATTTCATTGTAAGGGTTTAAGTTTTAGGATTTTTGGTTTGGGGTTGGGGGTTTAGATTTTAGGGTATAGGGATTGGGGTCTATAATTTAGGGTCTATAATTTAGGGCTTGGAGTTTCTATTTTAAGGTTTGAGTTTTCGGGTTTAGGTTTTAGGGACTATAAGAGGTTAGGGTTTACAATTTAAGATTTAGAATTTGGAGTTTGGGGTCAAGGGTTTATGGTAAAAGAAAGATTTGGCATCTCAAGTTTAGAGTTCAGAGTTTCCGTTAAGGTTTTAGGGTTTCATATTTAGGGATTTAATTTTAGGTTTGTCATCTAGGGTTTAGGGTTTAGGGTTGACATTAAACATTTAGTGTTTCATGTTTAGGGATTGGTTTTAGGTTTGGCATCTATAGTCTAGGATTAAGGGTTGACATTAAGAGTTTCGGGTTTCATATTGAAGGTCTAAGGTTGACATTAAGGGTTTAGGATTTCATATTTTGGGATTGATTTTTTGGTTTTTAGTTAAAGGATCTAGGGTCTAGGGTCCAAGCCAATTTAAGGGTTTGAGTTTAGGTTTTATAGTGCCAATTTTAGGGTTTGAGTTTTAGGTCTAAGGATTTTAGGTTTAGAGACTAAAGTTTAGGGATTAGCATTTCAAATTTGGGGTTTGGGGTTTAGGGTTTAGGTTTTAGAGTTAAGGGTATACAGTTTGGGGTTGGGATCTACGGTTTAGGGTTTAGGATATAGATTTTAAGGTTTAGGGTTTAGAGTCTAGGGTTGATGGTTTATGGTTTGGACCTTTGATTTTAAGATTTGAGTTTTAGGGCTTAAGATTAAGTGTTTTGGGATCTAGGGCCTAAGGTTTCTGGTTTTCCATTTAGGGTATAGCACTCACGAGTTGTGTTGAATGTTGGAACCTCATTTGTGTTGAGAATGCAAGCTTATCGGGAAATGGTTGATAGCATTAGTGTGTGGACACTAGCCTAGTAGTGTGTGTGGACAATAATGGGCATACCCAACTATGGCCAGTGTGTGTGGACATTAGCATTAGGTTTACTTTAGTGTAAAATTATCATTATGTAGTGTGCTATGTTTTGTAGTGAACAAAAAAGGAAATCTAGGAAGCTTCTCTACTTAGTGTGTGTTGATGGAATGAGAGCAATGATTTCTTAGTTCTATCTCCTATGTTCCCCTCTACTGTCTTTTCATGGTATCAGATCCTAGTTTACTCTCCTTAGGATTTGTGAGAAAGAGGGAAAAGCTATGAAGAAGAGGTTGTGAAGGAAGACATTGAAGCATTGTGAAGATGTGGAGTACAACAAACTTTGCAAATCTGAAAGCTAAGTCCCATTAATGAGTTACCCTAACCCAAATCTTGTGGATTACAGGTAATTGGAAGAGATTGAAGTGAAGAGTGGGTTGCCAAAGCAAAGCAAAATACAGGTTTTGGTCAAGCTCTCCTTGAAGCTTGAGTGCACAGATGTGGATGTAATCGAGCTTAAAGAGTTGGGTATACATGAGAATGTTTAGCAAACACTTTTGAGGTGCTGTATGCACATTTATGATTTGGAACAAATCTCTTGTATTAGAGAATATAGAAACTTGGTACTATGCATTGCTTGGGGTGCACAACAGTATGGAGCACCTTGGAGTTAAATGGGCAGTTAATTGAGCAAGTAAACACTCAAGTTGAAGTGGTTTTATCTTGATTCACTTGATGCTTGAATGATTGAATAATACACAATAGCTGAAAATCGTTTGTTATTTACAAAGGAATTCGCCTCCGTGCAGTTTAGCGCAAACTATCCATAAGCTTAGTATGCAACACATAACACAAAAGAGACGTGAGAAAGGTGTTAAACATCATTGTTAGCAGGCTTATCAACAAATTCGAGGCCTTGAACAACATCTTGGGAGCTGGAGAGAAGCATAACAAGAAAAAACGATCAGTTTACAGCCTGTGCAACCTACCTACAGGGCTGGTTTTGGCCTTCTCAAGCTCATTTGAGCTAATTTAACCATTCAAGTACATCAAGTACTTGCTGTTCAACATGTGTAATTAGTGTTTAATGTGATTTTGAGCTCGACGAGAACAAAACAAGTAAGAATGAGTTGGATATAGCTACTGTAGACTAGCGTAGAGCTGAGGCAAAGTGCCTCTGCTGGAGGAGAACAAAACAAGTAAGAACGAGTTGGATATAGCTACTGCAGACTAGCGCAAAACTGAGACAAAGTACATGTTCTGAGATTGACTTTATTTTTGCTAAAGTATACCTACTGATTAGCTAATACTCAAGCTAATTAGCTAAAACTCTAGCTAGTTAGCTAGGAACTAAATGCGTGCATAGAAACTACATTTATGATTTGCAAACCTTTAAATTCAAGACAGTGGAGTGTCTTTGACTAGGTTTTAGATCACTACATGTGGTGGTGACCTTGCACATGTGTATATATGATGATAAGTGATGTGTGCAGCTTATATGTGATGATTGTGGAAGCTTGGAGGTATTGCAAATCAACACAAATGACAAAATAGAGAGTGCTATTTTTGGATAGTTTTGAGAATGGGATGTAGGTGATGTAATGTCAAGTGAAGCATATGGTATGCACTTGTGATGTATGCATGTATCTACATGTGATTGAGCTTATCCTAAAAAGTGGATAACTATTTTGAATGTATTTCTTAGAATTTATTAGAGGTGCCAAGTGTTTTTTAGCTTGAGAAAACACTGGTTTTTTGTCCGGATTCAGTAGCCATAAAAGTTATGGAAATTATTCTCGATTTGTGTGACAGATGGAATTTTATGCCATATCTAGGGTGTAGAAAATCCCAAGGTTTCATGGGATACATTGGTGAAGTTGAATGAACTACTCAACCAAAGAAGACATAGTTAAATAAAAAGATATATAGTGTAACTCGAAACAACAGGAGCATCAATGACTATGTGTAGGAGATTAAAGGATGTGCAGATACACTTGCAGCTATTGGTGCCCCCAAAGAAGATGATGAATTGGTTGCCATTACATTGAATTGTGTGGGCAAAGACTACAAGGCATTTGAAACCTCTATCAGGGTTAGAGGTGAAGATCCCCCAGATTTTGATGAGTTAGTCTCTTTGCTTACTGTGGAGAAAATGAAACTCGGTTTAAGTACTTCATCTAGTACTAGTGGGCATGCAAGGCACCAAGCATTCTACACTCATAGAGGTGCTACAGGTAGAGGCAGATCTAATTTGAGAGGATGTACAAGTGGACACGGTTGGCATAATAGGTCACCACAACAACACGATTTATAGTCATTATTTGGTGCACATGGTGGTAGAGGTTTTCACCCTCATGCTAGAGGGTGATCTAAACCTTGTGGTAGAGGTCGTTGGCAACCACAACAAAAGAATATGCATGGCATTTAGTGTCATTATTGTGGTAAACTTGGTCATATTGCTAGATATTGCTACAAAAAGTAGAATGATCTTTGTGGTGGTAGAGTGCAACATGGTAACTATGCATCATCTAGCACTGAACAACATATAGATCATTTGTTTGCTATAAATCATGTGTTGGGTACTATGATGTCACGTAAAGAGAGTAATGAAACATAGTATATGGATTTAGGTGCATCAAACCACATGAAATGCCATGGAGAGTAGTTTCATAACATGATGCCCACACAAAAGTTAGGGTTATGTTACTATAGATGATGATACATAACCTCATATTTCACATGTTGGTAGGGTACCATTGAGGATACATGATGGCAAAGTGAAAACCATGCGGTAACTTGTTATATGTGCCATATATTACAAAGACTTTGGCATCTGTTTGTGGACAAATGGTAGAACAAAGATTACATGAGAGATTTAATGAGCATGGATGCTTTGTTGAGGACTTTAAGCATGGTTGAAAATTGATTCCCAAAGGTCAAAAATAAGGGAGATTGTTCAAGCTGAATGCAAGTATATGAGAATCGAAATCAGCCATGTTTTCTCATAATCACGAGATAGTGCCAGACATTGATATTTGGCACAAAAGGATTGGACACGTGAACATACAAAAGTTGAAATCTATGCACACAAAGGGCATTGTTGGTGGTCCACCAAGGTTAAAATATGATGGAAACACATGTGTTTGTGATGCATGTCAATTTGGGAAACATACAAGGTTGCCATTTCCTAGAGATAGTCAAATGAGTAGAAGAACACTTGAGGTTGTGCATAGTAACATTTGGGGTCCCACTAAAATCCAGTCAATAAATGGGAGTACATACTACATTACATTTATTAATGATTTCAACAGCATGACATGGATTTACTTCTTGAAAGATAAGAGTGAAGCATCGAGAAAGTTTAAAGAATTAGAAGCACTTGTGGAAAAGCAATATTTTCAGTGGATCAAATGTTTGAGGAGGACATATGGTGGTTATGAGTATATCTCACATGCATTTGATGGGTTCTTAAGAGATCATGGTATTAGATGGCAGCTCACATGCAAGAATAGACATAGAAAAGCAAAAAAAATGGAAAGGAAAAAGCAAAGGAGGGAGAGAAAAAGGAGAAGAAGAAGACAAAGTTTCAAGAGATTAATAACTATCTTAAATGCAATTTTCTGCTTGTTAAAAAAAATACTTCAATCCTTGAAAAATTTGGGATCCCAAAATGTATGTGTAAGTTTTAAACAACAGGATTTATGAAGAAGTTTATGGGTATTTCTCTGGTACTCAAGTATGATGGGGGTCGGGTGTCCAAGAGAGTTTTGGGAGAGGGGAGAGGGGCTAAAAATGAAAAATAATTAAGAATCATCCTAAAATGTACTGTTGTGGCATTCAATAAAAATATAATTTTACTAATAATAGTAAAAAAACTTCAAATGATGCAAATTATGCTATTTTTACAATTGTTTTTTTGGGTGTCGAGCCATGCTTAAAAAAATCACAAATAATAGCACTTTAAAAACAAAATTAATACCAAATCGGTCAAAATGAACATTTTTTTCCCAAGAGGTCCTAAAAAGAGGGCTTTTTGAACATTTTTTTGCAAAATGGAATTGTCTTGTCATTGGAAAATAGCTATTGAATAAGGCATTTTGTGAGGTAATACGTGCACCCTCCTCTCGTAAAAAGTTAGAAGAGCGTATAAAACATTTTAATAATCAAGATGGAAGTCGGATTGATAAGGGAGATAAGGTTTAGATAGCTAGAGGGGGCCTCTTTGAGTTGGCTTACTCTCTTCTCTAGCTCCCTCGGGTCATGGTGGTGGATGGTACCAATCTTGGTGGAAGTAGTAAGGAGGGGCTCAAAGCATCTATAGCATGCCTTAATAGCATCTTTTGTAGTACTATCAATCTTTACGTAGCCCTCTTGCTATTTTCCCCCTCAGCTATTTTGAGGGGGCACCTACGTCCATTCCAAGGGGGATCTTGCTGAAATTGCTTCGTCTTTGGTGAGTAACCCTTTCTAGCTTTTAGATCTCTCCATCATGTGCATACTTTGGTGAGTTCAAAGAGTGTCTATAGTGGTGATTGGTCCAAATTATGAAAACATTCCCATAATCAAGGCTAAATGAAATCTTTCCCCTTACTCTATTGGCATTATCCCCCAATAAGGAGACCAACAAATCACCATAATCATCATGATCATTATGATTGGCACAATTTTTCACCACTCAACTTGTTGGCTTCATCTCCCAAGGAGCTCACACAATTGACATAAGGGTCACCACACCAAAACCCTTGGCCTTAGCCCCCAAGGCACTCTCTTAATTGAAATAATCCATATGATCAACATAATCAACATGATTGACATGATCAATTGCTAATATCCTGGTACTACACTCTCTTGTGTGATTAACCCCCCATAGCCTACTCACCTTCGGGGTAGGGGGATTAACATAATTGACATGATCATTTGCCAACACCCTTGGTGCTACCACTCTCTCAACTAACCTCCCAAAGGGGAAGGAGGGGTGTCCCCTTGCTTCCACACCATTTATCCTCACTAAACCCCTCCTTGGCGGATGGGCACCATGCTTCCACATACTTTTATCCTCACCGAAATGCTCTGAGGGCTCACTTTCCAATATTTTATTCACCATGCCAATTCCTCTTCAAAGACGCTCGTGTTTGGTCCTCCTTATGAACCTAGTGAATAGAATGCTTGGGGAGAGACTAAGACTTCCTATCAGCTTAGAAAATGATGGGCTACTCTTCCTGACCCATACCTCAAATTAGGGGAGGGTTATCACCTTCTTGGATAGTCTTCTTAGGTAACACCACGAATAATTTCTCGACATAGAGATACCCTTGGAGAGTGTAAGGCCTAATTCCCTCCCGCTAGAGGAAATAAAGAATACTTCATTCTCTAATTGTTATCGCAAAAAATTGACCTTGGGGGGTTCACCTAAAAATATGTAAGTGTAGCATGCCAGTTCATCAAGAGGGGTATATTAATTCAAAAAAGTTACAAAATTACATTTAGAGGGGAGTTTTTTTCAATAAATTTGAAAAAAAACCATAAGTTCATGAAGAAAAAGGGGTCATTTTATTCATAAAAGTATGTAAGGGGTTTTTTAAATACCCCTTGAATGCATGTGATACATAAAAGTTCTTAGAGGTGAACCCCTCGAGAAATTGACATAATTAGCATTATCGACACTATCAACCCTTGTTTTCACCTTTCATTGTCATATGGCTGTAGTTGAAAAAGCATTAACTTGTATGTCTCTCATCTATTCTATGGTGCTGATTGTGAATATAGGTGTAAAACAAATTTTTGTGTTTACTAATTTGAAGTAGTGCATTGCAAAATTTTGAGACCTTACAAGTAGTGCACTAGAAACCTTCAAAACATTAATGAATCGAAAGTAGGACGTAGTTCGATTAATTAATTAAAAGTATGATGCATGGAGGCTTCTCAAAAGGCAGTGTCGTGTTCTCGTTCTCAAAACTTTTATTGGCATTAACTTTAGAGGTTGATAAAAAAAGAGGAAGAATAGAATGTCAAGTGCTTGGGGTTGAGGGAGAGAGGGGGAAAGAGAAAGAGAGGGCGCAAGTGGATTTGATGTAAGGAAGGAGAGAGAGAGAGAGAGAGGGCACACGTGGATTTGATGGAGAGAAGGGGGGAGAGAGAGAGAGAGAGAGAGGGGTCATAGGGAGAGAGAGAGAGAGGGGTCACAGGCAGATCAATGGAGGAAAAGATGTAAAGGTGTTACTAATGTTAAACCTTAGGACCATACATTAATTAATCTATGTATGAAGAGTGAATTTGTGTGTATCGTGTAGATCATGTATCATTATGCTCATTGCTAAGCTCTTCATCAAACAAACAATTAAATTTTGGAGGACACATGTATGTAACTATTTTATTCCTAGGACCCTCTTCTTCCTCCTTTTCCTCCCTACACATATTATCACTTACCCCCTCCAGGCTTCCTCTTTTTTCTCCTTACAAATGTTATCACTTACAACTACACATTTACAACAAATGTTATCACTTACAACTACACACTTCCTCTTTTTCCTCCCTACACTTACTCCTTTGGTGCCATTATGGAGAGAAGGAAGATGGATGCTTTGAAGTAGAAAACCAACACCAGCTTATGCAGCTTTATTTGCCCTCTAGAGTCTAGTGTTAGCTCTGTGCTTGCCTACTAGTTTAAGAGATTGGGTATGTTTGGATGGTTAGCAGCCTTGCCGAGTGTGAGATTGGTCAACACATTATAAAAAACAATTGAAGCTATTTTCTTCCACACTATCATCTTCCTCATTATGTTGTTCATTAGTCTTACTAGGGTTTTTAAATGTATTCAATTCTCCATAGTGGTATACTTATGCACACTCGGGCGAGTATCTATGGGTGCCTTAGTAGCTGGTACCTTAGCAGTGAGGTGGATAGCCCAACCTCCAAGGGTTTGATGTGGCCATACCTGAGGTGTACATACTATACTCACCCAACTGTACTCCTTAATACACAATGAATAGAGGGTGGAAAGAGATGCTAAAAAATAATGGGGAATTAAAGGGATCCCTTAAGCTACCAAACACTGACGTTCTAAAAAAAGTCCCTTAAATTCAACACCCTAGACCATTGGCTCATTTATAATCTTAATGAGCGGCCTAGATTGCCCTTCTCTCTTTCTTTCTCTCTCTCACTCTTATTTATTTTTCCTTTTTAAAACAAAACAAAAAATATTTTGGTTATACTAATTCTACTCTCTTTCTCCCCCCCTCTTTCTTCTCCTCTCTTTGTAAAGGCTCATTAATAAAACAAAATACCTTTTAAAATCTCTCTCTCCCTCTCTCTATCTCATTCTCTCCAAAACTCTCTCTCTACCTCTTTCTCTCTCTCTCTCTCTACCTCTTTCTCTCTCTCTCTCTTACTCTCTAACTCTCTCTCTCAAACTCTCTATAAATCTATCTCTACCTCACTCTCACTCACACACACACACTCTCTCTCTCTGCCTCACTCTCACTCACTCTCCCTTTAACTCTCTCTCTCTACCTCTTTAAATCTCTCTCTGTCAATCTCTCTCACTCTCCCTAACTTACTCTATTTCTTTCAAACTCACCTACTCTCTCTAACACTCTCTCTCGAACTTTTTTCATGAACATGTAATGTGTTCAAGACATCTTGTCTTCATGATGATGTATTTTGTATGACATGCCTTCATGGCCTTCCACAGACATTAGTATGACTTTCTTTATTTCTTTCTCTACGTGTGTGTGTGTGACACACTCTCTCTTTAACTTTCTTTATTTCTATAACACTCTCTCTCTAACACACTCTCGTCTCTTTACCTTACTCTCCCTCTCTCTCTATTTCTCTCCCTCCCTCTCTCTAACTCTCTCTTTTTAACTCTCTTAACCATCTCAACCTCTCTTACTTTCTCTAACTTTCTCTATTTCTCTGGAATTGACCAGGTCTCTCTCTCTCTCTCTCTCTCTCTCTCTCTCTCTCTCTCTCTCTCTCTCTAACACACTGTCCCTCCCTAAATCTCTACCGCGCTCTAACTCTCTCTCTGCCTCACTTTATCTTTTTCTCTCTCTAACTCTCTCAATTTCTATTATTGTTTCTAATTCTCTATATTTCTCTTGAGAGCTTGCCACTATCTCTCTCTAACACACACTCTCTCTCTCTCTAACTCACTCTCTTTACCTTTCTCTAGCCCTCTCTAACTCTCTCTAACTCTTAAACTAGTCAACTCTCTCTCTCTCTCTCTCTCTCTCTCTCTCTCTCTCTCTCTCTCTCTAATTCTCTCTATTTCTAACTCTGCCTTTCTGTAACTCTCTCCAACTCTCTCTCTCTCTCTCTCAAGCTTTGTTACTCTCTCTATTTCTTTGAAACTGGCCAACTCTCTCTCCCTCTTTACCTTTCTCTACCTCTCTCGAACTCTCTCCCTTACTCTCTCTCTTATTCTTTAACACTCTTGAATTGGCTAACTCTCTAACACTCTCTCTCTAATGCTCTTGAATTGGCCAACTCTTTAATGCACTCTCTATCTAACTCTCTTTTTTCTATCTCTTGTTCTTGCTCTCTAACTCTGTTTCTTTCTCTGTCTAACCCCTTCCCTCTCTAACTCTCTAACCCTCTAATTCTCTCTCTCTATCTAAATCCCTTTCTTTCTCCCTCAATAGTACTAGTATCTAACTCTCTCACTCTCTCTAAATCTCTCTAACTAAGGCTTTCTCTCTATATATGTTTCTCCCTCTCTCCCTCTCTCTCTCTCTCTTTATAGTAATTCTCTCTCTACCTATCACTCTCACTCCCTCTCTCTTTGATTATCTCTCTCTAAATCTCTAACTCTTTGTCTCTCGCTCTCTCTCTCTCTCTCTAAGTCTCTAACTCTATTTCTCTATGTCTCTCTCTCTCTTACTCTCTCTCTCTCTCTCTCTCTATTTACTTTCTCAATATCTTCTATTCTCTCTAACTCCCTCTATTTCTCTCTCCAATTCGCTAACTCTCTCTCTAACTTTGTCTCTTTCTCTCTCTCTCTCTCTCTCTCCCCCTCACTATCCCACTCTAACTCTCTGTACCTATGTTTAGGTCATTGTCACTCATTCTCTCTCTAACTGTCTCTTCACCTCTGTCTCACCCATCTCTCTTCCCTCGTATAACTCTCTCTCTCTCTATCTCTCTCTCTAACTCTCTTAATATCTCTTACTCAGTCTCGATTTCTCTCTCTCTCTCTCTCTCTCTCTCTCTGTTATGCTCACCCCTTTCTCTATAACTTTGTCTCTTAATCTCTCTAACTCTCTCTCTCCTTAACTCTCCCAATCTCTCTTACTTTATCTAACTCTCTCTGTTTCTCTTATAGTGGCCAAGTCTCTCTCTCTCTCTCTCTCTCTCTCTCTCTCTCTCTCTCTCTCTAACACTCACTCTTTCTCTCTAACCTACTCTCTTTACCTTTAACTTCTTCTTCTTCTCTCTCTCTCTCTCTCTCTTCAACTCTCTCAAAATCTATAACTCTCTCTATTTCTCTCGAACTAGCAAACTCTCTTTTTTTTATCTCGTTAACTCTCTAAATCTCACTCTCTAGCTTGTTTTCTTTCTCTGTATAACCCCTCCCTTCTCTCTCTCTAGCTCTATAACCCTCTAAATCTCTCTCTCTATCTAAATATCTCTCTTTCTCTCTCAATAATAGTAGTATAGTATTAGTATCTAACTCTCTCACTCTCTCTAAATCTCTCTAGCTAAGTCTTTCTCCCTATATCCGTTTCTCTCTCTCTCTCTCTCTCTCTCTCTCTCTCTCTCTCTCTCTCTCTCTCTTTTACAGTAACTCTCATAGTAATTATCTCCACCTCTCTCTCTTTTATAGTAACTCTCTCTCTACCTCTCACTGTCACTCCCTATCTCTTTTATAATCTCTCTCTAAATCTCTAACTCTTTGTCTCTCTCTCTCTCTCTCTCTCTCAATATCTCCTACTCTCTGTAACTCCCTCTATTTATCTCTCTACCTTGTTAACTCTCAATATCTCCTACTCTCTGTAACTCCCTCTATTTATCTCTCTACCTCGTTAACTCTCTCTCTAACCTTCTCTCTCTCTCTCTCTCTCTCTATCTCTGTCTCTCTCTCTCTATCCCTCTCTAACTCTCTGTAACTCTTTTTATCTCATCGTCACTCACTCTCTCTCTTTATCTCTGTCTCACTCACTCTCTCTCCCCCGTATAACTCTCTCTATCTCTCTCTCTCTCTCTCTCTCTCTCTCTCGCTCTAACTCCCTTAATATCTCTGACCTAGTCTCCATTTCTCTCTAGCTCTGTAACTCTCTCTCTCTCTCACTCTCTCTGTAATGCTCCCTTATTTCTCTCTCAACCTCTCTAACTCTCTCTTTCTCCTTAACTCTCTCAAACTCTCCTTAACTCTCTCTCTCTCCTTAACTCTCTCAATCTCTCTTACTTTCTCTAACTCTGTGTGTTGCTCTCTCAAAGTGGCCAACTCTCTTTTTAGTTCTCTCTAACTCTCTCTCTCTTTCTCTCCTTAACACTCACTCTTTGTCTCTAGCCTACTCTCTTTACCTTTAACTTCTCTAACTCTTTCTCTCTTTAACTCTCTCTCTCTCTCTCTCTCTCTCTTCAACTCGCTTAAAATCTTTTAATCTCTCTATTTCTCTCAAACTGGCCAACTCTCTCTCTCTCTCTCTCTCTCTCTCTCTCACACACACACACACACACACATACACATACACACCTAATTACGTTCACTTTGTTTAGTTTATAGGCACCGGAAAGATTGAATTTCCCTTAAATGATTATATATTGTATAATTTATGTAATGCACAATACGGGATAGCTTAATGAAGGCTAGGACCTAATTTTCAACTTTAGATGCCCAAATGGTGTAAACCCTAGAAATGAAGGAGATAAGGCAAAATGAAATACCAACCCCTCATTCTCTTGTATTCTCGTATACATATTCTAAGTATGCTCTTGCTCTCTACTCTCTCCCTCTTGTCCTCAGGTGGGTTCACCTAAAAATATGTAAGTGTAGCATGTGAGTTCATCTCAGGAGGGACATATGATTTCAAAAAAGTTACATATTTACATTTACAAGAGTGGTTTTTTAAACCAATTTTGAAAAAAAACCATAAATTTATGAAGAAAAAGGGGTCATTTTATTCATAAAAGCATGCAAGTGTAAGGGGATTTTGAAATACCCCTTGAACGCACATGATACATAAAATTCCTTAGAGGTGAACCCCTGAGCTCTTGTCTCTTGCTTTCTTGTATGTATGATGTGAGCTCTCTAATCCCTTGTCTATGCATGTGTGGGTGAGTGAGAGAGGGATCGAGTTGCAATGTGGCGAGCTATGAGGAGGGTGCGGCAATGAGATGATGGCATGAGCTCTCATGTGTTCCATCGAACAATGCTACCTACGAGAATCCCAAGCTCAAGCTATCATGAGGTAAGTAACATACCCCGCCTGTGCATTTGTGTGCTTGCTATGGTATATAAGTTCATAATTTATGCATTGTGTGCTCTCGAGTGCGGTGTGGTGAACTCCCCATGACAAGAGTGACTCATAATGGCACAAGGACTTACCACATAAATACTGTCTTTCCTACCAGGGAATAGTCCCACCATATAGCTATAGTGTATTTTAAATGCTTATGAATGGTTTAATTCTGTTATATTTCATGTTTTTTCAAGAATGGAGTAGAAATGAAATCCCAAAAAACCTTTTGTTTTTCTGCATTGGTCTTGTCATATGTTGCATTTTTTGATTATCTTACGAAATCTATGTTTAGTTTTTCCTACTTTTAAAACTATGTGTTTTTTACTTTCTACAATTCCTGTTTTGATCATTTTTTATGTTTTGTTTTTTTTGGTTTATTTTTTACCTTTGCACAGAAAACACTAATTTGGGCTTGAAATAAAAAAATTTAGGTAAACAAACAAGAAATTTTGTTTCCAAGCGTAGGGTTTGTCTTAATTTTTAACTCCTTCTGGATTGTTGCAAGATCAGGATGTCTAGTTTTGTCCATCTTATGCTGGACTGGGACAATGCTTGGAGAGCAAATTTGGGGGAGCAACGTACTTCAAATGAGATCAAGCAACTAATAGAAAATACACATGCACTCGAATTAACCCAATATAACTTAAGTTGATACAAATTAATCTAGTTAATCAAAATTAATTAAAAATATGATGAAATGATTACACTAGTACCTATAGGTTTTTGTTGATTTACCTCAAAAATGTAGTTTTACTAATTAGATTATTAATATTTGCAGGCCTTTTGATAGCCTGGAATAATTTTGGAAAAGAGATCATTACAAATCCAACCACTGGATTTAAAATTTTGACTAACCACCACATTCTACTAATGTCTCACTATTTACCACTCTTTTTATCTACAAGATTGAGCATTGTAAGTGGTAGTTATTGTGGGTGCAAAAAATGGCATATATTATAACACTATAAAGACCTTGAAATATTTAAAGAAAATAGACAAATAGCTTAAATTTTTCTCAAAAATTCATTTTAAGCTCTATATTATGTAAAGATCTAAGGTCCAAAGTGGGAATCTCATATGAGTTTATATGTAAAAGATATTATCATTTTATGAAATTAGTCCAAATTTGGGACAGGTTGTATACATTGACTTTGTACTTTAAAGAAATGAGGACTTTTGATGCTTAATCAAATTATGCAACTATATTCCCAACTTTGCATGTGATGTTCTAACAAAAGAACTTGAAAGAAAATTCCTTCGTTAGCTAGGAAAGATTGGCCACTAAATGTAAACAAATGCCTTTTTTTAAACTATTTATAGGATGCTTAAGTGGACAAAACTAGGCACCTTGATCCTGCAACCACCCTTCCACAGAGAAATTTGGATAAAAGCAAGGATTTGCAAAATGGATTACTTTTTGTGTTTTACATATTTTTTGTGTTTCTATATTAGTACTAATAATGCCAATTAACGTAGCCTAATCTTTAAAGTTTGGGCTACTATCTATTAGCCTTAATTGGTTAGCTGCATTTAATGCATGAAAGGCTCGAGGTCAAAGATGGATTCTATGAAAAATCTAGAAATCTTCACAAGGCCTATTTTCAGGCAATCTATGAAACTAGAAACTAAAACCAAAATTATAATAAAAAGAGAAAAATAGAAAAAAAGTAAAATAGAAAAGTAAAAGTTTTAAAAATGAAAAAAAGAAAATAAATAGTTCTCACACCCAATATCCAAAAAAGTTAATAATATAATAATTAAAAAATTTTAAAAAAGAAAAGAAAGTTTCCGCTTGGCAATCCAAAAAAGGGAAAATTTTAGGAAATCGCAAGCAAAAACTCTTTAAATACTCATTTTAAGCCATGGGGATCATGTTGATATAGCTTGTATAACACCCCAAAAAAATTTCATAGTGTACAAACATACTTGGGCACCTAGAAAAAATTTCATGCACAACCCTTCCCAAAAAGTGTTCATAAGTGTCTAAAATTACCCACTTTAGACAAGTTTCTCTAACATTAAAAAAATGCAAAATATAAAATAATGAATTTAGTTTTTTAATTCATTAGCTCTAAGTCACATGCACTTATGGTTTAGATGTGCTTTAGAGGCCAATTGAGGATAACACATTTGTTGATCTAAGGACATAATAGCCCTAAGTCACATGTACTTATGGTCTGGATGTGTTTTAGGACAACACGTCCGTTGATTTAGGGACATACCAGCCCTAAGTCTCATGTACTTACGGTCTAGATGTGTTTTAGAGGCCAATTTAGGGGACAACACATCCGTTGATCTAGGGACATACCAACCCTAACTCATATATACTTATTACGGTCTAGATGTGTTTTAGAGGCCAATTTAGAGGACAACACATCCGTTGATCTAGGGACATACTAGCCTACTCTAGGCTCTTGAACGTTGGTCAAAACCCAATTTAGCATTGTAGAGGGTCCTAGACATGCCACCACTAACACCTTATTTAAACTTAAGGTTCTCAAGATCTAGGGAGATGAAGCCCTACCGCCCCAGCCACATTAGCTAGACCGACTTCCAACTTGTTTGATCATGTAATGAGTTATCTGAGAGGTTCGGTTTCGGGTGCTACCTTTGAACCACTCTATAATACATATACCAGCCTATCAATGGAGAAGTTGAGGTTGACTCCAAAGCAACATGCTAGATGTAGCCTTGTTGCAAGGAGGAAGCATCCACATTGATATCCCTTTCCAAGAATATCCTACTACACCTGCTATTACTCTACGACCCATTGAACCACCTCCTACACAAGTGCTTCTGCTTGTTGACCATAGAACATTAGCTAAACTATAGGCAGTAGAGGAACTAATTCACGCTTCTAGAGCAATAGAAGAGACTTTGCGGTTGTTGGTACAACAATGATTTAGCGGCCCAGGTAGCTCAATCTGCCTAAAACCATTTTCAATCTAGGACTACGTAGGTAATACCTAATAACCAAGACATGAGTGCCGACATTGCACATGCCTCCAACATGGAACTAGGCGTGCAAATCCTAGATCAATGTCTACTTATGGAAGACTAGGATTATATTGCAGCCAAAACATATAGATTTCGGGACTGCCCAAATGTACGGTCTTAGTTGGGAAGAGATTGTCCTGTGAGTCTCTCAAGCCACGAGACTGAGGAAGAAAATTTAAGGGGCATATGTGAATGCATATATAGGATCATTGAACATGAAAGGATCCAAAGACTTGTGGAGCAAGTAGGGACATCCAAGGTTAGAGCCCCCACGATGAGCGAAATGGTAACACCTCCTATAAGACCACAAGATCCTACTATTGTAGTTTCAGTCGACTATGACATGGACCAGACTACACTCTCTATCCTGCAAGGGCATGTACAAATTCAAGAACCAAATATAGCATGAGCTTCACCTTCCTAGATGCTAGAGTTCTCTCGAGAGATGAGATGATTCTAGCACACTTCTTGAATGAGTGATTGGTACCACACCACCAACTACAGCACATGCGACTCCAACATCATTTCCTCTAAGCTACATGCCCACGATTTACCATGATAGCCACAACCACACCCTCATTATCCCACGTGTTGTACATGCACCTATACTAGTAGGCTTTGTCATGAATAATACAAGCACTTACTCTACCAGTAGGCAGACTCAGTTTCCTTTGCACAAGCCTTAGGGAGAGTGGTGTTGAAAGCATTCACCTAGTATGAGAGACAGTGTAGCCAAACCAATTTTGGAAGGGCTGCACATATAGCTAAATTGACTAAAAAATTCATCAGGGATAGAGACCCAAGACACCTTGAAGTGTTCAATCAAGTGCATGAGGCCCTAGGAGAATGAAATGTGATTGCCAAGAGACCAACATGTTTAACCTTACATTAGATGGTAAAGCTAGGGATTGGTATCTAACTCTCAGTGCGAAAACTTCACGGTTCTTAGAAGATTTCTCCTAAAGCAATTTGCATGTGAAGTGTTCGATCAAGTCTTTGAGGCCTTAGGAGAATGAAATGGCATCGCCACAAGATCAACATGTTTAGCCTTATATTAGATGGTAAATCTAGGGATTCATGTAGAAGTCTCAAGGCTCAAGAATGCGTGAACCTCATGTTTCTTAGAAGATTGTTCCTCAAGCAATTCTCATGTGATGGAGCATTATGGAGTGTAGCTTCACAGAGTGACATGTAGAGAGAGAGAGAGAGAGAGAGAGAGAGAGAGAGAGAGAGAGAGAGAGAGAGAAAGAAGAGTTGGTCAAAGACTTCATTAGCTAGCTTACACATTTGAACTCTCATTGCACCCCCCTATGAACACTTTTCAAATAATCAACTGCTTGATGGATTCATCCATGGGCTAAATATATGAGATCTATAATGGCTTGGTCATTAGAAAAATCACCACATGGGATAAAGTTATAGATAATGCCATCGAATCCAACGAGAAGATAAGTAAGTAATCAAAGGGTTCAAAGCCTTTAATTCCAAATTAGTTTCTAAGCTACTAGTCATAGCACCACAACTATCAAACCCATAGCTAAAGGTTTCACTTTAGTGGAGATGAACTTCACAGATTTGGGGACATCACTCCAAGAGGGAATGAAAGTGAATAAATCTCTTAAGAATGTACATATGTATCCAATTTGCCAACAAATGCATACAACAAGTAAGTGTCTAGTCTTGTAAGCGTGATACAATGGAAATTGCACTTTTTTAGATGTTATGGTCATGAAACTTCACAATGCTGAACACGTCTACAAGCTCTCACTAATGCTCCTAGACCCTAATTGACTTTACTAGCACCCACACAACCACAAGTCATGGTGCCTAATACCACATCTCAACCCACTCCGATGTAACCTATCTCTAAGGGAAATTATAATGTACCAAAAGCATCGCTATCCCCAATGGTTTTAGGACCTCTACCCCCACTTCCAAGGATTACAACAAATAATCAAATAGGTTTTAAGGGACGTGTTGAGTATCTTGAGTATCAGGTTGGGTTTCAAACTAGTGTACCACCTAGCTGTGGGGTAGGAAGAGACTGAGACATTAACGCTACCACTAAGAGAATTCCTCTTCAATGCTATCACAACAATCAGGGACCACAGAGAGTCATTGAATGTCCCAACAAGCACATAACAATCACTTAAGGTGCATCTTCTAGCATGCCGAATGTATCCTACATTTGTTGTGGTATGGATCATTGGATCAAGGATTTCCATGAGGTCAGTCATTTCGTAAACTAGCAAAATAATCCCACTATCACACCCCTCAACATGTTTCAGGTGAGAAAACAAATCTACAAAATAATCTTAAAGGGCCTAACTTGTCTCTGTAAATACAATAACAAGACTCATGGCTCAAAGCACACTGATTGTAGAAAAGAAAATAGGAACCCAAGCCATATCGGTAGCAAGATCCAAAAATAAGAAGAGCCATAGAAGAAAGAAATATTTGAAGGAGAGTAAACCTATTAAGAAAATAGAACATGTAAACTTGGGAGCATCTAATGAACCAATCTACACAAATGAGACTGATGAGGATTTCAATTCAATCAGCACATAGGTTGACTGAGGATTTTGATTCAGTCAGAACATGGGATGATTCTAAGAAAACCAAAAAAACCCAAGTAAAACCTAAGGAGACCAATAAAGATAAGACCCAACCAGTCAGAAAATCAAAGAAACTCAAACTTGGTTCATACCGTGACCCTGTACAAGAATTGAAACAAGTTCATGAGCTTAGGGATATGGTAATTCCCTCATATGGTAGAGAGGTGATGGAACATTCCGAAATTGATAGAATTCATGGCTTCAAAAAGAGAAACCACAATTACTGCATGTTTATGTAGAGACATGCTGCGTTGAAAGTTCTCCTCAATGGGGAACTTCATGTTATTGTAGACATGCATAAGCCATGTCTTTCGGATTGGAGTGTGCAAAAGCGTGAAGTGGATGATGACTAGACTAAATTGTAGACAAACTTCCATTGAATAAATTGGAGCAATACTTTGAGGGTGATGAGAATAATGTGACCCTTTCACTGCCAAAAGAATCACAGTGATGGGAGTCCTAGACAGTGGCACAGGAGTGACTCTGATCTCACCTAGAAGTGTGGGAGAAGATGAGTAGACCTTGGCTTGATGTCTCTGACATTGTTGTAAAGATGGGTGATGGAACAGTTGCCAAGCCTATTGTGATACTATGAGATCTTATGATCAAAGTATTGACACATTCAGTGAAGCATACCTTCATTATGATGGATTTTTCCAAACAACTTGACTCCTATGAGATGGTCTTAGGATGACCTTTTATGCATGAAGCTAAGATCGTCCATGACTAGGCGAGGAACCATGTGTATGAATAGTTTAATGACTCAATCCTTAGAGTACATCTTGTGACTAGTGGCATACATCCTATGGGTAGTGATGTAACTTTTGGAAATCAATCTGATTTGAGATGTGGTACCACATTCCATTATGGTCCATTATAGTGTTACTTCACTTGTAAAAAGCATACTAACAAAAGACTAGGGAAGGAGTCAAGCTACAAGCCACAGGCCATAAATGAGGGAGATGATTTGAATTCGATTCAAATGATGGTTACATTAGACACGCGAGGTAAGCAAGAAACAAAATGGGTGATTCTTGATGGAAGGAACTTCCTAAGGTTGTACCATTGCAAATGATGAGTGCCATACACCCAAACACTAAGCAAATTTGGGAGTATAGTGAGCTTGAGTCCACATGGGTGGAAGACTCTGACACTCTGATTCAATCACTTCTAATTTAAACACCTCTCATGAAGAGTCTTAAATTGAGACCAAAACGAGACTACAACAAACATTGGAGATTGAAACTGGCACAAACGATGCTCAAACTAAACTGAAACAAAACTAAAAGAGAAAGTTTCTCAACGAAGCAGGTGATTACTGAGAAAATGTAGGAAAAGAAAACGTTATAAGGCAAACAAACACTTAAGAGTGAATGAAAGAACAACCATCGTCCAATGGCTACAATATCTTGGGAGAGTAGACGTTTGTAGAAACTAATAGGATAACTTTTTTTGGACGTCTAAAACACTAAAATAAAAAGGAGCCTTTTTTGTCAAACACTAAATGGGTCATTTACTAAAAAGTGGATGCTAACACTCTGACAATTTTACAACACCCCCGCGGTAATTGACAAGAAGGAACACAGAGTTGTGCAGAAACAGGCCTCTGTTGCTTGCTCGCAACCGACCCATTCTTTCCGAGTCCCCTCTAGTTTACTTTTTTGTGTGCATGTTTTCATTACACAGTTCGAACTTATTTCGTCAATATTGTAAAAGCTAAATTAAGTCATATCAGCTTACACGAAAAAGGAGTTACTTACCGTCGTGTTGTGCTGTCCCTGTATATTTGAGAGGAGAATCAGACCACTGAAGCATTTCAATCGCATTGAGGATTGGCCCGTTAACAGAGTCAGCACTAGGAACAAGCGTCACTTGGAAATAAGGTACGATATCTAGATGATTGTCATACGTCCAATTCGTTGGATAGCCAAATGAATATCCAGCTGCAACATCCGAAGGTAGGATTGGTAATGAAATCCCAGGAATTGCCACGCTGAAGCTGCGCTTAATTCCGGGTAAAATTTCGGCAAAATGCAGTTCTATGTAAAAGCCGCCCTTTCCCGCAACATCTTCAAACACGAAAGTGAGGTTGTCTTTCGGATCGTTTGTGGTTATAGCTGTTGCCATGACCTCTGCCGGAGGTATTTCCGGATCTGTTGCCCTGACCTCTGCCGGAGGTATTTCCGGATCTGTTACCATTGTGGATAGGATCGGGCCGGTTGTGTTCGCTTCCCAAATGCGGTCAAATTCATCATTTGGATACCTGATTAATAAAGATTGGAAGGATCATACAAAGAGCTCATCAACGAAAAATAAACTAAGAGTACGTATTCAGTTAGATTTAATGAAGGTAAGCGTGTAAAGCTTCACATCAATCTTAACCTTGATTTGAGATTGGAATAAGTCACCACTACTACATTAAAATTGAACCTGTGTGATGTTACGGTGTGATCGAAAAGTGAGTACTCAGACTCTCAAGATATTGTGAAGTAAAGACACCATGTCCTTGATAGAAATGCGAGTCTTTATTCTGTTAGAAAATAGGCTAAGCTTGCTTTTACACATAGTACGCACACAACATAGAGATGATGAAAGACTTGTATTCATTCAAGACATCATATACAACTGAAGCATGTCCAGTGACGCACGGTTGGGTAGTTAACTTTTGACACATTCATAGATATTGTAACGCCATCATAATAAACAAATCATGCGCTTGATAAAACTGACAACAAACTTCTCACAATCACTCTAATTCTAGATTTTAACCACATTAAACGTATGTGGTGAAAGAAATTAAGGAGAAACGAGAGAGAGAGAGAGAGATTAATAAGTAGCTTGCAAGGACACTCATAGGTTCTCTAACTTAAGGGAAACATTCATGTAAACGTTATATTCTGTGTCCATCGATAGAGCCGCTGTGTCCATCGATAGAGCTTACCCTCATGAACTCTAGATGATTTCGAGATAATTAAACATTTGATGCTTAAATTTGGGGAGGATTTGTTGAAGATAGTAATCTTTAAACTTGTTGGGCCTTAGATCAAAATTATTCATGAGGTTCTCTAGAAACAAGAGGTGTCATTCCCATTCCTAAACCTCTTTCTATAGCTTCAACAAAGTCTAGTATTTCTGAAAATATCCCCTCTAGTCTTACAGGAGACATTAAAGATTCTTATGGAACTAAAGGGTTTGATACTACTACAGGTGGTATGAGTGGTATGACATGTGGCGGTCTTTGTTGAGGCATGGTAATCATCCTTGATGAAGGGACAACCATGCTACTTTTTGGCATAAATGGGTACTCCAGGTCTCTCAGAGTCTAACGTAGGGGTGAGTGTCCAATAATAGTCTCAAAGGTTTGGTCCCTCCGATAGGGTCTTGATGTGATGGTGCCTTTGCTACGTTTTTCAAGATGTCCAGAGTCTCATTGCTAAGTTAAGATGTATGAGGCAATCCTAAACTTAATGGAATGGTTGTATGCTTTCGTAATGTCGTGTGAACAATTGACACTTCCACATAAGAATAATCTTCAACCAAGGGTGGGTAGCCAGTGGGAGAAATAGGGATCTCCAGCACTCATGACCAAAACTTTGAACATCAAATTGGCTAGCAAAAACCTCACTTTACCCACAATGGGAGTGGTAAGAGTGAACAAGTTGACTCATGTAGATTGACTTTTGACCACATTT
This sequence comes from Cibotium barometz, assembly GCF_041138505.1. NCBI lineage: Eukaryota > Viridiplantae > Streptophyta > Polypodiopsida > Cyatheales > Cibotiaceae > Cibotium > Cibotium barometz. The sequence goes on from NC_141076.1 coordinate 11,930,201, forward strand.
ACAATCATGGACTTCAAGAAATCCACCACTTATGATGGAATGCTTGTTATGAGACAAATGAAGATGATCCATAATTAGGGAACTGACCACATCTTCTTGAAAAAGAAGGATAACATCATGGACGTCGACCTTTGAAACTAGAGATATCATCTAATGACTAAACACCCACTTAAAGATAATGATTAACTTACCATTGATCTAAGTGGTGAAGAATAAGGCAGAAGTGCTTATTTTTTTGAGGATGAGAACTAGCTTCACATCCTCGCCACCACGGATACATTGCTCAAAGTTTATGGTAGTAGACGGTTTTATAATGATGATGGAAATGAGGTAGAACCACCAGGAGCTTGATGTAAAAAACCTCATAATAGAAAAGGAATTTTGTCCACATGAGAAAACCAATAGGGAGGGGGGAGTTTACCCAACCAACATGGCTAGACTTGTTGAAATGAAAAATAAGAATATTGCAAAGTAAGACATGCTCGTTTATGGTTGCATATGTCAAATGGTAAAACATTGTTCACAAACTATCTAGTTCTTGTAGATTATGCCAACAACCATAACTTGATGTCTTAAGAGACATGGACCTCCCTTGGGAAAATCCAAGGTCAAACTAATTGGCAATCATCTGGTCAATTGATTGGGAGTGTGCAGAATGGTGTTTGACATTAAAAACCACCCAAATGAAGATAAATTCTTCGTGATGCCTCCTAGAGCATTATCAAAAGAGTTTTTTCTCAAAATAAATTTGATGGGCCATTATACATATACTATTAATTGGGATTTTAGAACTGCTTCATTGAAGATTGTAGGTCAACAAGTCAATGTCCTACCTTTAGAAGATAAAATTGTGAACTTGGTTCTTTATGGCACTATTTTAGCCCAAGGTTATTACAAACAGATGATGTCATTGTGGGTTCCAAAAAGTAAAATGGCTTACACCTTGTTTAACAACCTTACTAGACTAGGCCATATCCTAAGGGTTGAAAAGCTTGTTTATCCAAGTTCCATACCTACCACTTGCATGCATGCTGTTTCTAGTGGTAATTCTTCCCACATAACTGTCATGCAGATCAAATATTTCATGAAACAACATCACATGGAGAGAGGGATTTTACAACTTGTCAAATTACTCTTGGCTTGAAGACATTCATACGAAAGTGTAACAACGCGTTCCTAACTATGATAAACATTTTGTTCCTGGTTGCTAACAACTGTCATGGTCTTGTAAGGCAACAGATCCTAGAGGAGTACTTCTATAGCGCACAATTAGCAATGTGAAGCCGCGTCACCATTGGCTGTAAAATATCCTTTGGTTTGTGTATCCCAACTTGTGTAAGCATACCTCACTCATGCACCGAACACCTAAGATAGAGACCTTGTCAACGAGACATTCCATGGGCCCTCACTGCGTTTCTTGCACCACAGGTTACATTCTCATTTTGCATGAGTAGGGCACTACATTACATGTTGTCAAAGTTGATTGATTAAATACCTAGTATCCTTTGGGCTTGAGCATAATTTTTTTATTTTCCTTCACTGAAGAATTCGAGCCTTTTTTTAAAATTCTTCCATTAACACCATATTAGATAATTTGGGAAAATTCCCATTTCCATTTGAAAAATGGGATCATGGTGAACTTGTCCAAAATATTGTCATCAAAACCTCCGCATGTGACATGTCATTAGAAAATATCTTGAAGAGTAGAATCTAAATCTACGATCTTCGACAAATTTGGAGTTGGTATGTTTAAGATATGTCCAAAACTATATGGAGTAATTGCTTCCCAAAATATGAGATTTTTTCCAAATTATCTAATATTGACTTCATTTGACTTCCCAAGGTGATGATAGGCTTTTCATCTTAGCTTGATGAGAGGTATTTCTCTCAAGGTTGGATTTAATTGTATCCCTCAATCTCACCAACTTCAATTATGTACATTGTAGCTCCTCTCTCGAATATTCCCATGGTTATTTCTTGATTTATTTACTGGTTTGAGGTACATTATCTTGGAACTTGATTACATTATTTACTGGTTTGAGGTACATTATCTTGGAACTTGATTACATTCTTAAAGTTGAAATTTTGAGAAGGCTGGTGTATGCGGCGATTAGAGATGAATCATTATGTTGTGATGCTTCTTTTTATTATCTTTCCGTTGTTGATTCTAGTTTTATTGTGAAATGATTTGGTGCATGGGCCGCAACAATTTAGAGTGTCTTCGCATATAATTACACTTAATGATACTCAAGGGATGAATGAGCCAAGTGAAAGAGCTGGCATCCACTCAATGTGTGCTTAGAGTAGCATAGACCAGGTTAGATAATAAGTGGGTGCCTAATTAGCTATTAGGTGTATATGTCCAAACTAATACCTCTCTTGTATATAAGTGAATTTATCTAATGAGAAAGGAACATTCCCTTGTGTTGATTGAGAGTGTACTCTTGCTGCTGTAGCTCTTTACCCTATCCTCTTACCCTTTTGGTACTGCTTGTGTTTTAGTAAGATTGTGTGTGAGAGAGGGAGAAAGAGGGCTATTGTCTTTTCACAGTGGAGCATGTTCTTTCAAGAGTTGGGAGTTCCAAGATCCAGGTGAAAAACTCTTGTGGTGTGACCATGGGAGGTGGGTCTTCTCAAGTGTTAGCTAGCATTTTTGTAGTTGCCTCTTTTATTACGAGATGGTAGGTAAGCAACCGGGTTCCCAATTACTCATGAGAGGTAAGCTCTGTTCACTTGGTTAGCCTTGAGTTAGTGAGTGTGGGGGGTATGGGCTTTCTAGTAGGATTGATGAGCTAGGAGCCGAGTGCATTCTTCCATGTTTCTACCTCTACATTAAAACTAGCACTTCCAATTGCATTAAAGCATCTTGTATCCTTCTTGTGAAAAATAGCTTTGACCTCTAATGGAATCCACATGACTTATTTCTTCCAATCATTACACTCCTTTGGAATACCATTGTATACTATTCATACACCCAACCAATTGTCTTGGAGCTCATCTGGACACATGAAGCCTTAAAATTCAGGAAAAGAGAATCCCTTATTTACCGTCTGTGCATTTAACATTTTCCAAAACTCAATTTGAGCATCACGGTCTTGAACTTGGAATCTATATGTAATTATTGTTAGTACCTCCCTTATGAAGGCATCATTAACATATATACCAATCGCCACCCTTCCTTCACTCAATGCATAAGGTCAAAGTGTATCCATTGATATTATTCAAAGCTACCATGAGATGCCATCTTGTTAACCAAGTCCATACCTAAACCCAAGCACATGGTTTGACATCGTGAATATATGTGGTTCCCCATCTTCAATATACATGAATTTCTTGCATTCTTGTTATCTTATCACTAGATATTCTCAACTCCACATGCTATTCATGCACACCCATGTGAATAGCACATCTAGTAGTTGTTTTACACTCCTCTTGTTGCAGTAGGAAGGAGAACTAGTAAAAGGTACTAAATTAACTTAAATGTATAAGAGTATCTAATGTACTATAGCACTAAATTAGAGTGATTTGAATTATTAATTTAATTCTTATTATCTACTACCTACAACAATGTTTTTAAAATCACTAATCCTAATCACCTAATTATTAACCTTTGATTACTATAGTATTATCTGTAAACTAACAAGAGATATTAATTTACTCTAACCAATTTAAAACACAAACTAACTTATACTAATTTAGAGCACATACAAGAGCTGTTAATCACATTGTGAGCCTCTACTAAAAAGAGCTATTAATTTACTCTAAGTAATTATACTAACCAATATAGGAATATCTAATGGCCCGGTGTGCTTATGACCCAATGGCTACTGGGCTTGCTAGTGGTGGGAAGTAGCAATTGTTCGGCTATTGGCCCGGCTACTATAGTAGTAGTTGTTTGGCTACTAGCCTAGCTACTGGGTAGTAGAAGCCAAGCAAGTAGCCAAGCCGGTAGCACACTAAGATAAATGAAATAGGGGCAATTGTATCCAACTATGATTTATCTCATTTGGTGCAGCAACAATAATATTATCTGCACCTCCATCCCTTGAACTCCATCTCAACCCTGAGCCTATCTCCCTGTTCTCATATCCCTCCTTAGAAAACCCTCATCTCTTAATGTTTATATGCAAATTTTGCTGTCTTTCATCTCTCAATGTTTAAATGCCACCATGATTATGTTCACCTTCATTTGCACATGGACATAAAAGAAAATAGGAGGAAAATAGGGGCATCCCCTTACATGCATTGTAGAATCTACTAGTTGTAGTTTTTGCAATGTATGCAATGGAAAGCCCATATTTGTTTTAGTTTTGCAAGCATAGGTTAGCTACTGCTCCAACTATTGTTTGGGCTACTACCTCAGCTACTAGCTTGGTTGTAGGCCCTCTAGACATAGCTAGATGCCTATAGAGTCTGACCGATAGCCATGCAATAATTTTTGGCCCATGCTAGATATACATGTATGTGCTCTACAAGCCTGCTTATGCCTCCATTGTAGTCATGGAAAAGAAACCACAAGATTTGAACATCACTTTACCATTGCTTGGGCAATCATTTACACTAAATAACTTTAGTATATTTTATTAGTGGAAGATGCCACAAACTGGATTTTAAGGAAAGGATGTATTTGTTCCTTGAAATGAGAACATAGAGTGCAGTAGTAATCCAACACTTTGGATGCAAGTCAAAACTTTTTAGATTAACTATGCACAACTTTAAACAAGGAGATATTGCCATTAAAATGAGCCTCTTAATAGTTGGAGTTGTGTTAAACTTTAGCCTCTTAATAGCTGGAGTTGTGTGTTAAACTTTAGCCTCTTAACAGCTGGAGTTGTGTGTTAAACTTCAACCTCTTAATAGCTGGAGTTGTGTGTTAAACTTTAGATTCTATTGATTTCCAATCGCCCTACGACAACAAGTATACAGTTTGAATCTCAATGATACAAGTCCAAGTTTGTTGAGATTGATTATGATCATAAATTTTTCCAAAACTTGAAAATTGGTTATGTTCATGACTCCAAGTTGGTTAAGGGAAAGATCATGTAAGCTATAGATAGATGGTTGTACGATGAGGGTCCTCACTTTGGGATCATGTCCTACGGATGGGACACCCTTGAAGCACCGTGATCGATTTAGACATCCAATCCCAGCATCCCAAGTGGGAGCGAGCAGAGGTTTGAGATGTAACTCGACCGAATTATGAACATTGGGCATACAAGTACATCAATTATGCACCTCAACGACGACTATGTAAATAAATAAAAAAACCCAAGAAATAAAATAAAACCCCATGTAACTCGATCAACTTACCCAACAATAGTTGGACATGTGTGCAGTTTGACGACATCCTAAAGGATAAAATCAGTTTTTAAGAATTTGCACGTAGCTCGATCGAGCTACATAACTTAGTCAATTTACAAAAAAAGTTGATTTTTTTCCAAAAACTAAAAAAGAGAGTTTGTGTTCCAAATTTTTTTTACTAGCTTGGTCAAGTTTTAAAAAAATATTTCTTTTCTTAAAAAAATGGTAACTCAATTGAGTTTTAAAAATTTTATTTTTTTCCAAAAAAAATATTTTTTTGAAAAAAAAATCTTTTGGTAACTCAACCAAGTTACCAATGTTTTTTTTAAACTCTTTCTAAACATATTAATATTTTTAGAAAAGAAAGATATATATATATATATATTTTTGTGTAGCTAGGCTAGCATATTCCTTATGTTGTAGTTTCATAAATTTTCCTATGTATTATTCTCTTATATTTATACATCATCCCATTTTAGTTCCATAGAAGTGTATCATTTCTCTCTCTTTGCACAAATTCACATAAACATTCACACACACACACTCACATTCACACACACACACACTCACATGTATCTCTATAATGCACACGCATTCATACATACACTTACATGCACCTACATCATACACACAAACATTCATACATACACTTACATGCACCTACATAATACACAAACATTCATACATACACTTACATGCACCTACATAATAAACACAAACATTCATACATACACTTACATGCACCTACATAATACACAAACATTCACATGCACACACATAGCAAGCTATATAGAAACTGGGTCCACATTTTATATGTAATAAAGCACGCTTAGATTTAACCCTTTGTCTAGTTAAAGATTGTATTAAGTTTAATTGTAATAAATCAAAATTTCTATATACGGTAGGCTATAAAGAACACAAGAAGATGGCCATTTAAAGAATTCTAGGATAGCTGGATTAATTGGAAGAATCATGTGGAAGCAAATAATCTCAATCAGGATCAAGTTGGATTGGATGATATAAAGACCTTCTTTTACCAAAGATTGATCTATCCTCCATGATATGATTTGGAGGATAAGATGAATGAATTCTTGAAGCTTAGTCTAGAAGGAAAGTAGACTGAAACATACCAATAGATGTATGCAAGATTCCTAGGGTTAGTTTTACGAAGGCAACTTTGAGCTTGTCACACAAAGATAGTTACCAAGGAAACTTTGATCTTGTCTTTAAGCTTGTCAAAGGCACTTTGATGCATTGGATTCCATTTAAAAGGTGTATCCCTATTGAGAATTGCTTTGAGGGGGGAGATAATCTTAGAATATCTTAGAATAATTATGAAATACTAACTTGTTAAACCACGAAATCCTTGAACTTCATTCATAGACTTGGTCTATAGCCAATCAATACAGTACCCAAGGTGTCAAACCAACAGATCTTGGAACTTCTTTCACATACTTAGGCTCTAGTAAATCAATGATAGCTTTTACTTTGGCTAAGATTACATCCTTTGAAACAATGAATCCTAGATATCCAATGTAGTTAGTAAAGAAGGTACATTTACTCTTTTGACAAAGAGTTTATGCTTATGGATAGGCTTCTCATTCTTGGCATCATTCTTCAAATCAACCAAAATGTCTTCAAAGAACACAAGCATGAAGTTATTGTGAATTCTTAATGTCCATACCTTGTATTAAAGACAATCTTTGGAATATCTATATCCTCAATTCTTATTTGATAGTACCTTGATTTTAGATCAATTTTTGTGAAATATTTGAGCACCATAAAGGTGGTCCAAAAACTTGTTCACCCTTAAGATTAGATATTTATTTTTAATTGGTACTTAATTAAATCCTTGATAATCAATATGTAACCTTCAAGTACCATCTATCTTCTTCCAAAAAAGCACAACAGCACCCCAACCTCGAGGAGATACACTAGGCTAGATGAGCTTCTGAAGAGATTCCTTAATTATTCCTTAAGCTTAATGGCTTCAGGAATGGATATCTTATAGGCCCTCTTTCTAGTAGGCTGCACTCCTGGTATCAGCTCAACTTCATGATCCACTTCATGATCCTCTTTCTAGTAGGCTGCACTCCTGGTATCAGCTCAACTTCATGATCCACTTCACAAACTAAGGGAATTTCTATCAAATCCTCTAGAAATATATAAGCATATTCACTCAACCACTTGGGATATTTATAATTTAACTCCTTTTTCTAATTGGATTAATATTGAAAATATGAATTGTGCACTTCTTTCTGAGGACCTTAAGCATTCTAGATTCCTTCACAAGTTGTAAGTTAGGAGCTTCTATTACTCCATTCTCTTACACCTTATTCCAATGGATGTACATAAAGGTAATGGTCCCTCTGTGGCAATGAATATCAACTGAATTTTAGGTGAGACAATCCATTCCTAGAATACACCACATATTTTAAGAGGTACGATGTTGTGAATCTACATTCAGTTGCATTGCTATCTAGAGAAAACTGGTCTATCTGATGGATGGGTGGGAAGCATCTTCCCACTAGCCATTTCAACTTGTATTGATTTACCACTCTCTGGTTTAGATTTAACTTTTTTAAGAAGCCAAGAAATATGAACGAATGAGTAGTACAAGAAGTAATTAGAAGATTAAATTATTTACCTAACATTTCACTAGTGGTGCTCTGATAACAAAGAATTATTGATCTCGGCTATGATCAATAGGTGCATGAATTTTTCTTGCTTCTTCTTCCAAGTCTACAAAATAATAATGGATTTGAACACAACACACATATTTGGGAAGTTCCTTCTCTAATTTCCTTGATTTTGGGGTTGGGGTCCTTGATTTCTTTGCACCAAAGTTGGTAAAGCTACTATAAGATTTACCTCAGTCTTGACCTTAGTTTCAACATTTAATGCTAGAAAGGCTATAAGGACTCTCTCAAAATTTAAGTAATCTTGAGGAATTGGAAATTTCTTATGGGACGGTGGTGGAGACCTTTCTTGGACTTTATGTGGCTCAAGGATTGGCAATCGGAGTTACAACTCGAGGACTATGGAAGTCTTGTTAAAATTGTGATGGTTTTTGACAATATGGATGCATGATTTTTTGATCATGTTTTAATTTTTTTCACTAATATTTTATTAAAAAAATTTATTGTGGATACATGTGAAGGTACCCCATAGGTGCATGGTTTGTCATGCAAATGTCACCTGAGTAGTGAGTCTATCATTAAGAGATTTACATGAGACCTTAACCCATATCGGTCAAACGTGGTTGTGCTCTCAACATGGTTAGTGTGATGGACAAGGGGAAGCTCTGATTACATTGGACAATTACACTGCCCAATTACACTGGGCAAGGCAGGTTTGGGAACTAGACATGGGCATCATTTGCATGTGGCTCTTGTGACTAGTTGGCTAGAGCATTCTTGCCTTAGGAGTGGTATGGCTATCAAAAGCGGCTCCCTACAATTTGGTATGATTGTTAGATTTAGATACGAGGATTGTGGGCTCTTTTGGTTATAGCAGAGTGGTTCAAGAGTGTTTGGGCTTAGTAGTGCATACCTTCTAGTTTGACGAACACGGTCATGGTGTGTGGAGATAATGTTAAATATTTTGTAAAATCCTACAGTTTTTCTTATAATGATATGTTGGACATATTTTTTAGTTTTAAATTAAGTCTTTCCATTATTTTTTACATTGAAAAGAAATGTTTACTATGGACTATCTGTGTGATCTCTATTTTTTTCTTAAGTGTATGCACACAATGACAATGGGTATTTCAACTATGGGTGTGTGAGTTCACATTGTATGCATAGGCCGAGTGGAGTATGGCACACTAATCCATGCATTGGATGGGGTTAGACTGAGTTTATGGAACTGGTCAAAGCTAGGTGCACCTGAATTGTTTGTGATTTCTAAACCTAGAAACCAAGCTTAGTTAGAAACTTAAAAACTTCGAAAAAAATATGGGAATTAGCTTAATATGGTAAAATGTTTAGTGAAATTAAGGTGGAAATTCTCCCTTCATAATTGAGGAATAAGATATTGTGTTAAGACAAAATGCCTCTTATTTTTTAGAATTATGAAGTGGAAATTTTAGTTGGAGGTCTCGCACTCAATTCCTACTATAAGGCATATTCCAGCCAATTATATTGAGAAAACTATTGGATTGTTGAGCGATAGGATATTGATGTATGGAGGCACCAAGTAACCCTTAGAATAGTCTTCCAGTGTGCGTTCTCTTTTAGTAAGGGATAGGAGTCTCATAGCCTTACAAAATAGAGCATATCCATCACCCATAGAAACAATGTCACCATAGTTCATGATCACTATCATCCTTTCACAAACCACATGTTGGAAAGAGCATCTAGAGAAGTATCTTACAGCTTCTTGGATGGCTTTTCAAGTGATAAGCATGTCATCATGAACCTAGTTCATCAATATAAGATAACATTTTGTAAGGAGTGGTGGGGGGCCTATGCTTATTGCATCATGCCATTTAACTTGATAAATTCTGTCCACCTTCTAATGCTTGATGTATATGAAGCCTTTAGGGATTTTCTTGAAAGATCCTGGAGATCTATATGCATGGATGACCTTCAAATTAATTCCAAGTGGAAGGAGTATCTTGCTCATATTAGGATATTCTTTGAGAGATGTTATCTCTACCATATGTTATTTGCCCTAGCAAAATGCCACTTCTAAGTCAAAAAATATTATTTTCTATGGATGTGTTGTGTCTAGGATTATCATCTCTATAGACAAGAATAAGATCCACATGATCTTGGAGTTACCACTACTATAAAGGGGTGAGAAGATTCATGGGACACATAGGTTATTATACAAGATTCATGCTTTTATATGACATACCCTTCTAAAAGTTGTTGTTGTCTTCTAATAGATAAACAAATTCTAGTGACATACCCTCTAAAAGTCGTTATCTTCTAATACATAGACAAATTATAGTGGGCATATAAAACATTGAATAAGGTTGTAAGGAAGTGCACTCATTTTGAGATCCCCCAACTTGGATCTATTTTCCATGTGCATATTGTTTCTTGACCATGTGATATTAGATGAGTGTTAGCATATTCGAGGGAGCACAACATGGACTTTCATGTGTGACCTTTGCTAGTCGACAACTCAATGATGCAATCAACACCACTGACAGAGAGGATTTAGCCATGGTGTATGTTGTACTCTGTCACCCCCCGAGACGGTTGCTCTAATCCAATGAGTGATGCAACCTCTCTCGCAAAGATCTTGTAGGATATCCATGTAAGACGGTCACGTTGGTAGTCTAATCACTTAAGCAAGAGGGAAGCAAGATGGAAAAAGTGAAATTTAGCACTAATCACTCCCAAACCCTAACCCTAAGCACACCACACATGCTAGATTAGAGTTACAAAAGAGAGGGAGAGAGAGAACACTAAACTCCTAATACACAAATGGGATAATGAGTTATAAATAAGAGAAATTGGCTTTTATAATTCCAAGCCCTTTCCCACTAGGCCACCAAGGAGTAAGTGACTCGGGATGCCCAAAACATAGTTACAAGGATTTTCTCTATGGTTTCGCTAACTGACCGTAAGAGCCTCTTGTCTTTTCTTCAAAACTCAGTACTTGGGAGCATCTTTAGGGAGTTTCCCTCATCAAATGACAAGATTTATAATATAGTACCTACACCCATTTTTACATAAGTGTGCGGACATAGTTGCTGTAAGAATGTGTTAACCAATACGTGGCTAACATACTCCCCTTCCTAAACCCAATCACATCCTTGTGATTGGTGAGAGGTTGGTGAGGCACGCGGGGAAGTGTCCTACTTGGTTGGCTCTCATGTCTCTCCAGAAAAGAGAGGGGGTGGGGGAGTTAGTAAGATAGAAAGAAGTAAGTGGAGTACTGGCAATTAAGTATCCAGCTAGTCTGATGGGATCTTATGAGTTTGCTTTCTTTTATGGGCCTAGTAGTACTCTTTATTTTGTTTTTGGTGTTTTTATTTTTTGTCACCTTTGTGGCAAGACATCCTCATTAGAGGAGTTACATTACTTGAATGAGTAGACTAGTATGGAATACAATGGCAGGTGATATTATTCAGCAGGGGTTAGTAAAATAATGGTGTTAGTAAGCAAGTGGCGAGGGGGAAATTTAGAAGGGACAAGGAGGCAATGCACATGGAAACTACTTGCGCTTTGAGATGTTGTATGTGGATGGCGATGATTATGATGGTTTAGCATCTTTGTCAACACACCGAAATGGGTTTCTTGGCTCCTCTGGATGTTGAGTTATCTGGTTGTGGTGTCCTCTCTTTTTCTTTTCGTGCTTTAACTTCTTCAATTAGGATAGCTCAGGGAACTGTGATCTTATGTTGATAGGAGTGGTAGTTGTGGGGGGTGAGAATTCAGAGATGTTGAGAATAAGAAGAAGTTATGGATATGATGGATTAGGCACAATTGTTTTGGTAAAGTAGGGGTGATTAAAAAAATTAAGGCGATGGGTCGTACCATTGACCAACCTTTCACCCACCATTGTGTTCCTCCATCTAGAGATGTACTTGGATGACTAACGATGATGAATCTTTGTGCGGTGTGTGAACACAGGACAAAGCCTAGTGAGAATTGTAGGTTTTGTGCATGGATGAGGGAAAAAGATGTGCCCATGATCCTAATCACCTAGAGACTCTTTTTTTTTTCTTACATGTGTTTACTCGTCAAAACCCCTAAAGAGGGTTTTTTTACTGAGGGGCCCATTTTGCAAGATTTGTGAGCTTACCTTTGAGTGTATCTTTGAGTGGTTGGATAAGCTCTACCACTTGTGGCACTTCCTCTTGCGTCAGTGTGAAGTCGAGGAGTGGGGTGGAGCATCGGGGGTACAACGCTCCATAGGGGAAAATGGCTGGGCGAATTGAGCTTTTCAGTGCCCATGGGTTGGGTATGGGCAAGTCTGTAGGATGTAGTTGACAAAGCAGGGACTTTCTTGCCCATTGGTTTCTTTGTCAATTGGATAGGTAGAGACTTGATGGGGCTAGTTTTGGACGAATGGCTGAGGGTCCTGCCCTGGGAGACAAATGATGGAATTTCCATCATAGAAGCCAGAGGTGTCTAAAAGACATTTGGGCACCCATTTTTGTCAAGTGATGAAGCTTTGTGATTATCGAGGCCTCGTGGGTTTTTGTCGATGAGGCATTGAGCAAGGAGTAGGTTGTCTATGCGGAGGATAGGATTTGGATTGTGGCTTGGGGAGCCACAATCCAAGGTGTGTGTTTCCTTCATGGAATCCTAGAGCTTTAGGCACGTTAGTAGGCACCCAACATTGTTGGGTTCGCTATACTTGGGCTTGCAACACTTCTCCACATTATTGTAGTGTAGTGGTGAGTATTCCCGCATGTCACATGCATGACTCCAGTTTGATGCCCGACAGGGACGCTAAAGATGTTAAGGAAACCCTACCCTAATGTGTCATGGGAAGTTGTCTATCCTCCGCCGAGCTTGAGCTAGGCTTAAGATCTCCACCGTAGCCGCTCGTCATCGCCCTCCTCCCGCACTCGTTGTTGTAACCCAGAGGTGATTGCTCTAATCCAATGGGTGATGCAACCTCTCTCATGAAGATCGTGTAGAATCTCCACGAGAGTTAGTAGCCTAATCACTCAAGCAAGAGGGAGAGAAGAAGCAAGAGGGAAGCAAGAGGGAACACGTGATTAGCACTAATCATTCCCAAACCCTAACACTAAGCACACCACACGTGATTAGCACTAATCATTCCCAAACCCTAACACTAAGCACACCACACATGCTAGATTAGAGTTGCAAGAGAGAGGGAGAGAGAACACTCCACTTCTATTGCAAAAATGGGAGAATGAGTTATAAATTATAGAAATTGACTTTTATAGTTCCAAGACTTTTCCCACTAGGCCGTCCGGGAGTAAGTGACCTGGGGCGCCAAAAACATAGTGACAAGGCTTTTGTCTATGGTTTGGAAAAACTGACCAAGGTCCTCTTGTGTGTCCTTCGAAGCTCAATACTTGGGAGCATCTTTAGGACGTTTCTCTCATCAAATGACAGGATTTACAATATATTATCAGTGCCCATTACATAAGTGTGCGGACATAGTTATCGTAGGAATGTGTTAACCAATATGTGGTTAACATACTCCCTTTACTAAACTCAATCGCGTCCTCATGATCGATGAGAGGTTGTTGATGCACGCGGAGAAGTTTCACATTTGGTTGGTTTTCCTATCTCTCCAAAATTAAGAGGGGATGGGGGAGTTAGTAACATGAAAAGAAGTTAGTGGAGTACTGACGACGATTAAGTATCGAGCTAGTCTGATGGGCTCTTATGAGTTTGCTTTCTTTTATGGGCCTAGTAGTACTCTTCATTTTGTTTTGGTCTTTTCTTTCTTGTCATATTTGCAGTGGGACATCCTCATTAGAGGAGTAAGAGTACTTGAATGCGTAGACTAGCATGGAATAATTAATGACCAGTATCCAAGTGGTAGGTGATATTATTCAGGAGGGATTAGTAAAACAATAGTGTTAGTAATAAGCAAGTGGCGAGGGGTGAATTGTAGAGGGACAAGGAGGCAACGCACATGGAAACTGCTTGTGCTTTGAGATGTTGTATGTTGATGGTGATGTTCATGAAGGTTTAGCATCTTTGTCAAGACACTGAAATGGGTATCTTGGCTCTTGTGGATGTTGAGTTATCTGGTTGGTGTTCTCTCTTTTTCTTTTGGTGTTTTATCTTCTTCAATCCAAGGTAGCTTAGGGGACTGTGATCCTATGTCAATGGGAGTGGTAGTTGATTGGCGAGGATCTAGAGAGGTTGAGATTGAGAAGAAGTTATGGGTAGGATTGACTAGGCACAATTATTTAAGTGAAACGGGGGTGATTAAGAAAATACAAGCGATGGGTTGTACCATTGACCAAGCTTTCACCCACCATGGTCCCCTCATCTTGAGATGTACTCCTATTGTTGTTGATGATGAAGCTTTGTGTGGTGTGTGCACATAGGACAAAGCCTAGTGAGAATTGCATGTGTTGTGCATGGGCAAGGGAAAAAGGTGTGCCCGTGGTCCTAATCACTAAGAGTCCTAATTACCTAGAGACTTTTATTTTTTGAAAACATGTTTTTATTGGTTAGAACCCCTAAAGAGGCTTTTATACTAAGTGGCCGATTTGGCGAGATTTGTAAGCTTACCTGCTTGAGTGTATATTTGGGTGGTTGGATAAGTTGTGCCATTTTTAGCGTTGCCCCTTGGATTATTGGTGAAGTCAAGGGGCGGGGTGGAGCTTCATGGATGAGGCTCTATTGGGAAAAAGGGCTTGGAAAGTTTAGATTTTGAGTGCTCATGGGTTGGGTTTGCGCAAGTTCATAGGCTTTTGTTGAGGAGGAGGGGACTTGCCTACCCGTTAATCACCAAACCATCTTCGTGGGATTGGACATGTACTAGCTTGGTTGGTGTGGTTTGAATGAACTATTGAGGGTTTTTCCGTGGGAGCCAAATGATGGAGTTTCCATCATGAAAGCCTTGGTCTTCTAAGAGATGTGTGGGCACCCATCGCTATTGTTGACAAGGCTTGAGATATTATGTACAATTTGTGTAAAAGACCTAAGGCTTTGTATGCATTGTCCACCACTAGGCAATTGAATTTTGGCATGGGCAGTTTGAAGGGATGGTTTGCCTAGGGAGACCCATGTTTCCCATGGTGGCAGAAGATTGTGGCTAGCTGTGGAGGATAGTAAGGAAAACTTTCTTTGTATATTTCTACCAAAGGGAAAATCTGTTCAGACCCTAAGGGTGGTTCTTTCATGTTGTGGGCTACACTTAAACTAAGGGTGTTAAGCGAGGCAATGGCTTTGTAGGGTTCACGGAGGGTCTGGCCATTTGGGAGCATGAATTATGTGCCGCATTTATGATCTCAAATGGCGCAAGTGTAGCAAGGTGTTTCACCCAATCATGGTTGACTTCATCCACTATTGAGACAGAAGAAACTTTGCACGGCACCCGTGCATCATCAAGGGCTTGATGTGACAAGCATCGCAAACAAAGAGATCATTGCTCCTGGTGGTGGTCATTCACAAAGTCTTTGACAAAGGGAGATTTGGCCATGCGATTTGAGTGCCAGGTATATAAATTGACTTTGAGCGTTTGAGACCCTTTGTAGAGGTAGACATGATGAATGTCCCAATCATGGATTATTTGTGTTCGTCGCATGAAGGGTCTATCCCCAAGATGCTGTCATATGTGACATTACGAAAGTCCATTATAAATGTGAGGTGAAATGTCATGTCACAGACTTTTACCTCACGGTCATGCACTAGGCCCAGGGGTTTTGTAGATTTCCCATTCGCAAGCTTGATCACCAATGTGGTATGATCAAGGCGTGGTTGGCCTGGGTTTTCCTAGCAGGTTCTTGTGAGGATGCTTACACAAGCACCTCCATCTAGGATGCCTTTGACCACATGTTCATTATAGGAATGGGAAAGGCTACGTTAGTGTCATCACTTTCAAAGTAGTGGCCCAACGCATTTACCTGAATGGTTGGTACACCTTTGGGTTGTGGGTTGTGGTGATGAAGTAAGTCTGAATGATGGAGCTCAGATTCATTTGAGGAATCTAAGTTAGATCCCTAGTCCTACACAGAAGCCTGTAGTTTGCATCCCATCAAACCCCGAAAGTCATTCCATAAATTTGGACTACCTTTTACAAGGTTCCAATGGGCATTTAGATCTGGGAGGAAAGAAAGGCTGAGAGGTCGACTAGGTCACGTTTGAGAGCCCTAGCATGGATTAGGGTTACAGCTAGCATAACCTAAGGAGGCTCAAACAGAAAAGCCATGGCTATTGTATTAGATAAATCAATACTGATAGAGAGAGCCACAACTAGAAGATGAACAAGATAGATAATTAACACGACTCAACGATGTCTTTGATTAGATTGCAATGTAGAGGACTAGAGGTCTATCTACCTCATAGACCAGCACTGAATGCATACTTATCCACTCCATCTAAGTTCACACAAAACTAGACACACAAAGTGTTCACACCTTTTTAGGGATGTGTTCACACACATCTATCCATGTTGGGGTGCATGTATGGAGGGCCCCACTAGACGAGGGCTCTTCAAAAATCATTTTGCCCTCATGGCCAAACATGTGTGGTGTGGCGATCATATGAATATGCGATTGGGGCCAAGGTGTTGCCGAATGGAATAGAGGCACTAGGGACATGTAACCATGACCAAAAGGTGTCCATGGTGTGCGGGGAAGCTTAGAAAATCTTCAACGGTGCGGGCGTGGTCCCAGAATAGGGGTTTTGGCTCTCTTTTGCCTTCAACATGAATGCACCCTTAAGGTTAAAAATGGCGGGTGAAAGCATGATAAGGTGGACAATGGTTTACAACTAGTTGTGAGATGCAGAGTTAGAGAATTAAAACATGGTTGTTTAATCTTGTTTCACATTTATTATATCTAAAAGGCACTAGATAAATTGCTAAATACATCTTATGATGATATTAAATCCACTAATATTGGTTGTCTTCAAGTGTGGTAATGGAACTAGTAGTAGCAAGTGTACCACCTTATCATGCATTCACCCTAGTGTTCTGAGGCATTTTATGTGTGTAAAACCATAAGCACTTCTAAATATTTGGAGATTTGAAAAAAAAAATCAGGGAAGGTACGTCTGTATGCTTTGGTTGGTAGTAGGACTGTGGTTAAGATTGGTAAGGTAGTGGCTAAGGAAGGTACGATCGTGGAATTTTTAAAAAAAATATTATTAATTTTTTCATGGACAGTACGCATATGGCCTTAGGTGTGAACGGCCATGGCAAGTTTTTAATTTGAATTTCAAATTTGGAGGGAAGTGTGGTAGATAACTAAGATTCCCTCATTAATTCAAGGTAGGTGGAAAAAGGCTAAAGTTAGAGGCTACCCTCAAATTAGTGGATTTCAACGAATTTATAGGCACTCTAACTTAACTGATGATTAATCTTCTTAATATCACTATTAATTATCTTTTAACCCTATTCTTTGCCCTCTAATTATTCCTAAATGGGGATGGGGATTTGATACATGGATTAAAAATGTTTAGGCTAACCTAATGATGTGATTACCCCTAATAAATCCCTCTAATTAAGTCTCTATTAAGCCACTCAAAAAAGAAACAAATAGGTAAATGATACCCAATTAGTGCTAATGCTTGCTAATTAAGACCTAATGAGAGTGAACTAGACATGGATTTGGGTCAAGGAAAGTATTTGGAACACTAATGCCACTCCAATTCGTCTAATAGGCATAACTTTTTGATTTTTTTCTCTTTAAGTTCACTAATTACACTAACCAATAGATTGGTGATAATCAATAAAAATTAAGAGAGAGTTTATGGCTTCTTTGGATTTTTTTATGGATAAGGGTTCTACTTAATAATGATAACCTATGTATGCAAAGGAATTAACCAAAACAAACAAGATTAAGCTAAAAATAAGAAAAATAGTCTAGGATTAAGCAAAAAAAACTCTTGACTAGCCTCTCTAATCACCCAAATCTCAAGTTTTTTCACTCAAACAAGTAGTAATCCTAATCTAGCATGCCAAAGAGCTTACCTAGCACCGGCGGGCTATGGAGACTTCCTCGGATTCGAATCAAAGATGACTTTGACAAGTAGTGGATTGGCCCTCCCTGGCAGCGGCACCAAAGATGTTAAGGAAACTCTACCCTAATGTGTCATGGGAAGTTGCCTATCCGCCGAGCTCAAGGTAGGCTCAAGAGCTCCACTATAGCCGCTTGTTGTCACCGCCATCCTCCCGCACTCGTCGTTGTCACCCCGAGGCGGTTGCTCGAATGTAATGGGAGATGTAACCTCTCTTGTGAAGATCATGTAGGATCTCGAATGTAATGGGAGATGTAACCTCTCTCGTGAAGATCATGTAGGATCTCCATGGAATATGATCGCATTGGTAGCCTAATCACTCAAGAAAGAGGGAGAGAAGAAGCAAGAGGGAACAAGTGATTAGCCTAAATCACTCCCAAGCCCTAACCCTAAGCACAACACACATGCTAATCACTCAAGAAAGAGGGAGAGAAGAAGCAAGAGGGAACAAGTGATTAGCCTAAATCACTCCCAAGCCCTAACCCTAAGCACAACACACATGCTAGATTAGATTTACGATAGAGAGGGGGAGAGAGGACACTCCACTTCTATTGCAAAAATGGGAGAATGAGTTACAAACAAGAGAAATCGGCTTTTATAGTTCCAAGTCTTTTCCCACTAGGCCACCCAAGAGTAAGTGACTCGGGGTGCCCAAAACATAGTTACGAGGCTTTTCTCTATAGTTTAACCAACTGACCAGGATCTTATTACCTGTCCTTCAAACCTCAATACTTGGAAGCATCTTTAAGGCATTTCCCTCATCAAATGGCGGGATTTACAATATAGTATCAGTGCCCATTACATAAGTGTGCGGACAAAGTTGTCGTAGAAATGTGTTAACCAATATGTAGTTAATACTTACACCAGGTGGCCCATCACAATCATCATGAAAAAGGGACTTGTGCATGTACATGCAGATCACCTTTCTAGAATTTCCAATAGAGAATCCCCTTAGATAAAGGAGTTGAAGACGATCTTTCCTATGCTGCATTCTTCCATATTGACGATGTACCTGAATGAAGTCAAGACATCGCCCACTTATCGGCTAATGGATTTCTAATTGATTATCCTATCAGAGAATGATATACCCAAACGCCTCATCAAGAAGACACCCCATCTATCAAGGGTCAAGACGGTATCATGAGATAATGTGTTCATGAGGATGACTTTGTTATCATTCTTAAGCATGGAGGACACTTTTCCAAGGACACGAGAGTCTACAAGGTTGTATAAGCTAAACTATGGTAGCCTACCCTCTTTGGAGACATAACAAAATTTATCAAATGTTGTGATGAACGCCATAGATTCACCATGGTCTAAGAGAAGGATCGTAAACCCCCTAATTTTGAACAACAATTTGAAAAATGGGACTTTTGTTCCTATTACACACTGTTGTGGACAAAATAGGTAATATTTTCCAAAAGCGAGAAACATTTGGCATCTTTCAAAGATTCCATAAAAAAGTTTATTTTTTATCTCTTTTTAAAATGTGATCTACGCATGCGTACAACAATACCAAAAAACAATAATGTTTTGGAAACTTTATACATTTCTTACAAAAATTGACATGAAAAAAAAGACTTCGTTTTGCTTACTTTTTAAGATTATAATTAAAATCTAACAATAAGTTTTCAAAAAACATGCCAAAATAGAGATAATGTTTATTATTTCCATCTTCAATCCATTAAGAAAATGATACAACTAGTAAAAAAAGATATTTTCTAAACATATAGCTTATGGCATAGTTATGGTTTCTGATAATCATTGCTACACCATCACTAAGAAGGTAGACGAGGCATCCTCTTCTTCACTATCCACCACAAATACATTTTTTTTATTCTATGTGTATATACTTGAAGCTTAGACTCCTTGGGGGTCATCTGGTATGTTAGCATGATTGAGGATGTGCTACAGAGTGCAACTATAAAAAATTATTTATATGATTATATTACAAAAGCATTATCTTGATATAGTTATTATCTTAATTATAAAACTCTATTTTGGCTCTTTATGAGAGTATTATTAAAATCCATTTTGAAGCTCTTGAGTATCACAATTTCTTGATTGATAATATATACTTTTTTAAGAAGAGTTTGTTACGTACAGATGGATTTTAAAATATCATGAATAAGCTATTTAAAAGTTGTCTAATTTTGAAAAATGATTACACACTCATTTTTAAAGAAGATGTATCCTTGACGTAACAAAAAGGGGTTAAATGGTAATTTTATTAAATGAGTTTAGAAAGCATGAAAAGACTCACTTTAAGAAATAAAAGTTTGTACTTTCTAAAATACTTTTTTGTAAAATATCAGGCAGGGACTTAGATTCAAATCCTACTAGTTACTACACATGGTAAGGATGTTTTCGCTACAACATTTGTGGCCAACTTAATGCTGAGTAAGAACTTCTCAGCTAAGAGTTGATGTTTTTCAAAACATCAACTTTTATGAAAATTTGATATTTTGCATCAAGATGATGTAAAATATCATCTTTATATGCCAAACATCAACTTTCTATGCAAAAGATCAACTTTTTTACAATACTTGATGTTTTGTATCAACGTTATGAAAAACATTAACTTCCCACAAAACTTGATGTCTTGCATTAACTTTGATGCAAAACATCAAGTTTTGCAAAAAAGTTGATATTTTACATTGTAAAACATCAACTCTTTCATAAAACTTGATGTCTTGTATCAACTTTGATGCAAAACATCGAGTTTTATGGAAAAGTTGATGTTTTGCATCAACTCGATGCAAAACATCAACTTTTAGGCTAAAAGTTGATGTTTTGCATCAAGTTGATGCAAAACATCAACTTTTCTACACAACTTGATGTTTTGCATCAAAGTTGATGCAAAACATCAACTCTACCACAATACTTGATGTTTTGCATCAAGTTTCGGATGCTCCTAAGAAAGTTGGAGGATCGGAGGTTGATTTTCACAAACGGCCTGTTTTTTGAGTACCAATATGACTGTTTTGATGTGATGTATAGACGTCACAAAGCAATTTACTACATCAAGCTGTTTGTAAAAATCGACCTCTAATCCTCTAACTTTCTTCTCCGGAGTATCTGAAACGTGATGCAAAACATCAAGTTTTATGGTAGAGTTAATGTTTTGCATCAACTCTGATGCAAAATATCAAGTTGTGTGGAAAAGTTTATGTTTTGCACCAACTTTGATATAAAACATCGACTTTTAGAGGGATATTTTTCTAAACTTTGAAATATTTTTTACATTATTTATGTGAATTGTTATATTTTTTATCAGCAATAAATCTGTAAAAGCTCATTCCAAATAGTAGATAGTAGCCAATAAAATGTAAAAAAATTTAAAAAAATCTTATAAATCATAGAATTAAAGAAGACATATGCCTAGGCTAAGGTAATATAGGTAGAACATAGGTTTAGGACTAAGGACCTGAAAAACACATATGGTCGCAACCTTTGACTACAAATTTGAGAGGAGGTCATTTAAAACAATGCTTGTCTATGCAACTATGTAACATTTTTATCATAAATAATATCACTACATAGTAGATGCCAAAATTCATGATAGTAGAAGAGCTAGATGAGATAATCCATGATAACCTATAATCCATTGATTTTAATCTAGATGTGCAAGGCTCCATTGATTTGGAAAACCACGAATCAATTGATTCGTCAATCCTAATTTTTGTTCTACAATTCAATTTTAAAGCTAAAAAACTATAAGCAAATACACATGGTGGGACCATCTATGTCGAGGAGGGGGGTGCATGAGAGCTTGGACTGTGGCATGCCTATGTGCAGTAGTATGCTCTCCAACATAGGGGACCTTGAACCTATTGTCATCTGGTGAAAGCTCCAAGCTCTTCTCTACCACCATTCCAAAAGTCCTAAGCTCCTCTCTTTTTTCTTTGTACACAAAGACAATGTCGTGAGAGAAGATTGCATATCTCAACATCCTTCGCATGTCCTCCAAATAATTATAACCAAAGTTTATTCTACACTACCCTTATACATACCATCTCTCCACATCGTTCACATGTACTCTAAATAATTATAACTAGAGCTCATTCCTACACTAATCTTAGATATACCATCACCTACATTCATGATAATGGCTATCTAGATCAAACATCAACATCAACATATACATACTATGATTTTTTACCACCACCACATATGTACATGATATAGGCTACAATTTCTTCCCACCACCCTTATCCATATTGCATAAAAAGAATTTCCTTCAGCAAAACAAATGCCTATGTGGGTTGAAATCTACACCCATAGGCTATATGATGTTTGCCTCTAAAATTGTCCCACCGAAAAAATATTTCAATTTTCTACTCTTTTAACATGCTTAGATTTACTCAAAGCCTCCATAGTTACCATCTTCTACATATATATATAAATGGAAGTCTACCTTTGCACACCTATAAGTTGACCTCTTTAAACTCTTAGCATTGGTTGTATATCACGCCCACTGTCTACTTATAAATAATAGAGCAAATAATTATGTCATGCAAACTGTCAAGATAAGTATATACTAAAATCTTTGCTATTTGGGTCTAGAGATAGACTCAAGGATGTTTATAGAATTTTTCATAAATTATGGAGCTTATGTGGTTATGTATTCTAATATTTTTTGAGCACTTTGTCAAATAATGTGCATATTTATGTGGTAGAATTTGTCCCAAGGAAGGTTATTAAAAAAAGTGTCTTACATTCATGAGATTTATAAAATAAATTTTTATTTGGAAAAGACTCATATTTCTTTAAGTTATGTAGACTCGTATGTCATTTTGTAAGTCAAGTTTATTTTTGTGTCATAAACAACAACAGTTTATAAATCTACTAAGGTCACACGTGTTCTCAATCTTGAAAAAAATAGCAAAATTCATGTAATTTTTAAATTTATACAAGTAATTCTAGATGTGTTTTCAAAAAAGTATGTTTTTAAGCCATTTTTAAGATTTCACACATTTTGGGAGGGAATCTTTTTAGGTAACCCTCATCAATTACCTATTTTGCTCACAACAATGTTATTAGCCCATCTGCTAAGGAAAGTTATATATGCTCTATCATACTCACCACCCATTACTTCACAGTGGGAAAAGGCTACTATTTTTATAAATAGAAAAAAATACACTTCTCAAATAGCCTATTCTATGCATTTTATTTTTTTTGGAAAAAAATAGGAATTTAACTCAACACAAAGTAAGAGAATTTTGATTAACAAAATAAAAGTTCAAACCTTTAATTTTAAATTTTAAAAATTTATACTTGTGATCTTAGTACTTATTTTTGTATACTTTTATTTTATGTATTTTAAGACTATACATTCAAGGTTTCTAAACACTTTTCTATGTTGATCATTGTATACCAGCACAATCTTCACTACTCCTTGGGAAACCACACTACATTATTTTAGCAAAAATTTAGAATGTTTCCTAGTATGTTATATGTATATTCCTTGGCTCCTACTCACTCCTTTTTCAAAAACCTACAACTCTCAAGTGTGTGTGTGTGTGTGTGTGTGTGTGTGTGTGAGAGAGAGAGAGAGAGAGAGAGAGAGAGAGAGAGAGAGAGAGAGAGGATGCAATCTAAAATGCTTACTAACCTAAGTGCATAGTGAGATAAACTTGTAATTATCTATAAAGATATACTAAAATGGATACTTAACTACATGTAATATCACCTGCTAAAAAATGCATACTATTAATGTTATTTTTTGCATATTAATGTATATAATAACATATCAATCTACGTACTAAGTGTCCCATAAGCTAGCCTACATAGTTGCATACTATAAACTTTTTATTTACATGAATGTATGTATACTCACAAATATTAACATACATCCCTACTAACTACATTGATTTACCATAGTGCGACTAACCCATATTTATACATGCATACTAGTCTCTATACATGCATACTAGTCTCTATACATGCATTCTAAGCTTCATGTATAGCTACAGTTCTAACCCATATTTATACATGCATACTAGTCTCTATACATACATACTAGTCTCTATACATGCATTCTAAGCTTCATGTATAGCTACAGTTGTAATTTACATGCATACTAAATTATTACCTTCTTGCATGCCTTCATATGCATGTAGAGTCAACATTGGCGTCATATCACTTGTGTTGAATATTGTTCTGAAGGTTGAACAAAACATGGTGCAAAACTGATAAATATTTCATTCATAGTGGAGAACTTGCTATTTGTGCTCATGTGCATGAAGTTACCATTATAGAGTATAGGAGAGAGAAAAATGTTTATCAAACCAACAAGATACTTGAGACATAGATGCGAAGGTTGTTTGATGACTAGATTGGTTGTGAGAAGATGGGTTGATGGTGAGAGAAAGAAACAAAATAAGAGATAGATAGAATTATTTCACACTTTACAATGTAGTTTGTGAAATCGCTATACCCTATATTTGCTACTCTGACCTCAAACAATAGTGCTAAGTTTGCTACACATGAAGGTCTTTTAATCGCTTTAAGGCACTTGAAAACACGAACATACTCTTGGTTATTATTTGATTTAGAGGCTTATAGGACCACCTACTCTCTAGCTCTCGACCAACCCCCCAATTAAGAGTTTGAATATTAACCTTGTGTTTTTCTTTTAATCTCGTTTAATCCCAATCCCACTATAAATTCAAAGAACGTGTCTACTTTTTAGACCAAAGCTACATTGCTTATTGGAATAGCTTAAAGAAACCAAGCTTAATCTTCAAAGAATCATACATCTCAATTTCCCAAAATTCAATATAACCTTGAAGAATCATATCACTTGAAGCGATTTTAATTTTGACAAATTCGAAACTATCATTAAAAATATAACTTTAAACACAGAAGTTTATAGGCCCTCTGCTATAGATTTAGAAGTGTGTTACATAACACAAGTTTTGATCTCATCGAAATCATTTTTTTCCTTTTTTTCCCCCCTCAGGAAGCCCTTTTTGATCTCATCGAAATCATTTTTTTCCTTTTTTTTTTCTCGAAAGATCCCTTTGGGGGATGCAATACAAGCATTGCACCACTCACTCATCACACAGGGTTTGAAATCAATTGGTAAAACAGAACACCAAAAAAGACTTTAACGACTAATTTGACAAAGAGAATGATAACACATACCTTATTGCGTCACTTGTTCTTGCACCGTAATTTATGTGGTGCTTGAGTTTAAGGCCATATCTCAAATCGAGGCCAGAAGATAACGAATCACGGTACATGGTTGAATTAAGAGCTCTGAGCTCCAGGTTCACCATGGTCTAAGAGAAGAATGGTAAACCCCCTAATTTTGAACAACAATTTAAAAAATGGGACTTTTGTTCCTATTACACACTCTTGTGGACAAAATAGGTAATATTTTCCAAAAGCGAGAAACATTGGGTATCTTTCAAAGATTCCATAAAAAAAGTTTATTTTTTTACGTCTTTTTAAAATGTGGTATACGCATGCGTACAACACTACCCAAAAACAATAATGTTTTGGAAACTTTATACATTTCTTACAAAAATTGACATGAAAAAAAAAAAGAATTCGTTTTGCTTACTTTTTAAGATTATAGTTAAAAATCTAACAATAAGTTTTCAAAAAACATGCCAAAATAGAGACAATGTTTATTATTTCCATCTTCAATCCATTAAGAAAATGATACAATTATTAAAAAAAGATATTTTCTAAACATATAGCTTTTGGCATAGTTATGGTTTCTCATAATCATTGCTACACCATCACTAGTTGATGTCCCTTTCCCTTAGAAGGTAGACGAGGCATCCTCTTCTTCACTATCCACAAATACATTTTTTTAATTCTATGTGTTCACTTGAAGCTTAGACTCCTTGGGTCATCTGGCATGTTAGCATGATTGAGGATGTGCTACAGAGTGCAACTATAAATTATTTATATGATTATATTACAAAAGCATTATCTTGATCCAATTATTATCTTAATTATAAAACTCTATTTTGGCTCTTGATATGAGAGTATTATTAAAATCCATTTTGAAGCTCTTAATGAGTATCACAATTTCTTTATTGATAATATATACTTTTTTAAAAAGAGTTCATTACGTATAGATGGATTTTAAAATATCATGAATAAGCTATTTAAAAGTTGTCTAATTTTTAAAAATAATTACACACTCATTTTTAAAGAAGATGTGTCCTTGACGTGACAAAAAGGGGTTAAATGGTAATTTTAGTTATTAAATGAGTTTAGAAAGCATGAAAAGGCTCACTTTAAGAAATAAAAGTTTATACTTTCTAAAATACTTTTTTGTAAAATATCAGGCAGGGACTTAGATTAATATCTTACTAGTTACTACACATAGTAAGGATGTTTTCGCTACAACATTTGAGGCCAACTTAATGCTGAGTAACAACTTCTCAGCTAAGAGTTGATGTTTTTCATTAACTTAATACAAAACATCAACTTTTATGAAAATTTGATATTTTGCATCAAGATGATGTAAAATATTATCTTTATATGCCAAACATCAACTTTCTATGCAAAAGATCAACTTTTTTACAATACTTGATGTTTTGTATCAACGTTATGAAAAACATTAACTTCCCACAAAACTTGATATCTTGCATCAACTTTGATGCAAGACATCAAGTTTTGTGAAAAAGTTGATATTTTGCATCAACTCGATGTAAAACATCAACTCTTTCATAAAACTTCAAAGTTGATATTTTGCATCAACTCGATGTAAAACATCAACTCTTTCATAAAACTTGATGTTTTGTATCAACTTTGATACAAAACATTGAGTTTTAAGGAAAAGTTGATGTTTTGTATCAACTTGATGCAAAACATCAACTTTTAGGCTAAAAGTTGATGTTTTGCATCAAGTTGATGCAAAACATCAACTTTTCTACACAACTCGATGTTTTGTATCAAAGTTGATGCAAAACATCAACTCTACCACAATACTTGATGTTTTGCATCAAGTTTCGGATGCTCCTAAGAAAGGTGGAGGATCGGAGGTTGATTTTCACAAACGGCCTATTTTGAGTACCAACATGACTATGTTTTGATGCGATGTATAGATGTCACAAAGCAATTTGCTGCATCAAGCCATTTGTAAAAATCGACCTCTAATCCTCCTACTTTCTTCTCCGGAGCATCTGAAACGTGATGCAAAACATCAAGTTTTGTGGTAGAGTTAATGTTTTGCATCAACTTTGATGCAAAATATCGAGTTGTGTGGAAAAGTTTATGTTTTGCACCAACTTTGATATAAAACATCAACTTTTAGAGGGCTATTTTTCTAAACTTTGAAATATTTTTTACATTATTTATGTGAATTGTTATAATTTTTATCAGCAATAAATCTGTAAAAGCTCATTCCAAATAGTAGATAGTAGCCAATAAAATGTCAAAAAAATTTAAAAAATTCGATAAATACTAGAATTAAAGGACATATGCCTAAGCTAAGGTGATATAAGTAGAACATAGGTTTAGGGCTAAGGACCTGAAAAACACATATGGTCATAACCTTTGACTACAAATTTGAGAGGAAGTCATTTAAAACAATGCTTGTCTATGTAACTATGTAACATTTTTATCATAAATAATATCACTACATAGGAGATGCCAAAAATTCATGATAGTAGAAGAGCTAGATGAGATAATCCATGATGACCTATAATCCATTGATTTTAATCTAGATGTGCAAGGCTCCATTGATTTGGAAAACCACGAGTCAATTGATTCGTCAATCCTAATTTTTGTTCTACAATTCAATTTTAAAGCTAAAGAACTATAAGCAAATACACATGGTGGGACCATCTATGTCGAGGAGGGGGGTGCATGAGAGCTTGGACTCTGGCATGCCTATGTGCAGTAGTATGCTCTCTAACATAGGGGACCTTGAACCTACCGTCATCTCGTGAAACCTCCAAGCTCTTCTCTACCACCATTCCAAAAGTCCTAAGCTCCTCTCTTTTTTCTTTGTACACAAAGACAATGTCGTGAGCGAAGATTGCATATCTCAACATCCTTCGCATGTCCTCCAAATAACTATAACCAAAGTTTATTCTACACTACCCTTATATATACCATCTCTCAACATCGTTCACATGTACTCTAAATAATTATTACTAGAGCTCATTCCTACACTAATCTTAGATATACAATCACCTACATTCATGATAATGGCTATCTAGATCAAACATCGACATATACATATACTATGAATTTTTGCCACCAGTGCCACATATGTACCATGATATAGGCTACAATTTCTTCCCACCACCCTTATCCATATTGCATAAAAAGAATTTCCTTAAGCAAAACAAATGCCTATGTGGGTTGAAATCTACACCCATAGGCTATATGATGTTTGCCTCTAAAATTGTCCCACCGAAAAAATATTTCAATTTTCTACTCTTTTAACATGCTTAGATTTACTTAGCCTCCATAGTTACCATCTTCTACATATATATATAAATGGAAGTCTACCTTTGCACATATAAATGGAAGTCTACATATATATATAAATGGAAGTCTACCTTTGCACACCTATAAGTTGACCTTTTTAAACTCTTAGCATTGGTTGTATATCACGCCAACTGTCTGCTTATAAATAATAGAGCAAATAATTATGTCATGCAAACTGTCAAGATAAGTATATACTAAGATCTTTGCTATTTGGGTCTAGAGATAGACTCAAGGATGTTTATAGAATTTTTCATAAATTATGGAGCTTATGTGGTTATGTATTGTAATATTTTTTGAGCACTTGTCAAATAATGTGCATATTTATGCATAGTGGTAGAATTTGTCCCAAGAAAGTCCATTAAAAGAAGTGTCTTACATTCATGAAATTTATAAAATAAATTTTTATTTGGAAAAGACTGATATTTCTTTAAGTTATGTAGACTCGTATGTCATTTTGTAAGTCAAGTTTATTTTTGTGTCATAAACAACAACAGTTTATAAATCTACGAAGGTCACACATGTTCTCAATCTTGAAAAAAATAGTAAAATTCATGTAATTTTTAAATTTATACAAGTAATTCTAGATGTGTTTTCAAAAAAGTATGTTTTTAAGCCATTTTTGAGATTTCACACATTTTGGGAGAGAATCTTTTTAGGTAACCCTCGTCAATTACTTATTTTGCTCGCAACAGTGTTATTAGCCCATTTGCTAAGGAAACTAATATATGCTCTATCATCATACTCACCACCCATTACTTCATAGTGGGAAAAGGCTACTATTTTTTATAAATAGGAAAAAATACACTTCTCAAATAGCCTATTCGATGCATTTTTAAATTTTTATTGGAAAAAAATAGGAATTTAACTCAACACAAAGTAAGAGAATTTTGATAAACAAAATAAAAGTTCAAACCTTTAATTTTAAAATTTTAAAAATTTATACTTGTGATCTTATTACTTATTTATATATACTTTTTATTTTATGTATTTTAAGACTATACATTCAAGGTTTCTAGACACGTTTCTATGTTGATCATTGTAGACCCATGCTTGATTATACCAGCACAATCTTCACTACTCCTTGGGAAACCACACTACATTATTTTAGCAAAAATTTAGAATGTTTCCTAGTATGTTATATGTATATTCCTTAGCTCCTACTCACTCCTTTTTCAAAAACCTACAACTCTCAAGTTTGATGTTGAATAGTGATGAGATCGCCACCATTTTACTAAATAAATGAAGAGTGTGTGTGTGTGTGTGAGAGAGAGAGAGAGAGAGAGAGAGAGAGAGGATGAAATCTAAAATGCTTACTAACCTAAGTGCATAGTGAGATAAATTTGTACTTATCTATAAAGATATACTAAAATGGATACTTAACTACATGTAATATCACCTGCTAAAAAATGCATACTATTAATGTGTTATTTTTTGCATATTAATGTATATAATAACATATCAATCTACGTACTAAGTATCCCATAAGCTAGCCTACACAGTTGCATACTATAAACTTTTTATTTACATGAATGTATGTATACTCACAAATATTAACATACATCCCTACTAACTACATTGATATACCATAGTGCGACTAACCCATATTTATACATGCATTCTAACCTTCATCTATAGCTACAATTGTAATTTACATGCATACTAAATTATTACCTTCTTGCATGTATGCATGGGTCATTTTATTTTCTAATCTTCATATGCATGTAGAGTCAACATTGGCATCATATCACTTGTGTTGAATATTGTGCTGAAGGTTGAACAAACATAGTGCAAAATCGATAAATATTTCATTCATAGTGGAGAACTTGCTGCTAGTGCTAATGTGCATGAAGTTACCATTATAGAGTATAGGAGGGAGAAAAATGTTTATCAAACCAACAAGATACTCGAGACATAGATGCGAAGGTTGTTTGATGACTAGATTGGTTGTGAGAAGATGGGTTGATGGTTAGAGAAAGAAACAGAATAAGAGATAGATAGAATTATTTCACACTTCACAATGTAGTTTGTGAAATCGCTATACCCTATATTTGCTACTGTGACCTCAAACAATAGTGCTAAGTTTGCTACATATGAAGGTCTTTTAATCGCTTTAAGGCACTTGAAAACATGAACATACTCTTGGTTATTATTTGATTTAGAGGCTTATAGGACCACCTACTCTCTAGCTCTCGACCAACCCCACAATTAAGAGTTTGAATATTAACCTTGTGTTTTCCTTTTAATCTCGTTTAATCCCCATCCCACTATAAATTCAAAGAACGTGTCTACTTTTTAGACCAAAGCTACATTGCTTATTGGAATAGCTTAAAGAAACCAAGCTTAATCTTCAAAGAATCATACATCTCAATTTCCCAAAATTCAATATAACCTTGAAGAATCATATCACTTGAAGCGATTTTAATTTTGACAAATTTGAAACTATCATTAAAAATATAACTTTAAACACAGAAGTTTATAGGCCCTCTGCTATAGATTTAGAAGTGTGTTACATAACACACAAGTTTTGATCTCATCGAAATCATTTTTTCCCTTTTTCCCCCCCTCAGGAAGCCCTTTTTGATCTCATCGAAATCATTTTTTTCCTTTTTTTTTTCCTCTAAAGATCCCTTTGGGGATGCAATACAAGCATTGCACCACTCACTCATCGCACAGGGTTTGAAATCAATTGGTAAAACAAAACACCAAAAAAGACTTTAACGACTAATTTGACAAAGAGAATGATAACACATACCTTATTGCGTCACTTGTTCTTGCACCGTAATTTATGCGGTGCTTGAGTTTAAGGCCATAATACAACCCGAGGCCAGAAGATAACGAATCATAGTACATGGTTGAATTAAGAGCTCTGAGCTCCAGGGTAGAAATGAAAGGCGTGTCGGTGCTCTGGGGTTGCAGGAGAGCCAAGCATACGCTCACGGTTTCTTTTTCATTATAGTAAATGAGCTCATGGACGGTAGGCTTCGTCACATCCCCGGTAGAAACAGTCACGTTGGAAACCCAGACATCGTAATTGAGAAGCAGCACAAATGAAGGAGGATGGTTCAGCCCATCGTAATTTCCATAGAGGAAAGAGGCACGCACTATGTACGTAGTGGCAGGAATAACATCCGATACAGAGTAGCAGAACTTGTTGTTCCGAGGGTCCTTTGGAAAGAACCGAAGGGTTTTGAGCGGCACACTCGTTATTTTGTTTTGCAGACTAGATTCAATTTCAGCAACTTTGCCATGATCAACCAACTCCATATCATTGTCGCCAACCCATTCAATCCCGGTGCTAGAATCATTGTAGTCGTCGCCCCCACAGTTGATGCTTTGAAATCCTGGAATTCAAACAATATACGCATGATAATGATTAGAATCTATTTCGTTTTAGCAAATCTTATATTCCCTAGGCTTTCCACAGGTCCATCTTGCAATTCTAATAAATGGGGAGCCGATATAATTTTTGAAAAATTAAAGAACCAACTAATTAGCTCCAAACGCTATGCTCACAATTGGCACGCAGAATCTGTCTCCTGCAAACCTTTCTCTCTTGCTCGCCCTCTCGCAGAATCTGTCTCACCGGCCAATTCTAAACAGATTTTGACACATTTGCTATGCAACACAACGTTGCAGCAGCGACGACTAAATTCTAGGTCAGAAAGCACTGTAAGGGGACAACAATTCATTATCCTCTTTGACATGGGCAGCTCTGAGGATGCCATCTCTCAGCAGTTGGCACGAAGTCCTAATTTATAGGAAGTATTAAAAGATCTCTCAGCAGTTGGCACGAAGTCCTAATTTATAGGAAGTATTAAAAGCCCTATCCTGGTCAAACCACCTTATATATAATATCTACTATACAGTGAGGGAGCTAACGCACACCTGGTTGCCCTGCAGAGCGAGCAGGCAGGAATATGAAAACTGCAAGAATATAGATCACTACATAGATGATGCGCCCCATGTTCTAGTTCTCGATCATGTCGAACACTTGCAAGCCTGCATTTCTAGATTGTTGTCTTTCAACATGTACGCAAGACTGAATGGTGATAAATCTTCTACCCGTCATTTTCTACGACGCAAGCCGACACCACCTCGAGTCAAGATGGCTGTGCTCCTCGATTATCAAGATGCCCGTGGCCCTAGATACATTATTGTGGCCGTCCAATGACCCTAGATACATTATTGTGGCCCTACAATGCGTACCATACTAACGAAAATTGCCCTTTGTAGGGCCTCGGGACTATTTGACACCCCTTTTTTCAAAGGGGATCAATGGCAGACATTGTCGCTCAAAAATCGAGGATCGGGTAGGCCGTCGGATTTTTGTGATCCATGTGTAATCCCTGTGAAATCCAAGTGTGAACCCTGTGTGATCCCATCTTGGGATCTGTAAAGGGAGCCAGATGCCAAGATGGGATCACACAGGGTTCACACTTGGATTTCACAGGGATTACACATGGATCACAAAAATCCGACGGCCTACCCGATCCTCGATTTTTGAGCGACAATGTCTGCCATTGATCCCCTTTGAAAAAAGGGGTGTCAAATAGTCCCGAGGTTTGTAGGGCATAGTGTAGAATTGGTGGGTTTGGCTTACTCAAAAGCACTTTTGGTCAAGTGTATTAGTGATCCAAGGGCTCCCAATTTTTTGAATTTGGGAATATCAAGGGTAGTGTCTATCCTTATCACTTTCAATTGTTTTGTTTGTGAATCATCATTTGAAATTTCGACGCTCATGGTCTTTTTAAAAAAGAGTACCTTTTTTCTACCTTGATTTTGATGGAAGGAAGGATATTAAGGCAAATGTTGAATTCTACCAATGTTTGCATGCAAAGGTACATATTTAACCGTATTGTTTATCCCTCTCTTACTAGTTGAAAAAATTAATAATAGATTGCTTTCTATGTTATCTTCTAGTGGAAGGTTTGAAACTGTTTTTTTTATGATCGATAACATGTTGAAGATTTTTCTCTACCTCATGTGATAGGTTTAAATTTTGTTAGAGCTCCATATTGTCTTCATCACATACATCTTTGAGATTATGAAAGTTATTCATGAAACTTGTTGCCATTTTTCTAGTCGCTTGCTTGTGTTAAAAAAATGTATTCATAATGTCTTTGGACTTAACATTAAAGGAATTAAACACAAAATTGCAAAAGGCATTTGATTTAGATTTATGCATGCCTCTTACTTTTCAAAGTGTCAGAGACAAGCTATGGAATGACAATATTTTCAAATCCTCCTCATTGGTAGTAAAGATTTCTCCAAAGGATGCTGCATGCAAAACATTCAACATACATATAACCTTGAGGATATTTGATATATGTCATCATGAGGAAAACTCTATTTTCTAAGTTCATATGTACCAAAAAATGGAAATAAATCTTTTGAACTTGTAACTTGTATATGTACTTACCCTCATAACTCATATATGAACTTGCACTTGTGAATCAAGACTATATGTACTTACATTGTAACTCCTAGATGTACTTACATTGTAACTCTTATGTACTTACCTTGTTACTCACTTTTAAAATATCTTTGCATGCCTATGCATGTAGCTATGCACCTGGCTATGGGCACGAGGCTATGTTTGTGCATGTAGCCACATCGTGTATAGCCGTGCTATAGTTTTTATTAAAAAAATGGGGTGGGGGAGAGGGGATAGAATTAAAGAGAGAGAAGCAGATCATATCTACTTCTGTCTCCCCCGTTTTCCTGCCCTCGAATTAAGAAAAAAACTAAAACATGAAAAATACACAATTACATGAAAAAATACATGTTTACAACATATTATAAAAAAGCTTCATTCAAAAATACAAATGTATATCAAGAGTGATCCACATCAAGTTAAAAACAAATGTTCATAAAGATGTAAAAGGTCAAAATATTATTTCAAAATACATAAGCAAACTAAGATAATGTTCATAAGATTCTGAAGATTATCTTTAAATTTAATCATCCTTCTTCTTCATTGTTATCTGTATCCTAGAACTCCCCACCTCTACTTTAATCTTCATCCTTGGCATTTTTGTTCCTCCTACATTACATAACGAAAAAGTATACACAATTAGTGCTAAAACACGCTCATATAAATTTTTTAAAGAAATTAAGTACATGTGAGATCAACTACTCACTGTGCACATAGCTGCACTAGGCACTCTAGATGTCATCGTTAGTCACACTATTACCTCTTATTCAAGCAACTCCCAAGTTCTCGCTTAGGTATGATTTCTATAATAATTTTTCTCTCATTCTCTTGGGGTACGGCCAACTATCATTTCCTATAATTATGAACATGTAGCACATAAAAAAACATGACGCATATTTAGTAACACAGAAGAAACCACATGTATAGCAACTTACAAATATGGCAATCTAGGTCGCTTTTTTCCTAGATCCGTGTTTTATAGCACCGTATGTCTTTGATTATAAACAGTGTGTCACCTTTTGTGTGTATGATTGAGAAGAACTTTCCAAGATCTATACTCAGTAGTGAACTGTATCTCTTGGTACACTTAGTAGATAAAGTGTCCATGTGTAGTGTTGTGTATGCTTGATAGATGCTTTTCCTTGAAGGATTTTGCTAGGAAAAGAGTAATTTCAGAAGGAAGCATGGCAGAGCGGTGGCTAATGCAAAATAAAGTGTCCATGTGTTGTGTTTTGTATGCTTGATAGATGTTTTTTCTTGCAGGATTTTGCTAGGCAAAGAGAAAGTTCAGAAGGAAGCATGGCAGAGGGGTGGTTAGTGCAAGAAGCATACATTCATATTTCAAAGTATGTTTCTTGAGTGGCTCTCACAATGCCACGATTATGGAGCAATGAGGATGATATGCATGGATGGTGTTGCATGTACCACAATACAAAGGAAGATCAAGGAGAATGGATAGAATAATGAAAACAAGGTGAATACATTTTGTATTCTTAATATTGAAGTTATGAAGAGGTGGGTGGCAAGTTATAAAGAGGTAGGATTAGAAATTAGGAGAGGAGAGCATTTAGAGGTCATTCAAGATGCTTGCCATTTCCACCTAACCTTGCATCACTTCCGAAAGATTATAGCATTAAATGGTTTAATAAAGGAATGGAAAAGATAGAAAAACATGGAGAGCTAGTGACATAAGAGGAATGGGAAAACAAAAAAGGATGCAAGCCTTAAGTAAGTTGTGTCTCTATGTCTCTTAACTAACCCAAATAAAATGACATTATATGGTAGTATAAGGTTAATTTGAATACCATGTGGTTTGAGGGAAGGTACTTTTGCACTCAACGCATAGATACAAAGAGAAATACACAAGATTGTGGAGTTATGACAAGTTTTGAGTAAGAGGGTAGAGCAACGCTTGATTATTGTGGCATGATTCAAAACTTTCTAAAGGTTGGATTTAGGACATTTTATTGGACGTGAAATGGTTCAGGGATCTATTGTGTCAAGGTCTTGAAGTAACTCTGAAAAAGCATACAAATGAATTTATGGTAATTGACTCTACAAAGTTTTGGCAAAAAAAGAGACAAACATTTATGCTACCTCAATATTGTGTCTAAGGGTTCACAACCCATTGGTTAAAACCAGTTTTTAAGTTGACAACCTCTTATATGAACATTAGTTGTTATAACTTATAAACTAGTTTAAACCTAGTTTATAAATTGGGATACTTTAATGGGTTTTACCCTTGTTTTCCAACCCCTTTGAAACCAGTTTATGGGTTTATAACCACCACTAGTTGACAACCAATTTATAAATTGATAGCATGACAAATGGAAACTATCTTCCAACTTGTTGACATTGAGAGTATGACAATTCGCAACAACTGGTTCACAAGTAGTTTATAAGAGAAGGGGCACTTGAAAGGGTTTTGGACTATTTGTTTCAATCCACTGACAACTACTTTATATGTTTGGAGCATAACAAATGGTTTTAAATCACTAGATTGATAACCATCATAATAGCTTGGGAGCACTGCAAATGTGTTTCAACTGGTTTCCAACGAGCTGGCATATGGCAAGTGCTTAAAGGTGGTATTAACAAATGCTAAGAAGCGTTAATAAAATAAAACTTGTTGAAGTCACTACAACACATTGGGAGAATAGTGGTATTTTTTAGCAGCATTTTTGGAAGGAAAATATCAGGGGTTTTCAAGATGCTCAGCAGCAGTGATCTATCATTGCTCTCTGCAATGCTTTTTTGCTACTAGGTAGCACGTTTAGCAGCAAAAAATTGCTGCTCATTAGCAGTGCATTATTACTACCCACCAATGCTATTTCGCTGTCTAGCAATGAAAAAATGCTACTCAGTAGCATCTATAGTAGCAAAGAAACGCTGCTATACTATAAAAAAATCTCGCTTTTTGCCACTTCTTTTGCCACCATGTAGTTTTATCTTTTGAATACAATAAACTTGTACTCTGAGTTTTTTTTTTGCAAGTTGTTTCCCTGTCTATCACTTCTACCTCTCCTACCCTATCCTCCTCAAGCTCAAGCAAGGTATTTCTACTGTTTTCCTTTATTTCCTATGCAAACAAGCTTTCCATTAAAGCTTTCTTATGAGTATTTCCCTTCTCTTTGTTCTCTTTTAAGTTTTTCTTTTCTTCTTTTTTTCTTCCCATTGAAGCTTGACCCTAACCCTAGCTTCTACGTAGAAATCCTAATAAAGAGATTTGATGGAGAGCCATCAAAGCTCTCTATTATGTTTTCCATTTAGAAGCTAGGGTTAGGGTTGTGCGTATGATGAGTGGATGATGTGGATGGATGTATGGATGAGGTGGATTGATGTGTGCATAATGTGGATTGATGTGCATGGATGTTTGAATGATGTGGATTGGCGTGTGGATTGATGTGGATGGATGTATGGATGATGTGGATTGATGTGTGGATGATGCAATTGGATGTGATTTGATGTAGTAATGATGTATGGATGATGTGGATTGATGTGTGGATGATGCAATTGGATGTGATTTGATGTAGTAATGATGTGATGTGATAGGGATCGATGATGAAAAGAAAATTGTGGTAAGATGAAAAAAAGATAATGTGAAACGATGCGGAGTAATGAGAAAAGATAGAAATATTGTTAGAACTGTATTTGTTTGTGAAATCTATTTTTAAATGATTGTTTTATGTCAAGAACGCTGGGGAAGCATTTTGACCATCTTGTGAATGAGGTCGTGGAGACTTATCTGTTAAAGTTGCAACTACTAGACGGAGACAATCGGAGGACGTCTCGCATAGCATGGTTGGCCGAGGTCTTGACCAGCCTCGGTTTGATTAAATGGTGAGCTTCCGGTATAGTGGATGAGGGACCAAGGAATTAGTGGCCTATGAGTGAAGCGCTAGGTGACCTATGAAAGATCCTAGAGGGTGCTGACCATACGGTGCTCGGGCTCTGGGTCGCCGAAGATACCCAGGAGTACACCGAGGAAGATATTGGAACAAGGAGTAAGAGTTGTTTTCTGAATTCGGGCATGGATCTGGTTGATTGACCTTGCTGGTCCTCAACGGATGAGTCCATGGCCCTTTTATATGGATCTGTTGGTTGATCTTCCTAATCTTCAACGGAGATTCCATCTGGATATTTTTATGTGATTATATTGTCGGGTACTATGAGCCAGGAACTATTGAAAAGGCCCCTGAGTGAACAGGCGGTGAGCGTTCTGGTTGCCAATGATGCCATAGGTACACCGATGAAGGAAGGAATTGGAAATTAGGATTCAATTACATAATTAGAGGATTATGATCAGTAACACTATGGTTTCATTAAATGATTGTTTTAAAGATTGATGAATCTGTGAAAAAGGCAAGTTCATATTGGGTGTGTAAGTGGTGTAACTAGTTTTATGTTTGCATGAATATCCGGCTAGGGGGCCTTGGAACTCTTTTTCATGTCCCAATGATTACATGCTATTTAGAGGGGTTAATAAAGATGCAACATAATCTCTACAATGTGAGAAATGCTGCTATAGGGATGATTTGCAAGGAGATAAATTTCCTCAAAAGGTTTTGAGACAATTCCCTATCATTCCTTGCATCCAACACATGTTAAAATGTAAGGGGATTATAGAACTCATGACATGGCATGCTACTCAATGCTCAACGGATGGCATCATGAGGATCATAATAGCTGATTCACCAGAATGAAAACATGTGGAGCATCAATGGATAGACTTTAAAGATGAGCCCTGTCACTTACGCCTTCTCTTGGACATGGATGGTGTTAACCCATTTAGCTTCAAGTCCACATCATGGTCTACTTTACCTATTATATTAGTGAATTACAACCTCCCTCCATGGGTGGTGATCAAGAAATCTCATATAATTCTTGCTCTCCTTGGTCTAGGCAAGTATAAGGTGGAAAATATGGATGTGAACCTTGAGCCTTTGATTGAGGAGCTTGAGAGACTATGGCGATGTATCAAAGTACATGACGTTTTAAGACTAATAAATAGGTGTGAGGCGGAGGTGAAAGGAGTTTTGCTTTGGACGATGCATGACTATCCCGTTCTCAGAGTACTCAGTATCTACTTGAACCTTATAACTCTAATTTTAAACTTTAAACTTTAAATTTATATCTATACCTCTAAATCATATGAATTTTAAAGTAGGTTTGACAACCCTCTGGACGTCATGATTAGAGGGTCACAATTATTTGAAGATATTTTGAAACTTTGCAAAAACCTTGAGATTTCAAGATTTTTCTTTATAAATAATTTCACATTTTTTAGATAAAGGTATTCCATTTATTGGGAAAATTCTTTTTTCAAACACTGGTAAATTGTTTTTTTTCCAAACAATGCTACGCACAATTATTATTAGAGGGTCACGAGGACCACGGTATCTCTGCACACCGCAATTATTCAAGGGTCACGGCGCACTCTTTTGACTCAAGTCACACGCGGCACAGGTATTCTTGTCCGGTCTCTGTCTGATTCCTTGGTAGAAAGTAACAGGTAGACGACGATATCTCACGACCGGGAGTCATGAGCGTGGCGATTCTTATCTCGACAAACAGGACTAGTAAAGAGACATATGAATAGTACTAGAAAATTTTATATTTTAATATGTAAAGAAAATAAGTTGCAACGACCCATTTGCAAAAGGGTGTCTTGTTACTCACACAAAATAGCTTACAATAACGAAAGAAAATAAACTGTTGCAACTACCCATTTGAAATCTGTAAAAGACTGTCTTGTTATTCATACAAAGTAACTTACAATAATTTTCAATAGCCATCACTTCAGAAGGAAATTAAACACAGAGAACACATAAGTATAATCAAGTACTAAGAAAAAAATTACAAAAGAGTGTCTTGTTACGTACATGAAATAACTTGCATTTAGTTTCAAAGACCAAAGTCAAAGAACACATAATCATATTCAACTATACATGATATATTCAAGTACTCACAAAAAACAAATTTGAAATTTCATGTTAGTGATGAGATCAATGCTCACATAACCCGATTTGTAGCATAATTTTTCCAGTTGAAATTTAGAAATCCTGGTTAAAATTCGAGATTGCTTTAATTTTAAGGGTTGAAATTTGCATATTTTAGTTATAAATCTCGACATTTGTTCGATTTCTCATGATTTTCAGTCTAAATCCCAATTAAGCCTACGCATTGCCTTTACTTTTAAGGGTTGAGAAAAAATTTTCTTTTAAGTAGTGGCTTGGATCACTAAGGCATTTGGCGAAAAAAATCCGACCAAGTATTTACTATGCCTTGCAAAAAGGACAAGACCAAAAACATGAGAAAGAAATCATGTCAGGAAGTCATGTGAAATGCACTCATGTAATATACTTTATTTTTTCTCTCTCCCTTATTCCAATAGTTAAGGTATCTAAAAATTTGTATTTTTCTTTTTTTGGGACCTGTAAATATATATTTATAAATCAATAAAAATATACCATATTAGATAATTTGGAAAAAATCCCATTCCCTTTTGAAAAATAGGATCATGGTGAACTTGTCCAAAATTTCGTTGAAATCCCATCATGTGACATATCATTGGAAAGATCTTGAACAATAGAATCTAGATCTTCAATCTCCAAAAAATTTGGAGTTGGCATGTTTAAGATATATACAAAATTAAATGGAGTGATTGATTCCCAAAATATGAGATTTTTGCCAAATTATCTAATATTCTGAAATTGACTCTAGAATTCAACATCCTATCGCTACCCCCACATCTCTATTCAGTTCTGTTTAGCAATTCACAGAACAGATTCCATCTATCCTCCTCCAATACAAAAGAGGATTGTTCCCAAGACACATGATAGTTCAGCAAATTAGAAGCCTCCATTAATGCTTCAGTGGTGCACCCTCTAGGGGTCTGTTTTTCTAGCATATCTCCCTTCCTTGACCAGATCTTAATAGTGGGCCTTGTCCCCACTGAAAAAGGTTAATGTGGAGAAAAGGTTTTGAATTTTAGCCAGTTTTGCCCCATGAATGCACACCTTCAACATTTAACCTTCTTGATCAGGAACAAGCTTGATTTTTGATTGACATCATGCACGTTTCTAGGTATTTTGGACGTAAAAAAATGCAAAAATAATTAACACAAAAGTATATGTAAACGGTGAAAAACTTGGAGTCCTCATCCCTGTCAAAAAAAGCAACCTTGATCAGGAGTGGTATAAATTAAGTGGTTTACATAAAATTTAATTTGGAATATTATCTTAAAAATTAAGATGGTACTCAATTGGTATCGAATTGAACAGAGAGCCGTTGAGCGCAGGTTTCTGCTGGCGATGGTTTTGTGCTGCGCCTGAGCTCCTCCTCTCTCATCCCTCTTCATTTGCTTCCCTGCCCAGAGGCTTGAAGCCCTCTGTGTGATTTCTTCCATTCTTTCCACAGCCCCCCCTCGGGTGCATGGGCACCGAGTGGAGGGGAGCTCCTACTCTTCTCAAAGAACAGGGTTCCTGTTCTGGCAGCAAGTCATCTCAGCCTGCCAAGCTCCCTCAAGCTGCATTTCAGCAATTCCTACATTGGCCCCCGGCCATGGATGGCAACAGAGAAACCATGCTGAAGTATGAGCAGGTTTTAGAAGACTTCATGGACACCAAGAAACAGCTGGAAGATTCCAGAGCTCGAGTCGAAGAGCTAAATCTGTTGTTACTGTAGAAACAAGTCGAAGAAGAGGCTCAAAACAACAAGCAAGCCCCAACTAAGGTAATGGACACATCAGGTAAATTCTCTTTCACTATTCCAGTGGTTTGTCTTCCTCCTAAACTGGATCATTCATTGGAAACTGATTACACAGCCCGTTGTTTAGTTGGGTTAATGTTTGGGCCAAGACCTCCAGTAGATTTCCTTAGGGGGTGGGTCAAAGATAACTGGATTTCCATTGGTATTGAAGTAGAGATCATCCAAGCCCTCCCAAATGGATACTACCTCTTTCTATTCAAGGACCCAAATATGGCCCTTAAGGTCCTAGGTTCAGGGCAATGGATGTACAAGAACATCCCATTTTGTTTTTTCAGCTGGACCAAGAACTTTAACCCTCAAGGTCCTAAACCCTCAGCTTGCCCGGTGTGGGTAGAGCTTCCTAACCTGCCCTTCTACCTGTATCCTTGGCTAAAGAAAATTGTCTCCCCTATAGGGAAAGTGCTAGGGATGAGACCCAAGAATGATTACAACTCGGCATGGCATCCTCAGGTCCTTGTGGAAGTGGATCTAGATAGGCCCCTTATTGATGAGAGTGAAATCAATTGCGGTGAGTACAACATCCAGCAAAGAATTCTTTACAAGAATCTACCCAACGCATGCTTCCATTGTGGAAAGCAAGGACATGTGATCTTTACAAGCATTCTTTACAAGCATCTACCCAATGCATGCTTCCATTGTGGAAAGCAAGGACATGTGATCAGAGAGTGTCCTTTAAAATACCCCAATTTGAGTGCCACTAGTGCCTCGATTCCTCCCCTAGCCATCAACCAAGCTCAGTCTACAAGTATGAATAAGAATACGACGGTGCCTTCTCCCCTTGTTCCCTCTACCTCAAAAGAAAAGGGAGAAAAGTTTACAGTGCCTAATAGGAAGAAGACCTTTAGACAGAATAGGGCGGGAAACCAGAGGGCATTTGCCAACTCCTTTGCCTTATTAGACAGCTTATCTGACCCGGATGACTCGGTTGACTCCCAAGAGACCAGTCATTCCACGCCATTGGATAGATCTAGAATTCTGGCCAAAACTAATCAAATGGACCATGATCAAGTTCTCGTGTCCCACGCAATGATGGCTGGCCCGTTGGGAGATGAGCAAGATAGGGGTGAGCAATCTCTGTCTGATACAGAAAATGGCTTGCCCAAAGATATGGAGATAGTCAAGGAATTGAAAAGAATGCATGCACAGGTGGGTTCCACCACACCTCAAGCTGCATCCAAAGCAAGACCTAGAGAAACTTCTCAACTAAGCTCAGGGCTTGCGGATCTGTATGTAATGTGCATAGACTTTGGTCTCCGTAGATTTGTCAACACGTTGTAACCTGTCTCCTTCCTTCTTCTTAATATAAAGAGCCAGTTTTTTGATAAGATGGTACTCAATTGACCATTCGAGGGTACAAACAATTATTAGAGGGTCACAATTATTTGAAGGTATTTTGAGAAATACTTTGAAACTTTGCAAAAACCTTGAGATTTGGAGATTTTTCCTTATAAATATTTTTACATTCTTTAGATGAAGGTATTCCACTTTTTGGGAAGATTCTTTTTTTCAAACACTGATATTGTGATAAATTGTTTTTTTTCAAACACTGACTGGTACGCACAATTAGACCACGGTATCTCTGCACAGCGCAATTATTCAAAGGTCACGGCGCACGGTTAGTCTCGGGTCACGGGCAACCCCGCACGCGGCACAGGTATTCTTGTCCGGTCTCTGTCTGATTCCTCGGTAGAAAGTAACAGGAAGACGATGATATCTCACGACCGGGAGTCACGAGCGTTGCGATTCTTATCTCGACAAACAGGATATTGTGCATTCTCCAACACAAGAATCTTGAAATACAGCTTGCAAGAGTTTCATGATGAGGGGGCGCATCGTCTCTCTATTGTTCTGTCTTGCAGTCTTCATGTTCTTGCCTGCTCGCTCTGCAGCGCAGCCAGGTGTGCACAGTCCTACTACATATAAGTGAAGGGAATATATGGACACCTTCAAAAAATCCAACTTTATACACCTAATCCAACTTTAAATACCTTGAAGGAAATGAATACCTTCAAAACTTCAAGGGGGTTGTAGTAGTAAATCCCTTTAATCTTCAAAATTTTCTAATTTTTTTTAATTTTCGAGCACTGAACTGAGTGTTTGGTTACATGCATGTTGCTAGCTGTAGATGAGCATTTGAGGTCCAGATCTGAAAATGTTTTCCATGCGGATGTTTGAATTGCAGGATTTAAAA
This sequence comes from Cibotium barometz, assembly GCF_041138505.1. Lineage (NCBI taxonomy): Eukaryota > Viridiplantae > Streptophyta > Polypodiopsida > Cyatheales > Cibotiaceae > Cibotium > Cibotium barometz. The sequence goes on from NC_141076.1 coordinate 11,974,002, forward strand.
GCATCAACTGTGGGGGATCAAACTATTCTGATCCTAGCACCGGGATTCAATGGGTTACCGACACCAATAATCCTGATCTGGTGGATCATGGCATCGGTGGTGAAATTGAAGGTAGGCTGCAAAATTCAACAAGCGTGCCGCTCAGAACCCTTCGGTACTTTCCAATAGATCCCAGGAACAGCAAGTTCTGCTACTCTCTGTCGGTTGAGAATGGCAGCACGTACATTGTGCGTGCCTCTTTCCTCTATGGAAATTACGATGGGCTGAACCATCCTCCTTCATTTGTGCTGCTTCTCAATTACGATGTATGGGTTAACGTGACCACCACTTCTAATTCAACGGCTGATCCCACCATGCATGAGTTCATGTACATTTCTCAGCAACAGAATGCGTTTGTATGCTTGGCTCCGCACCCAAACAGCAGCGACACGCCTTTCATATCCAGCTTGGAGCTCAGATCTCTCAATTCCACCATGTACGTGACCGCCAGGGGCGATAATACGCAGGGTGCCCTCCAACTGGGATATGGACTTCTCCTCTCGCACCGCATAAACTACGGTGCAACAACAAGTGACCCAATAAGGTATGTGGCATCTTTCTCCCTTTGTTAGCCTGTTTTTGATCTCTAGTTGGTTTTGATCATGTTTTGTATTAGTTAATGATTACATACATGTACATGGCCATCAAGGTGAAAATAAGGGTCTATTATCGTAACGTAAAGGTAGATGGTTTGCTGAATATATGTTCTCTGTGTATATGAAAGTATAGAAAAATTGGACAAAGCTTTTAAAAGTGTCGTGAACATGTGTGGTGTTTTTAGGAATTTTAACTTCATGACCTACTCAAAATTAGTGATTTTGGGTGATTTTTAAACCACAAAGTGTCCTTCCTTGTTAAATAGCCCATAACTTTTTGAAGAGCCTCATAAAATATCCTTTGGGATAAGGGCTCTATTGCATGTGTCGACTAATGTCATTGTGAGGCGACATTGGCATGCTCTATTTGTTGCCATATGGGCGGAACTTCTTTGATATATATATATACTACTCAAATTGTTATTTATTATTTCCTTGTTCTGTTTGATACACTAGATAGATGGGGGAGGGTGATATTTTCCAGTATGAGCATATGTAATTAATGCTTCTCCATAATAGAAGCTATAAATAATGTTATTTTTATATATTACTCTACTACACATATATTGTTGAAAAAAATCAGTGCAACTCTAATTTTAATAACTTTTAAAGAATAAAATATCAGATCTTTAGAGAAATTATAAAAGATATCTCATTTTTTTATCTATTATTGTTTTTTGTTCTTTTGTATAGCTATCTTGTATGGTTGTGTTAGTATCTTAGAAAGTACATCATGGCTCCTAGTGGTAGGTTTTAAGATTTTTTCTCTATTTTTTTTTCACTTGTATGGTTGTGTTAGTATCTTAGAAAAGTACATCATGGCTCCTAGTGGATAATTTCATTTATTATAACTTTTAAAGAAGTAAAATATCACATCTTTAGAGAAATTATAAGGGATATCTCATTTTTTCATCTATTATTGCTTTTTGTTCTTTTGTATAGCTATCTTGTATGGTTGTGTTATTATCTTAGAAACGTACATCATGGCTCCTAGTGGATAAATTCATATATTTGCACTAAGATTTTAACCTGGTAGGTTTGAAGCTCCTTTCTTTGAATTGCTCTTGCATTATTGGTCACTTTAGCTTAGTGTATGTCCTGTATTTTTCTCTCATTTCAATTGTTTTCAACTACTACATTTGGCAGGAAAGGTATTTGCAATATTTCCTTTGTTATCATAATGCAACCAAACCTAAAATGTTATTAGGAGTTAATTACTTTGATTCTTCTCTTATATCCTTTCCCTTTTCTCATAAATCCTTATGTTGAGACTAGAAATGAATATTTCTTAAATGTTTCTTTTAGGTTTGGTCTTTTAATCTCTCATTTACAAGGCACTTAGAAATGAGACTATTATTACATAAGGATTAGTGAATCTATCTTTATTTAGAAACCTTGGACAAATCTTTTTATGATTTTTATGTTATGCGATGACATGCACCATTTTTTAGTCTATAAAATCCAATTAAAATTAGTGATTTTTTGAGGTTTTAAAAATTTTCAACCCTAAAGATTCCTTGTAAAATATCATAACCCTTTTCCTAGTACCTCATAAAAAAACCATTGAGACTCATATGAGCTCCTATTTTTCTCCCTATTTCTAATTTACCTAGTTTATGAAAGTAAATCTCAAAGTCACACTCTTTCCAAAAAAAAAGACTCCGATATTTTAAAGGAAAAATGGCTTCCTTCTCTCATACTTTTTACCATGCATAAAGCAAATCCTATTTTATGAGCAAATCTAGTGGCAATGTGATAGCTACAAAGGAACTCAAAAACCTTGCATACCACTTGATTTGGCCCAAAAATATGCTTTGAATCTTCAAAATCTTTAGCGCAACCAGATTTTTTTATTGTCACTAGTTTCCTTTATCCATTTTACTGATACTATGTGTCCACATCGAGTTCCACTTCTCACTTACAATGGCAACTTTCCAGTGCTCAAACTTCCCCTAACCTATTGATGCTTTTCTACACACAATATTAGATGGTAGTGGTGTTCTAAAAGCATCCAATGACACTAAAGTAATCCAAAAACACTTGGAAAAATGTTGTGAGATATTCGTAGAATATTCCCTGAACCGTCCTTTAGAAAGTCATCCACATCTTGTTGGATGACAACATCCCCCACTCTATGAAAAATGTTATTTTCTCTTCATCTAGGCAACATTTTGGCTTGATTATATCCATAGAAACTATCCAAAAATGAAATATAGTTGGAACACACTTAAAACTCAGTGCCCAAGGATGAATACAAAGATTAAGAAGAATAAACACCACTAAACATTTGCTAATACCAAGAAAATAAACCAAAAACAATCACCTTTGATTATTCAATATCAAAAAGTGTACAAAATGCTGAAAGCCCTGTCTCTGTGCTCTGCAGAGTTTATAAATAATCGTAAACTTCTAACTGGCAACCCCCATTAAGGGTTATGTCGGTGCTTATGTCCTATGTGAAAATTAGTTTACAAGAAAGTAAAAGAGTTGCTGCTAATAGCTTAAAAGTGTAGTGGGGGTGTGCATGATGGATTTTTCTATTACATAAGCATGTTAGGTCTACCAACCATAGACTATAAGGTGTTTTTTTATTTGGCAACTTTGTGTCTACAAGATGGTGAGTTGTGAGTGTGTGGTCGAGACCCAGCCCTTGCGTGGTTCCAGACCACCTAGTTGGCTCCAGAGGAGACGCGACTAATGCAACTATGCCCAATGCAATAAGCTAACACTAATGCATTGAGCTGCCAATCTTCCTAGGCTAAGGGAGTCAGTCATGCCAGCATAGAGGTTAGTTCCTTCATTCATCTGATAGGATTCTTGTCATGGCTTTTGATCATGTTTCCAGATATAGCAGTCACATCTAGATAGAAATGACTCTAAATCCAGATCCCAATTAGAAGACATATAGGAAAGTACTTAACACAAACTTATACAGAGAAGAGAAAATGGAGAATTGCATAGACAAATTATTATCTCACTAGAGTGAAGGCTTAGCCCAAAGTACAATGCTGTAGCTCTCCCAATTTTCACTCTCTACTCTCTCGTATATCTTGTATCTTGGATAGTTCCCCTTTCCTCTTTTACATATGCTCTCAGGTACTGCCCATTAGCAAGATCGACTTACAAGGTTATTACAAGAAATTAGATTTGTGCCCAATATTTTGTTGCCCAATGGATACACTGGGTGGGCGGCAAATCTGGCAGGAAGTCCAGGTGGTGACTGTCGACGGCACCAACACCTGTCCATCAGAGTGGATGATGCGTTAACAGCACAACGAAGTCCACAATGACTTATTGTCGTTGTTGTCCACAATCACTTCATTCTTAAAAAATAAAAAACCAAAATTTTTATATCTGGGATTTGGGTTTGAAACCCTAAGGCTTGTTCTAGCCCCCTTCATCCAATTCTCCCTATGTGGCAAGGCCTCCTGAAAGAAACATTATGGGCTCGCATCCTGCGCATACCTGGGCTCATAAGCCCTCTTCTTGCTACTCACCCAAGCATGCCCAACTCCAGTCCTCTCATTAGCCCGTTGGAATTGTACATCAATGGGCTTTGCATATGGGTACTTTTTCCTAGCTCTTTCCATTGCATCAATGCTCATTCCCACTAAAAGAGCATGTGTCTTTGTGTGCTCTCGGATGATGGCATCATTCTCAAACACAGTTTTCTCAGACTCTCTTGATCTTTTACTTCCCCCTTGACTCGACTTCCACCCATATGGTGGTCTTCTTGTTGGTTCTAATCTAGAGTGTGCCCTTTCTTCTTCTTTGAGGTAACTTCGTTGGTGAGGGGTACTGGGAATTCTTGCTCTATGCATGAGCTGTTGCCTCCTCATGGGGATCCCCGCGTCATAAGACCCTATGACTTCCTCATAGTACTACTCGCGATCCGGATGAGGGGCTCTTTCTTGGTGCTGACCCTTCCGCCTCGGAGGTGCTTTGTCCTAGTTTCTCTATCTGAGACATGTCCAACTAGTTCATAAATTATGCAATGTCGTCCTAATTGGACGGTCTCACAGCTTGCCTGCTTATTAGTAGTCTAAATTAGGATATGTAAGCATAGCACGTGGGTTTAATAGAAGGGATTTTTAAAATCCCTTTTTTACACGTTTTTGTATATATAAGGGTACCATTTAAAGGGGTATTCACAGGTTGAAAAGAAAAAGGGTATGTTTTATTCATGAAAAATTCACAATTTAGGGATTTTTAAAATAGTCCTTCAACGCACATGATACAGAGGGTTTACTTATAGTGAACCCATCGAGCTATCTCTCTCCAGATAGTTGTGCTCTTTTGGGCCCTCGCTCGGGCTTCCTTTTCCCTTTTCTCCCTTTTCGCCTACCCTTGGAAATCTTCAATCATCCTTTCTTTTTTTTGTTTTTTGACAGCATGAGGAGCTGGTTTCCACATGATCCTGCCTTTTCTTGAGTTTGGCCCTGGATGCTCTCAACTCCTTTTCATGTGCTTTCCTTGTGGCATCCAACTAGTCTTGTCTGTTCTTTAGATCGGTATGAGCTCTCGTCAGAGAGCGACATTCAGCTCATTGATCAACCTTCTTCCTCTTGTGTTCCTAGCAGTGGTGGTGGATTCTAATTCCTTTTTGAGGGCTTTTATTGTCAACCCATCCTGCGTTTGTTGCTCCTTGTATTCCTCCACCAAGTCATCTATCTCTTCAATTTGAGCCCTAAGATCCACCTCATTGCTTGCCCTTTCTTCCAACTTCTTCATGGCTGCCCAAGCATGTTCTCGCAACTCATCATTAGGGATTATATCCATTGATGGTCCTTTGTACAATACAAGCTCCTTCCCCTTCCTAGTAGGCTTCTCTTGCACTTTCTTCCCATCACCTTTTAGTAGGGTGAATGTTTTCTTCCATGGTTCCATTTCCATTCTCAGCTGCTCATTCTACGCTTACTATAGCTCCTTTTCTTTGTTGGCACCTGCCCCATTGTGTCCTGCCTCCTTATCCCCTTGTCTGTTCTTAGCGGATCCCAGAGCTCTTGTAGGATTAGTTCCTGTCAGCTTTCCTGTGTCTGGATTTTTAGATCCTTCATGTAGATTCTTATCTTGCTCATGGAAGGGAACCATCTACCTGCACGTGGGTGTGGGGGCTTGCATTGCTGCTATTAGCTTTTTCAGGTATTCACCCCACACCTCCTTTAGGTCTTTCATTCCATGGCTTTCCCATTGTTCCATCTTCTCCTCTTCCAAATCATACACTTCTGGAAACTCCTCGTCGGCGTCCAGAGATGCAGGTCTGTATTATGCCTTGACTAGCTCCACTTTGTTTTTATTCGCCGTGGCCTGCACCTCTCTTATAATCTTGATATGTTCTTCTCTGATTAAGAGGATCTGGCCCTCATCCCTATCTTGGCGTTCCTTGTCCATGTGTATGTCTTCTTTTTTAAGTTGCGTATTTGCCTTTTCATTCCTTGCCAGAACCCATTTTATTATTCCCATTTATTTTTTTGTCTCTTCTTTCTCTTTCTGGAGATTTAGCAATAACTATCTTTGCATCATCCTACCTGCTTCCCTCCTTCTTCTTTCAAACTCCTCTTGTAGGGGTTCCTGTTGGCTCCTTGTGGCTTGGATGATGCCATCCTATTCTCTGACCATCACCTCCGGCTTGGCAATCTCATTCATTCCGTCTATCATACACTTTTGTAAATAATTAAGGCATCCCTTCACTTCAAAGGACTCCGGAAAGTTTGTAGGGCGGGGTGCAGGAGGGAGCTCAGCTTGTGCTTGATCCAAGTGAAGTTGTTTAGTGACCATGATTTCTTATTGTGCTTCTCCCACATGCACACGTTATGTGTCTTCGGCCTCCTACTGTGCTTGTTCAGGATGCGGGCATTCTGAGGCTGATGATGTCTCCTACTGCTATTCTTCCAGCTTTTGTGTTAGCATGGACATGCCGATATCGTCGTCAAAGTCCTCCTTTAACTATTGGGTGCTTTTTCCTTTTGTTGTCTTTCCCTTCTTCTTCGACTCTCCAAATTCTAAAGCTCTCTTTTTTCGATACATTGTTTGTATGGAGCTCCCTTCTTGTTGGGGAGTCGCCTTTGTCTGCTTCTTGCGCCATGTGTCTTCTTTCTTGCTTGCCTCCTTCTGGCTCCCCTCCTTGTGCTTTAGAGGGTGCTGTTAGCACCTCCACCCAAGCCACCTTCGTCCCCAACTCCACTACCTTCACTAGTCCGAAGGCTCTTCTTGACATGCAATATGGCTTGTGTATGAGATTGATCATCTCCACCACGAAGCGTATATCATTCTGCTTGTCCTCATCTAGAGTTCTTGTGATTTTAAATTCTATGGACTTACCTTCCAAGGGCCAAACTCCTTGATCAAGTCTTCTTCGTTCAACGGCGGCTAGTTTGACCTCTCTTTCCCCTTCAGCCGTTAATTTGAAGACCTTAGCCCATAGAGAGGGGGTTGAACACCCTCCTCTCACCCGATGGTAATGTGATTGTGTTGGACTTCTGCACAGTTTCTCCATAGCTTTGTAATTTTGTTGTAGCTCCTCCTAGGGCAATAGCTTAGCAAAATCTAGACATTCAAAATGCTTATCCACTTCCTTGTATAGAGTTGAGGATAGAGGCTCCAATTCTAGCACCATGGTTCTCGTTTTGGGTATGCAGGGGTTGAGCGTGAGAAGGCAAGGAAAAGGGAAGAGTTTAGCTGAGATGGAATCAAGCGCATGTAGAGAGTTTTTGAAAGATGATTTGGAAACTAAGATTTCAATGGAGAAGCATTCAGCTATAATCTTCACCTTCCCCAAGGGTGGCCATAATTACTTCATACCAAAGCCGAGACCACCTAATCAACTTAGCTGTGGTATTGCCCGAAAAGTGTCCACCCCCAACACCTGCATGTGCATGAGTCAAGATTTTCAAGTAGTGAGCTTCACATACACACATGCGCAAGTTGCCATCCTTGCCCCTCTTGTAGAGTTTGCCCTCTATCAGCATATAGTTGGCCGCTTCAACTTCAATAGCACGCTTTCGATGTTAAGGAATTGTTTGATCAGTATGACCATGCTTAAGATAGTCCACAATATACTTACTCCAACTTGGTGTAGTTGAAATTTGGAATAATGTGACATTATGAATTGGTCGTTGAATATGACAAGAAGCACAATTATGAACAAATTTTTCAGCATCTGCATGCATGGTAGGCCACCATTGCCCATCCTGAGTTATATGTTGCACACAAGTAGTAGCTGATGCATGGATTCCACGAATACTCTCATGTGCCCATTCCAAGATCTCCTCATATTGGTCAAGGTTAGGTATAAGCCGCAATACTCCATCATTACCCTGACGATATAATCTCCCTGAGATTAACTTGAATGGTCGCCATAGGTCCACATTAGGACCCGCTAGTTGTATCTGCCCACTTGTCAAAATTTTTAAGATGGGTTTAGACCATTTAGGAGCTGTCTCTACAAGGAAAAGTGTTGAATCTAACATATCATCATCCACACCCACAGGAGCTTCTCCAGAGGTGATTCGAGACAAATGATCTACCCTTAGATGAGTTGTTCCTTTTTGGACTGCCACTTCAAAATCAAACTCAAGAAGGATAACAAACCACCTCACAATCCTTCCAGTTGCACAAGGCTTATTCACCAAATATAGCAGTGCTTAATGGTCCACAAAAAATATAAATTTGTTTGCCAAAAGGTAATGGCAAAACTTTTTCACTGCATATATCATTGACAAACCTTCTCTTTCTATTGTGGTATAATTCTTCTTAGCATTGTTCAATTGTCAACTAGCATATGAGATTGGGAAATCCTTATTATGTTCTCCCGATTGAGCCAAAATACATCCAATTGCAAAGTTTGAAGCATCAATATGGACATGAAAGATTTGGTTCCAATCTAGTGCCCGTAAGATGGGTGCAGTCACTAATGCTTGCTTCAACTTTTCAAAGGATTCCTCACACTCATCAGTCCAATTAAACTTTACAAGAAGAGCATATAATGGTCTGGCTGCTAGGACAGCGTACATGTAGATGAATCGACGATTATAGCCACAATGTCCTATGAATATTTGTACCCCTTTAGGGTTGATAGGCCGAGGTAATAAGACAATGACATCAATTTTATCCATATCCGTTGAAATACCATTGTGAGAAACAATATGGCCCAAAATCTTTTCCCTTGTCTTACCATGAATTTACACTTGTCAGGATTCAAGCATATACAATAAACTTGACACTTTTGAAACACAAGTCTGAGGTGTTCTATATGATCATCACACTCTTGTGAGTGAACACATAAATCATCCATGAAGATCTCAAGAAATTGCCTAAGGTACTCCTTGAATACATGACTCATTAACCGTTGAAAGGTTGCAGGTGCATTTGTTAGACCAAATGGCATAACACGATAGGCAAAGATGCCATCTTCAGTAGCAAAGGCTGTCTTGTGTTGATCCTTTGGATCAATTGATACTTGATTGTTGTAACCGGAGAATCCATCCAAGAAACTATATGCCTTTTTCCCTGCAACTCGTTCCAAAACATGATCCGTGATTGGAAGTGGGTAATGATCACGTACAGTAGCTGCATTTACCTTCTTGAGGTTTACACATACTCGAAGTTTTCCATTTTTCTTGGGCACCACTACAATAGGGGAGACCCGTTGAGTGTGTTCAATCTCATAGATAAATTTTGCCTCTAAGAGCTTGTCTATTTCTTCTTTTATCTTTCGTGCAAAATTCTCATTGTAAGTATAAGGACGTTGCTTGGAAGGCTTTGCATCCTCTCACAATGGAATTGTATGCTGACATATGCTTGGATCAACTCCTTTGAGGTCTTTATAACTCCAAGCAAAAACATCGCGATACTCCTTTATTGTTTGAATTAATAACTTCTCCTCATCTAAGGACAAGTCTATGGCAATCCACACATAGCAAGGCTCTTCTCCTGGCTTGGCGATATCAATTTTTTTGCATCTTCTGGACCATCATATGAAACCCCTAGCATGCTTGGCTTTTGTCGCATGGGCTGTTGAAGAATAATCTTCCGATCTTGAAGAGTGTACTGTGTGAAGTTGGGGGGAACATTGAGACCTTGTTCTTGTCCACTTGAGTCGTCACTCATTGAAGACCATGCGGTTTTGAGCTCTCTTTTGCAATCTTGCATAAGAGTTTTTTGTTCAACCGTTATCTTTGCACTTCCGACACTCTCTTTTGAATCTGTTTGAGACTTGAGTTTTTGTTTTGGTCTCTTTGTTTTTTTACGATTTTTGCTAATAGTTCTTAGCTTTTCTACTAGTTGGAATCCATCTGATCGTTTTACTTGGTCTTTGATACTATCTTGTGCTTGGACATAGTATAGATATCCATTCTTTCCTGAGAAGTGAGGTGGTGGTCGAGAGTGTTCATTCTTAAACTCCTCGTCTTCTTTTTGTTTTCTCTCTCATCGTTCCCTCTCATCTTGTTTACGTCTCTTATGGCTCTTACAGCATTTACGTTTAGGTCGGCTTCGAGGGATCTATTTGAACCTCCCTTCCTCTCAAGAGTAGGCGTGCCTTTCCTAACTCTTCCTCGGGGATTATCACATCATCTTCAAAATCAGAGTCCCATCCATCTTCCTTATCAGCATCATTAGCAGATTCGAGTGTTAAATCCTCCACTGAGACTTTCTCTACATGCAGTGCTGTTGTGGATGCATCCCCATAGTACAAATCATCTAGAAGGTCACGTGGTTGTACCATTCGTATAGGAATAATGTCATATCCATCTGAGTCACAAAATTGAATTGGCTTAGGTACAGCACATGTCGATAATGTTGCAAGGACATGACTCCATTCTAGTGGATCAATTAAGTGCTCAGGGAAGGGTTGTGGAATGTATGCCTCATCTGATACACTTCGATTACCCTTAAGTCTCTCAGTGTTGAAATCCTTACATGAGGCTCCACACATCCACAGATCTTCTCGCCCATCTGACAATATAACTCTTGAGCCCTCAGATGAAGCAGAATCAAACTCATCTATTGGAGACCTTGTTACATCACGATATGAGTGATTCTTTAGGTTGACCCTTGTGATGATAGAATCATGTCGGAGGTACAAATAATTATATCCCTAGTCTTGAATCATTTGAAATTGTCGCATGAATGGTCTACCCAATATCACTTCATAGTTTGGATGTTTTCCAAAATCCACTACTGCAAATGTGTGCTCATATTCAATCCCACATGTAGTGACCAATATATTCTCTAGCAGCCCAATGGGATGTTCTAAGCTTCCACCTGCTATAGCTGCAAGCGCATCCTGGTACTCCTAATAGCTGGTTTGTCCCACTTTTCCCAAATGGACCTTGTCACAATGCCCACTCCTGCACCACTGTCAAGTATTGCAGTTGAAGCTACTTTTTGCACTTCTAATGGGAGGGTCGAATTTCCCTGATCGTCCTCACAAAATTTTCCTACTTTGTTGATAGGAACTGGCATAACATGCTTTGTCTCAGGGTGTATAGTACAATGATGGTGACCCTTTTGTAGCAATACCTGCTCTGACAAACATGTGGCAATATCATTCCACAACTCAGGTCGAAGCTTTATCAAATCAAGCAAAGGTAAGGTACAAGCCACTGGTGCTGACAAAATAGCTTGCACGATACCCATATCCATCTCCTTTGTCAAACCTTCTATGCATGGAGGGTATCCTCAAGGTTTGATAACAGTTCTCATATTCTCCCAAATAAGATGGTAAGGTTTTCATTGTATGCTTACTTCTAGGAGAAACAATTGTTTGAACTTCCTCCTGGATGCTTGGGCATCTAAAGTTGTTTTCTGTGCCCCTGGTAAAATCCACCTCACAGAATGGAGGTGAAATAATAGAGGATATATTCTCATTAACTTTCTCATGAACTGCTGCCCACATCTCATTTGCCATGTCCTCGTTAGCATCAATAACTTCATCATTGCATGGGAAGGCAAGACTAGGTGGTGGCAGAATGCCTTCTTTCAATGGGGTGTCAATTGTTGCAGACTTTTCGCTATGAGCTTGGGAGATCAGCTCACTTTTCATTTCCCAACTTGATGACACTTCTGGTATGGTTTCTAACGTTGGCTTAAGAGAGGTTGGGCCCGAGGGATAGGTGGAGGTGGGCCCTCAAGTATTGATTGAGCTTCCCTAATGAGTTGCTGATGTACAGCTAGATTGATCTTCTCCTCACGACAGTTTGGGTATTCTTGAAGCTTCTTGGGTAGCTCAGATAAAGCTGCAATGCGACTTCTATGAGCATCAATGATGGCATCTAGAGTCTCGTTCACCTTATCCACAAAAATAGAACCCCCTAAACTATCCTCGGGTTGTACTAGCCTCATCTTGTTTAGCACTAGGCCCAGGTTGAGGTTGATGCTCCTCATGCACTTCTTGGGATGTAAGAGCTTGATCCTTCATGTTTTGTTTAGAGACTTCTTGAGAACTAGTGGATGCACTCTTAGTTTGCTTGTTGCGGTTCTTTTTCCTCCTAGTGGTCCTTTTTCTATTGGAATGTAGGGTCTTGTCCACTAGATTTGCCTTTGCATCCCTAGTTCGAGGTGTCTCATCAGTCTGCATTTCAGCATTTTGTGTCTGTGATCTAGTCATGACTCTAAGTGGCACGACATCCTCATTCTCTGATGAAGGTGGCGATGGAACTTCCTCTACAAAGTTAAGTGAGACCTTTGGCTGAGAGGTAGTTTCCTCATGTGGTTTCAGCAAACAATCCTTTGGAAAGTGTTCTACACAACACCCTAGACAATATCTTTCAATTGGTGAAAACTGTGGTACTGTTGTATTGGATCAAGCTGCTTGCCTTGGGCGATGTGGACAATCACGAGCCCAATGAGGTTCTCTACACTCATAACAGGGGCCCATTAGTTTGGCTTCTACTTTTCTTTGCTACCATTGACCTGAGGGGCCTGGAGTCCTAGGTTGGTAGCCGCCTAGCAACATCAAAGAATTTTGTTCCCCTGGTTGAGGTTCCAGTGCTTGGCTTGGATATGCAGGATTTTCAAGGAGATTTTCCTTGGATGAATATGATGCATATTCCTCCTCCACATAGCTTGGGTTTACCAAGTCTCTACACATATTTGAATTGTCGTAATCAACAAACCTCACAGGAGCAGTCCCAGGAGCAGGAGGTTGAGCTCCAAGTACAGGTCGTGCTTGCTCTTGTGCCATCAGTGGCTTACGTTCAAAATTAGTATACTATTGATGCATTTGTGGAGCCACTGCACCCCTTTGTTGCTCACGCTCTTGTCTCATTCTTGCCATGCGAGTACATTCCTGTGTGGTGTGGGTAAAATTCCAAGCACAGGCCTGGCACCACTTCTTTGTGGGTTGGTTTGTGACTAGAGGAGAAAAGGTATTACATTCTTCGGTTTTATGGTTACCGCCACACGCTCCACAAAGATGAGGACCTGTAGGTAGTACACTCCTCATTTGCTGGCTGCTGCTGTTGGTGTGGCTACATGGGTGGGCGATAGGTTTGTCCCAATCTCCTTAGTACTAGGTTAGCTATGTGGTCTGGATTTACTAGCGCGCTAGACCCTGAACTTTGGTCATCACCCCACTGATCTCTAGGTTTCACCTCAGGGCCAGTACCCTCTTGGAATTTGAAGTTATCTGTGAAATCCATAGCATCATGGCAACACTCATTGAAATTTGTATGCTTCTTTGCATAGAGATGTGTGTGCAGTGTTGAATTTTTAAGTCCTTTTAAGAAGAGAGAAATTAATCGACTCTGGGTGGGCTTCTCATCTTCTGGGCAACGATTAATGTACTGCTTCATCCTATTTACACAGTCTCTAACACTCTCAGTCTTGCCTTGCTTGAAACAGTAGATGTTTACTACCGTGTCATGTTGAATCCCCATCAAGGAAAAAGCAGTAATGAATCTCTCTTGCAAAACTCGTAAAAAAGATTTGTCTGAAGCCTCTAGTGCCTGAAACCAAGCAAGGGCCTTTTCCTCAAGAGTGAGCCCAAACCCTTCAATTTGCGTATGCTTGTCAGTCACTTGCTCAGATCGAACTGCTTGCCTAAATGCTGCTACATGGTCATATGGATCTCCCGACCCTTCGTACTTCTTTACCAATTTCTGAAGAGTTGATGGCCTTACTTGTCTTGAATACTCATCATAGGGCCTACGGCCTCTCACTCTCAGTGGTAACTATTCCTCTCTTTGGTAAGATGGTCCACATGCATCCCAAATTGGTGTGGGTCCCCTATTACCTGCCTCACCAACCCCCTCCAAAGATCTTGTTACCCGCATTTCAGGAGGTGTATTAATGGGAGGCGGAGTTGGCTCCCCTACCCTCCAATTGTCATAGTGAGAGAAACGTTGTTGTGGTGTGATCTGTGGTCGCACTTTTGGTGTAGGATAATATCTTGGTGCTAGAGTTGGGCTACTTGCAGTGGTCCACTTTGATGTTGAGGGTCCCTCTCTTGTGAACTCTCGTAAGGGAGGAGCAACAGTTTCTCCAAGAAAGGCTCTCTCTCCTGGTTTAGCTGTATTAGTTGAGAACACCTCCATGAATAATGGTTGTCCTCTCCACGTGAGCTCACGAATCTCCTTCCAATCTAAGGTTCGGTATTCATTGACCCATTTATCAACGATTCAGTTCTTGTGTCCTGCAAGCTTCTCGACTACCACCCCAAGTGCTAGAGGAAGATCTAGCTCTGGCAATCTAGTTGTGGCATAATATCCTTCTAAAGAGTCCTTATAGACCTCTTGAAGTGGGTCATCCTGAAAGACCTTTGTCACTGGAATTTGTCGTACAAACTCCCATTGGTTCTCAGCCCCCTGATCCCTTTCCAAATGTAGATCTACACAAAGTAAATCAACTATGGATGGCTTTGAGGACTGGGCATTGGATGGTCCAGGCATGTTCGGCTCAATGAGCCAATCATTTCTAGACTCCCTTACTCCAGAAGGCTTTAATAAATCTAGGAACTCACTCTTAGAGAGCTCTTCTAATTTGTCTACATTCTCAGGATGATAGGTGACTTTGTAGCGAACACCATCTCCACCCATGTACATGTTACCCTGGTCATTGACTAGAGGTGCTCTATCAAGCTCTGAGAAAAAGTCTGCGATCTTAACGAGATACCGTTGTTGTGGATCCCTAAAGATCTCAGCTCCTTGAGCATTCGTGTAGAGATATTGAAGTCTCACATTGAGTGGTAACCCCATGGTGTCAGCTTCAAATGGATTAAAAGATCTTGTGGGTGTCCTATTTGGGGCTAAGGGATGACTATTTGACGGCCCTAGATTGTCCATAGACAATGAGCTAGTTGTCCTGGAAAGGGTATCAGATTGGGATTTGGAAAAGGTTTCAGTAATATCTGCCAAATTTCCTACCGATTGGATCCCACTTTCCTGCGTAGGTACTCTAGAAGGTGCCCTAGGCCCTATGGCAGTGTCTATATGGCGCCCCGACTGCAAGTGCATAAGGTCAAATTTTAAGGGGTTTTTATTTTATTTTATTTTTATTTTTTTTAAAAAATTTCCAAAAAATTTCAAGTTGGCTCAAACTTTGCCAGAACCCATTTTGAACCCCCTCGAACACATTAGGCCAAAAAAATAGCGTATTTTTCCAGATCGAAAATCGCCTAAAATTTACCACTTTCCCACTCTCACTGGGAAAATGGTTTCGGGACCGAAATTTCGATGATGGGTGTTTTCTAACTCCTCTCGAAAAGTTAGATAACTTCCCAAATTTATGCGACAGAAAATGAAAAATTTTCCAGACTCTTTTTTTTGCACCCCCTTATCCGGTGCGGTGGCGGTCTTTACGGTGCAGTGCGTGGGTCTCTCCTCGCGGTGCGCTGTTCACGCACAACCGCCTTCTTTTATTACTATTTTTTTTTCTTTTTTGAAATGCATGTGCAGTGAACTCAATGTGTGTGCAGCTGTCAGATTTACAGCGAATTCAATACATGTGCAAGGAACTCAATGCATGTGCAGCTCTGAAATTTGCAGCAAATTCAAAATGTTCAATCTTCATGTGTGTGTACAGATTTCAGTTTCTCTACATGTGCAGGTTTAACAGAGAACAAAAATGCAGGTTTGACAGATAACTAAAATGCACAAAATTAAAGATGCAGAAAACTAAACTAAGCTAAGAACAGAAAATAAAACGAACATGCAGAAAATTGAAACTGTAAAAATTATCCTCAAACAAAATGACAAAAATGCAAAAACAGGCCTCTCTCTTGCGCACAAAAATTAAAATTTGCAGGTTTAGTGCCTACCTCCAATCCTTCCCGTGTGTCGAATCCTTGTCTTGACCTCAAGGGAGAAGCGTAGCTTGCTAATCGCACTCAAATTGCAAGACAAATAAAGAGAATTTAACAACAGATTAGTCTTAAATAAATATCAAAATTAGTCCCAAGGCCTTCTCTCCTATCCAACAGTTTTGCAACCGATTGGAGCTTAACAAGGAGTTGTAGTAGTGTGTGTATGGTACTCAACTAATGTAGGCACTCGCTCCCCGGCAGCGGCGCCATTGTATAGCGGTTCTCTCTACCGTGCAATATAGTGCTCATAGAGTACTACCGATCAATAAATGTGTTAAGAAACACAATGTCAATCCGAGGACTCGACCCGATTAGTGCATGAAGGCTTATCCCATGAGGGAGAGTTCACATACAAAAACCACCACTTGACGATTCAACCATTCAACACCTCAATAAATCTCTCAATCCCTTAAATCCACTACACTAATCAAGACAACAAGCAATGCATAGCAATCTCTTAATCCCATTCAAACATTGATTAAATCTTAGCTTTCCCTAATGCCTGCAAATCCATAAGCGTGCATCTACTAACCCACAAGCTTAAGCAAGCAGAGAATGTAACATTCACAAACCCACAAGCTCATAGAGAGAGTCTATCCATGAATAACTCATTGCCAAAGAAGTGGGCAAGAGCTTGCATCAATGGAGACTACACACACACTCTACAAGCATGCAGCATACACAAGAGAAAGAAAGAAGCATTCAATTAATCATAGATTAATCTACTTAAATGATGCTAAAAGAGATTAAGAGAAAGAAGTGGAGCTATACTCATTGGAGCTTGATGCTCATTAGAGTACAATAGAGAGAGAGTTAGAGAGTTGCCATAGCTTGAGAGCTCAAGAGCTTCACTCAATAGCTTATGAGAATGGCAAAAACGAACACTTTCTTTAGCTAACCTCTCTTTTGTAGAGATGTCACTAACCCTAACCCTAGGCCTCTTTCACACATGGGCGGACAACCCCATAAGTAAGCCTTGCTTAATACACTTAGAACTCTCATTTAGAACCCACATTGGCCTAAAACGATTTACATTGCACTTCGGCACAAAAATATGGAAAAATTATGTGCGTCTTTATGTTCCCATGGCTACAATTCCGCTCTCTCGCATTAATTGCTTTCTGCCTCCTTCCATAATCCGTGTTCTCGTGAGTGTTCCCGTGGAGTATTCTCTCTCCCTCTCTCTTCTACGTTTTGTTCTTTATAGCAGTTGTCTCTTATTTTCATTGTGAATTCTGACAATACCTTCCCATTAACATTAGGAAAACCAAAAGGATCTTTATGAGCTAATCAATGTGCTGATATATTTCACAAATGGACTCAAAGAGATTTCCAGGTGTTGATACCCATCTCTATTAAAGCTTCACATAAGTTTTGATATGTGATACGACTTCATGGGGTATGAATTTTTGTAGTCCCCAAATTCGTTTGCCACCCCGTACCTACTTATACTATGGTTAAGACTTGGGCTAACTCAAATGTTGATTATATGAATTGTATACTCTCTTTCCCTATTCCCCCCCCACCCCCCTTTCTAAGATTGTTTTTCTTGTTGATATTCTTCTCTACCCGGGGTCATGGGAGAGGATGGGTTTTCTATATTCAGTGCTTCTCCCCGCAGGATAACTCACTATTATGCTTGTAATATCACTAATTACATGTATGTGAGGATATGAAGATTTGTTATCATCTTGCTAATGTCCTCATTTGTATAAAGTTTTTCCTTGGATTTTCTTCCTTTTTTGAGTTGGTTTCAACTAACCCATGATGTGTAGCATTTCCCCACTCTCCTTTTTATCCTCCCATATTGGATCTAGAGGGGCATCCTCTCTAACATATTGGCTCTAGAGGGGGGATCCTCTCTACCAAAGCTTGTGCATGAACTTGGGCTTGTGACACAACCTCCCATTTATCCGTGTCTTGTGTGTCTCACTCTAAGGTTTGCATTCTTTCCTACTCTCTCTGTCATGCTAGGGCCCATCTAACATGTAGTTCTTCTTTTCTTTTATTATAGATTTTTGATTGTTTATGGGCTGCTTGAAGTTCATTTCTATCTTCATATCATCGATCATAGGGAAAAATATCTCTAGTACTATTTGCATCTCTCTTAGTCCTAGGAGTACAAAGGTTTCCGTTGGCACAAAAGTATGTATGGGAGGTGCTGCTTATGCAACTCCTCTTTCCATTCGGAGCCTCTAAACATTTCTCATTGTATGACCTTGTCAATAGAGTGAGCCTCTTGGTCCAAGCCACCGAATATTGTGGGGGATCTTAAAACTCTCTGGTTTGGTCACTTTACTAAATCTAAGCTTCCTCCATAGGTTTCTCGCTACTAATCTCACTTAAAACTCTTTCCCCCACTCACTTATCATCTCATTTTTCTCCATGGATTCCGCACTACTAGTCTCACACCTCTCAAAGCAAATGCACTTTAAGGTGTGCTAGTAGCTGAAGGACCAGACCCAATACTCCCCTGGTAGAAAGATAGTTAGATGCGCTATCCTCTAGAGAAATTTCATGTCCTAAAATATTTTAAAGTCTCAAGTGCATGTAAAGGTGTTTTAGTAGGCTAAACCTCAATTTTTGGACGAAACTTCTTTTGTATGAACCTTTGGCATTAAGGAAAATTTGGACTCAAATTGGGCCCTTTAAGGATTTGTACACACTCTCTCTACAAAAATGGGCTCATGGTGAAATTTTTTCAAATCGACTCAAGAAGCGAGTGGAGTTTAGACATTTGAAATATACTATATTCGAGACCTTTCTAATGATATATACCATGATGGGTAATTTTACATATTCAAGAAGTCACCAAATTTGGTGATCATGTGGCATGTAATGTGCTACATCATCACTAAATTTGGGGACTTCTTGAATATGCGAAATTGCCCATCACGCAATATATCATTGGAAAGGTTCTCGAAGAGTAGATTCCAAATGTCCAAACTTCGCTGACTTCTTAGTTGATTTGCTAAAATTTCTCCATGAGCCCATTAATTTTATAAACAAAGAATGTGTAAAAATCCTTAAGTAAAGGGTCCAATTTGAATCCAAATTTCCCCAAAGGCTAAGTTATTCACAACATGAATAATTTTGATTTTGCATGTTTAATTTTTTTACTTATCTTTCAAAATCGAGATGACATTATTGAGAAGCATTAGTGTCTCAATTTTTTGGCACCATTCACAATCGGGCTAGCTTAAAAAATAATCATGATATGAATATCTAGAGATTGTCCCATGTGAATAACCTGAGATAGTCATGTCTGCAAAAAACTTTGATTGTTTTTGTGGGTTTCTTTCCAAGATTTAAGTGGAAAAACTTTGAATTGTTTATGCCCAAAATTCATTACTAATGAAGTATTAAAATCTCTTATAACATGTTGTCATCTTAAATATAAAATGATGAAATAATTTTGACATGATATTCTTAAGAAAATCACTATTGTGAATAACTCTGGTTTTTTCCATCAAACTTTATTGATCTGTTGATACCAAATTAACTTGCAATGAGCTTAAGTGATCAATTTATATTGTGTGGTTATCTTAAAATCGTTAAATCATGAACATAGTTTGATGTGATTTTTTCATAAAATTCACAACATGAAATTATTAAAAAATAGTTTGACATGATGTTTTTAAAGAAATTCACAGTGTGAGTATCCAGGAGATAGTCACATGTGAGTAATCATGTGTACAATCTTTCAACAAAAAAAAAACATGTTTTTTTCAAGAAATTCACGGTGTGAGTATCTAGGAGATACTCACATGTGAGTACTACTCACACACTAATCTTTCAACCAAAGATAATACATGATTTTTTCAAGAAATTCATGGTGTGAGTATCTAGTGGATAGTCATGTGAGTACTCACACACCAGTTTTTCAACCAAAAATAATACAAAAACATACATCTACCATACCTTTCACTTCTCGCAAGCAAGAAGGTATCCACTCACATCTACACACAAAACCTTAATAGAGATATAGTGTGGCTGGTAACGTCTCTGTTAGCCCAGTCTACCCCTTCTTCCCATTGGTACCACAAGAGAGGTACTCAAATTTGAGATCATAAATTCACAATAGCATAGTTACAACACATATAAGGTACACGCACACATGATTATATTGACAATAACATCTCTATGTTATATAAAATTTGAGCCAAGGTCTTACAAAAATCATGAGTAAAACAATAGCCTATGCCGATCTACTTTTCATCATTCCCATCGTCTCCTTTGCCTTCCTCTTCATTAATTACATGCTACCAGACCATAAGTTACATGCTAGCTAGAAACCATTATAATTACATGCTACCAGACCATAAGTTACATGCTAGCTAGAAACCATTATACTTAGATAATTGACAATGTACACCCTCTTAATTTTATGCCCTGCAACTTCTTGAGCAATGTAGCTGTCATATACCTCTATGCATAGTCATACTCATCTTGCATATAGGCACGTCTAATTGCTTCCTTGTACATACATTCATGAAAGATAATTGAGCACATATGGTATAAGGCTATGCATAAACATACGGAAAAAATGTCAAGGATTCACTTACAATTGTATGCACAAAAGATTATAAAAGATGAGAAGACCTCAAACCTTCTAGATGCACTTTAGCTGCCTCTCATCTTTGCTTATACTTGTTATGAATGTCACAAACTTCTCACCCCTAGCCTTCCTCCAATCATTGGCATCAAGATATAGGGGATTTTGTTTTTCTCCCCATAGAACCCGAGGCTATTAATAAGAAAATATGGTGTGTTTAAAGCTTACTGTTGGAGATCTTGCTTCCTTGTGGAAAGATTCCTTCCTTCTAAGATTCAACGAAGAATATGACTTAGAAACAAAGGAAAAAAATAAATAAGATAACATTAGAATTAATAGAGTTTAAGCATAATATTAACTATGCAATAGACTCTATGTGTAAGAGTCTAAGCATAGAGTCAATGTATAAAGTCTATGCATAGAGTGTATGTATAAGAGTCTAAGCACAAGAATACTATGCAATAGATTCTATGCATAACAATCTAAGGCTATATGTATATAAGTTTAAGAGTTTCAACACAAGACTACTATGTAATAGACTCTATACATAAGAGTCTAAGGCTATATGCAGTAGACTATATGTAATAGACTCTATGCATAAGACTACGAAATAGACTTTAATCATAATACTACACAGAAGACTCTTAGAATAGATTCTTGGCATAATACTATGCAAGAGACTCTATGCATAAGACTCTAATCAATAGAATCTATTCATAATACTATGGAAAAGACTGTATGCATAGAGTCTTATGTATGAGACTTTGCATAAACCCTAAGCATATAGGACTATGCAATTGACTCTATTCATAATACTATGGAAAAGACTGTATGCATAGAGTCTTATGTATGAGACTCTGCATAAACCCTAAGCATATAGGACTATGCAATTGACTCTATACATATAACTATGTGAAAGACTCTAAGTATAATACTAGAAAAAGACTCTCAGCATTGAGTCTACACACAAGAATCACTATGTAATAGACTCTATGCATAGAGTGTATTGGATAGAGTCTATGCACAAGACTCATTATGCAATAGACTCTATGCAAAAGGTTCTTATGCATAGATTCAAAGCATAGAGTCTATGCATATGCTATGCATATAATCTTATACATAGTCTTATGCGTAAGACTATGCATAGACTCTATGCATAAAACTATGAAAAAGAGTCTTATGCACAACTTTATAGAAAATACTCTTTCCATAGTACTATGCAAAAGACTCTTATGTATAGAGTCTAAGCATAGAGTCTATGCAGCACAAGACTAACCATGTAATAGAGTCTATGCATAGTGTCTTATACATAAGACTATACAATAGATGCAAGAATTCATGGTGGCTCGTAATATGTGATCAAGGTCATGGTGAGTGCATAATTAATGCTTAAGCAAAAATATTAAACTAATCACATGGAATTAGCATAGTAATAATGTAATTAGAAGAGAACAAGTGTATTATATTGATAATGAGAGGCCCATTATATAGGCTGAGTACAAGACAAAGGGAGCCAAGACAACTCCTCAGTCAACTCCTATAATCTCTCCTAAAATATCTCCACACTCCATGATCCTCTCATTGGCATCGACTTGGCTACTTGCATTTCTAGAGATTCTGCAGTGAATATCAATTTCTATGGTGATTACAAATAAACTTTTATCAATCTAGACCATATGACCCATTATCCCCCCTGAAGGTTGAACACATGAGTATTTTGGCACATATTTTAACCCCTTCCCTCAACAAAATATTCATGGCAATGATGATGTTATGATGGCTATTCTAGTCCTATAAGGAATTCCCACTTATGCTTATAATGTTGGTCTTCTTATGGTCTTACCCAATTACAATGGAAATGATGGTATAGCCAATTAGGCTTATAATTCTAGTTATGATGATCTATTAGGTTTATAATGCTAGATAAATGACAATGCCAGTTCCTATGTAGGAATCTAGTTAACCTTACAATGCATATATTTATGCTTAGAATATAGGAGTGCCAAACAGGTAGGGGCTGGCCTTTGTTGATCCATGAGGTTCCTTTATCTAGAAAAGAGTAACAGTTGGCCTTATGAAAGGCCATATTCACTTGGTCTTCATCCGCTTGTTCTGCTTCGTTAATCTTCAAGTAGATGTAGAAACTATGCCATAAAACCAATATGGCTATGATACAACTTGTAATCCAGTGGTGTCCTAAGCATAATCTCACCAACCATGGGAACGCCATAAGCTTGGAGGTGTCATTCCGGCATGCCATAAGTGTGGAGGTGTCATCCTTGAAGGCCATCCATATTTGCACTAGGTTACCTTTATATCTTAAGATTTTTTTTATTTTTATTAATTTAAGGGTAAGGACTTACATTTCTACCATACCCACTGCTTACACAACATTAAGGTTTAACATTAAGGTTTTAATGTCATGTAATTAAACTCGTTATCTCAATAATTTTTACTTCAAATCATTGAAGGCTAACGATTCACATTTTTATCATACCCATTTCTTAGAAAGCTTTCAAGTTTAATGTCAAGTAATTAGAAAAATTTTAGAATTAACCTTTAAAAATGCAATCTTTGAGGCTATAAAATGGTTTGACTCATCAGAAAAAATTGTTTATTTAATCGTATGTAATTTTTTAATCTTTATACATAATGTTTTTCATATTTTTCATACCCAATTTCTAAGGCTTCAATATTGGAAATATTAATGCTATGTGGCCAAATCTAAAAAACTAATGGACACAACTAGTGCCAATATGGCCAAATTTTTGCTAGTCTCAATAATACCGATGTTAAAAGGTTTTTATAGGCATAGTTTTGCAATTAATACTACTTTATGGACTACGTTTACATCAAGTACGATGGTACGCAAATGTTCATTCGGACTTGTATCAAACCTAGTCATGGCTACCCCACATCTCTAGGTCAATAGAGATACACTATGCGACCCATTGGACACAAATCATTTTTTCATCATAGTGTGATTACTCCCTTACCTTATCATCACACTCTTAACAATTTTAATATCCATCTAGGCTCTTGTACTTATGTGGGTGTGGAATAATGTAGCCTACCTTTTTATCTTTGCTTAATAAAATATACTCTATTTATCTCTATCAATGCCTTATACTATGCCTAAGTTGTGTTTTTTAGAGAAAGATCACGTATTTTTTAAGTGTTATAAATTTACACCACCATACATTTGTCTCATACCGTAGCATCATAGGGGTTTGATACTAGTAGTGATTAGCACAGAAACTTAAAGGGCATATACTAAACGTCGGTTTCTTAGTCAAGACATTGAAAGGGCATACGAATTAAAGACATTAAAAGGGTTTATATTAAACCTCCATATCTTAATCAAGACATTGAAAGGGCATACGATTTTAAGACATTAAAACGGTATATGTTTTCCTTTTCCAATTTTGTGGATCTTTTTTTGTTACCTTCCCTTTTAAGGGATAAACTCCCCTTGCAAGGGTACTAAAGCCTTCACATTCTAAATTTGATAGTGCTAATCTTTAAGCTCTCAAAAAAAGATGCGACACATTGATTTTTTACCTTCACTATTTTCTCTTTTTTTAATTACCTCTTACGATAATTAAAATGTTTATTGATTAGGTATCCAAATGATACATTTGATCGAATTTGGATAGCAAACACAACTACTCCAATTATTTCCACACGCTCAAGCATACAGAACATCATAGTTGATGATGCAGAGGAACCTCCTAGTAAGGTCATGGCAACAGCTATAACGACAAACACTTCAAGGAACCTGACTTTTGTTTTCGATGATTTTGGAGGAAGTGGTGGTTTTTACATAGAACTACACTTTGCAGAGGTTGTACCCCCTATTCAACGTAACTTTTCTTTATTAGTTAATCATCAGAAGGCTACACCTGAGGGAATCTTACCCCCATCACTTGCCTCAATCTCTGTGGTGATTAATCAACAAGAAGACCTTCCAAGTCCCTTGCAATTGACCCTTGTTCCTGCTGCTACCTCTACGGATCCGCCACTTCTCAATGCAATCGAAATGCTTAAATGGTCTGAAGATCAACTCCAGACAGCAGGGACATATATTCAAGATTGTAAGTAACATGTGAAAGTTGATATAAATGTAGCTTTAATATTGATGAATTTGTTTGTGAAACTTTTGGATGTATTTTATTGTTGCAAGTCTTCACATTTTTGGGTCGATAAATTCTCTTAGGGGGTTGTTTATTTATTTAAAAAATATAATTGATGATTTGAAATCATAATGATTAAAAGTTGAAACATGATTAAATTACACCTAGAAGAACCAAAATCCAATTGAAATGGTAATCGAATCAAATTGTTTTTAAAAACCATAAATAATTATACTCATTTTAATTTTCAAACTTGATCGAATTGAATATCTATATATATATATATATATATATATATATATATATATATATATATATAGAGAGAGAGAGAGAGAGAGAGAGAGAGAGAGAGAGAGATTGATTTTCATAATAATTGTCCAATGCTGACAACATCGTGTGGGTATTGATGGTGGGAATCCATGACCGTCTCCCATTTAGATGCTACAAATATTCTAGTTTGATTCCATGACCCTGAACATCCACCCATCCCCTATAGAGGCTAGAAATAATTTAGTGTGGTGAGAGTGGCTCTTTAGCCTAACACTGGTAAAGGCTCTCAATTCAATAAAGGCTCACTGGTTGGTTTTGAAGGGATCTTCCCATTCAATAAAGGCTCTCAATTTTCCTTTCTTTCTATAGCATTTGGGCCAACCTCTTCTTTTACAAAACCTACAGAGTAACCCACAAGAATCTTTTAAAGTACTCTTTCCCTTCAATTATTAGCACTATAGCCTTGTGTTGTCTAGTCACCATTGCCTACTGTAACCGATCTAGTTTCTCATGGGAGACCCAAAAATATTACCTTTCGTATTGCTTTAAGTCATTGAATATTTAGTGGATGTTTTTTCTTAGGCTATTAATATTTAAGCCAATCAATGTTTTCTTCATTACATGGGAGACAATTTCTTTTTGGGTCACAAAATGCGTGTGTCTCTACTGTATAAAGAGGATGGCATATGGCTTACCATGCATCTCATAAACACTTGAATCTTGGCTATTTTGATCTCAGTTTGACATTCAACCATGGATATTGGAATGAGACGGAGGTGGAAGCTCATCAAAAGCATTTCCACCACACACATAGTGGGATTGATAAAGTGAGGCCATTGATAACATTAAAAAAAATTCTCCATTTAGTTGAGCATGATCCATGCCCTACAAGAAAGAAGGAATTGTTTCTTAGAAAAAATGGGCTGCACGCTGCAAGAGCATCACATAGCTTTCTCAAACATATGGATTTCACACCTGTTCTTCACCAAGTGGGGATGATGAATTGAAATTACAAGCCTCCAATGTTTCTTTTTCCACCCTTGACATTCTGAATGGTAGGCATACATAGAGGGAGCTCCCATTCCCTCCATTTTCAAGAGTGGCCATGTATAGAGAGAGGCCCCGAAGCCCCATCCGTTTTTAAGAGTGGTCATGCAAAGAGGGAGGCCCTATCTATTTTCAAGAGTTTCCATGCATAGAGGAAGCCCCCCTCCATTTTCAAGAGTGGCCATAGCATAGAGGGAGTCCCTCTCTATTTTCAAGACTGGCCATGCATGGAGGGATGCCCCCTCCATTTTCAACAGCGGCCATGCATAGAGGGAGTCCCCCTCCATTTGCTTTTTGGAGGGACGTTTTGTATTACCACATAGGGATTTAGTTTGCATTTCATATATACATTTTCTTTTGACTAAGAAAAGGATATTTTCACTAAAAATAATAAAATATTCCACATGGGAATATTGGAATGGTCTTACATAGTATGCATTCAAAATATACCATACTTAATCGTTATTAAAGAGATGAGAAGCATGAACATCCAAGCTCCAATAAGTTATCTAATGGACTAATATAACTAGTATCTCATCATGTGATAAATGAAGAGCTATACCAAAACCATCACTGTTAATAGTGTCGAAGGCCATGACCACATTCTTAACTCACACCATTGTGGTGGAAATCCTCATATTGGTCCATGGTAAGCTCCATGGTTGAGCACATGTACAATCTCATGCCAAACCTTAAAAGGATCTTTAAAAACCCTTTAACTGACCTGAAAACTTTTGAGGTTGCCTTCTTAGGGGCCTTCATAAAGAATGGGATAGCCAAGTACCCATCGTAAGATCGTCAAAAACTATAGCAACGTAAAGGTGAAGATACCCACGAGTTTAAGTGAAATTGCAAAATATCCAAAAAATAATAGCCATGGGAAGGTGAAAATCTCCAAGAATCTGTCAATCATGCCCTTTTTTTAAAGAGTACTATACATGAGGGTTGATGGCTCTGACATACTAGTGTACCCATCTCTTGGCTCATGTGGATAGGGTCATTTCAAGGGGATCTTGCAAGCGGGTGAGGTAGCTAGTGGATCCATCCCTTGATTCATTTGGAGAGGGTGGTTGATCCCATTGCAACCACCATTCTCCTTAGTCCCACTATAAGGGAGAAAATGGCAAAGCTTTGGAAAGCCACATGTGCATTGTAAGAGACTTTACATATTTAAGGGCATGGGGATTACAACATGATGGATTGTGAAGCTATCATTAATGCCCTAGTACTATACATGAGGGTTTATGGATCTGATATTCTAGTGGATCCATCCATTAATTTATACAGAGAGGGCAGGTAGCCAAGAAAGGGAATCTTGCAAAAAGCACCACTCTCCTTAGTCCGAGGACGAGGGAGAAAGTGGCAAATTCTTGGAAAGCCACATGTGCATTGTAAGAGACTTTACATTCTTAAGGTGATGGGGATAACGTGTATGATGATAGCAATAAAATAATCATGAGTTTGAATTTAGAACACAATTATAATGTAAAAAAATATACAATTAGGGAGACTATTATTTTTGTGAGTTTCCTCCTGCAAGCTTTTTAAAAATTTGTGAGCTTTTTTTAAACTGTAGATCATTGGGGAATTGTTTTTTCCAATCTTGGATATGTGATATTTTTTTACATTTTTGCGTGTTTTTTTGCATCTAAGTTTTATAACAAAATTCATTGAATAAATCATTAGAAAGAACATGAGTTACACATGGAGAAATATGGGGTAGCCTAATCTACACTAGCAATATGGGGTAGTGTAGATTAGGAAAGCACAAGTTACACATGGAGAAATATGGGGTAGCATAATCTACACTACCAATATGGAGAAATATGGGGTAGTGTAATCCACACTACCAATATGGGGTAGCCTACTCTACCCCATATTGGTAGTGTAATCCACACTACCAATATGGGGTAGCCTACTCTACCCCATATTGGTAGTGTAATCCACACTACCAATATGGGGTTAGCCTACTCTACATTACCAATATGGGGTAGCCTACTCTACACTACTAGTAAATATGGAGAAATATAGGGTAGCCTAATCCACACTACTAAGATAGGGTAGCCTACTCTACAATACCAATGTATAGAGAAGCTCTAGCATCAACATCCTATGGTTCTTTTTTTTCAAGCCAACATGCACTTAGCACGATAGCTCCATGGCTCACGAATGATCCATTGTAGATCCTTTGTACTATGTCTATGTCTATAAACATTTAAAAGAAAGAAGAGTCACACTTTAAAAAGGAGTGCTCAAGGAGTCCCAAAAATCCATCATTAGATTTGAAACTTTTTTGGGTGTAGAATTTGGCATTTTTAACATAAACAATGAGCCCCAGAAGGCCCAAAAGTGGCAGAATCGACTGTAAACACACTTATTTCTCAACCATCTTTCTTTGGATGTTTAGGAAAGGGGGTGTTGCTAGCCTTCTGGATTATCAACACCAATGGTGAAGGTCCATGGGATGGTGGCACCCCCCTTTCTTGAACATTAGCAGTAGTCCGAGAAAAATGGTCAGAATAGAGGCATCTTTATTGTTGATTCGACCATTTTTGGGCTTTTTGAGCTTATTTCTACAGTTAAAAGTGCCAAATTCTATATACAAAAGAACATTTTGAATCTAATGTACATGTATTTAATCCTGTTGAGTCCCCTTTTACTCTTAATACTGGTTGGCATTGATGTATTGAGTATATGGATGCATGAATGTTCCAAATTTCCACAATGCTCGAAAAAGCTTGTGATAAAAGGCTCGTAGAAAAGGAATTAGATATTGATCATACTATGAGCTAGCACCCATATATATTGAAATAAAATATGTTGGAGATGTGGAATGGATCTTTATCCTCATTGTATGATCATTATATATTATATCCCCTTAAATACTATAAGTTATTATATTAGATAGGCAAATATACTGTCCCTCGTCAAATAATGTAGGTTATGTGTAAACATCTTGAGTGATAGGTAAATATATTGTTTTTATGGTGTTGATCTTGATGCTGTAAACTTAGTATGATGGTCTTAAGAACTAAAAACAAAGCTCACAAAAATTGGAAAAAAGCTCAGGTGTAGAAGCTTGCAAAAAATCACACTCCACTAAATATGTGATATTAGTTTTGCTTTTCCCTCCCCAAAACATCTGTGTATTACATGACACAATGAATTAATTAAGTCTTCACTTATCCCTCAAACACACTTAGGTGACGTTGCCTAGATACACTTAATTTCTTGATTATAATTAAGATAAAATGATATAGATAATGTTGTTCAATTATGTATTTACCGGATACTTGATAATAATCAAGAATATTAATGACTTTAACAATTCACAACACTATAAAGACATATTTACAAGATAATGGAGAAGATTAACAATTCAAAATAATAGACTTATTTACAAGATAATGGAGAAGATTAACAATAATTAAGAAGATTAATGAATTTCATAGTTCACAACACTATGAAGATGTTATAATGTTCATGAAAGATAGGCAAAAGAATTAATGTATATTGGTTCATTTTAATAATTCAATTTTTTGAATGTAAATTTAAATTCCAAGCAAAAGAGCACTTATCTTAGGTTGTACCTCCACTTAATTTGTATATGCGATCAGGTTATCCTTGAGCATCATGTGTGTGTCAGGATGCTTCTTGGCCCCCAAGGTTCCCTTTCAAGTCTTTGTTTTCTTCCTCTCTCTTCAAAGTCTTGTTCCTTCGACTTCTATTTGTTTAATGATATCAATTTTCACAATCTTCTTACCCTCTCTCCAATGTGAGGATATTGGTGTGGGGAATACATTTAATCACGTGGAAAATGTAATGTCAGCATGTAGGAGAGAGAAATATTGTGTTAGCTATGGGGGCAAGGCTTTGGATGCACCTGTATGTGTGAAGCTGAGATGATTTAAAAATAAGGCTAGGCCTTATATTCCATTGAGCTTTAAGGTTTCATTCCAGGGCTAAAACCTTTAACACTCTCAATATTATAAGGTTTGCTTCTAAGGCAAGCATCATTTTCCTCCCTTTTATTTCTCTTAAAAGTTGCACTTCACCCACCATGTACACTACCTCCATGGACTCCATGTGACACGATTCTCATAATGCAGCCTAAGTTAAATGTTCCAGAACTCTTACAAAGGTTTCTAAGTAAATTTTCCAAGGCCATGAGACTTAGGATATCATGTTGAGTGAACATTCTTGTTCAACTACGTTCATAGGTTCTTGGGGATATTTTTCTTCTTCAGTGATTGCTTTATTTAGTTACTTGGTGGTTGCCATTATTTCGTAAGGGACACGAGAATCACTTGGACACATGCACCAGCTCTCAGATAACCTTGCACACAGGATGACTTAGTGTGCACAATCATAATAAATCAAATGCTTAAATATATGTAAAGATGAACTAAATGTTTACATATATGTTTAATTATCTTTTATAATTGGTACAATGTCCACCAACACTAAGGATCTGATTGACCCTTGGCAAGGTGTCTCCACATGTCAAGGGTGTGATTCATCACTCAACGGGAGATGAAGGATCTTTAAGACAAATCCTACTTCCATTTCATTGTCTTTGACTATATCATCGTATACATTCACTTGTATCACCTCGATCTTTTCCCTATACCACATGGAGACTCAAGACACCACCATTCTCGACCAAATCAATTGAGAGTGTTAGCAACACACAGCCAAATAAGCATTCTCAACAAATCAAGTGAGAGTTAGAAATCCACAGTCAAATAACCACTTATTAATAATTGAAATAAAACCCAAAAGATTTATTTTTTTATAATATTCATTGAGTGGATAAATAAATAAAGCAATGCAATACAATAAATAGAATTCAAGTGTAGTCATAACATGAGGTTCCCCATCCTTTTCGACGCTCAAAAAAATATCCAACAACATGGCTTGTGAAATCTAATAATTTCAACATCCCCATAAAATATATTCCGTGTGTGTGTGAAACAAAAAACACATATATATGTTAACTAAAGAAATGGCCAAAAATATTAGATGCCCATAAATTGATCTATGCACCTCACACATACAACAAAGATTTAGGTGCATGCCATGCAAAAAAGTTATTTGGATCACCTGAAACATGGACTTGTTTAAAAAACAACCTAATCATTTCTTGGCTTTTATGATCAAACCTCTGTTTTTTCAAGCATGATGTGTGGTCTCTGGGTGATGACCTCTATATACCACCACACGAGGCACACAATAAAGAAAAGTAATGGGATCAAAACTGGGGGACACTAGAATCCCAGCTCCGAGGGCACCAACCAGCCCTGAAATTGACTCAATGGGACTCTTCAACACCCTGCCAACCTCCCTCTATCTCACCTTCCTCTTCAAATTATCCTCCCAAGTAAGATCTTCTTTGCAAAAGCTCTAATCATGTACCTAAAAGTCTCTCCTGACCACATGTCACAACCTTCTGACCAAATGCACTCCCAAGAGACATAGAACAGTCTTATTTTGCCTTCAAAATCCTTCCTCTTGTCCCTAGTCAGAATCTTGTCCTCCAAGATCCTTTGATGTCTTCTAGCATCAACTGACCATACGTACTCAACCCCAAGAACTCCCTGGATCTCCTCCTGACCCTCTTCTAACCCCTCTCTGACTAATGCATATTGTATTCTTCCTCAGACCCGCGACTCACTCAGAACCCTTATCTGACACAAAAACTTATCCAAATGTCTTGAACCATTCATAGCAGCCCTCAACTCAAAGGAATATCACATAACAGGTTGCTAACTGGAACTGACCCATGGCTACCTCCGAAATGACTATACCGAACCAAACCAGCTAACTTGACCCAGCTGAAGAAGATTCTTACTTCTTTGCATCCGCTCTTAGACAACTCTAAACCCTAAGAACATTCAAACCAAGTGAGGATATGGTGTTATAACCACTCTGCTGACACAGTCTACACCTAGCTAACTCTAGATAAACTCTTATCCCACTATCCCATCTAACTGTTGTCAGTTGACTACTCTAATTGTCAGTTGAGACCCATAAACACTTTCCCCAATCTCAAACATTTCAGAGCAAGTAATCTACACCATCAGTTGAAATCTCTAATGTTCAGCTAACACAGAGATGGCTCTATGCCTTCTCAATTGATTCTGACATAGAACCAGTTCCACAATCATCACACTCACACACTCAAGGGCTCCATCTTCATAAACTCAATCAAAACCACATCTTCACCACAACTGAAACATCAAAAGAACAGGATTTATATATAAACACTATGTTTTCTCCAGGTATACAAGAAAACACTTCTCTATCTCAACAGCCCTGAGCCATGGGTGGACACATATAAGAAGAAAACACAAAAGTACAATGATTCCCCTTAGGTGAATCACAACATCACATCTTCAAAATCTTGAAATCCACTGTCTCGCATGACAGGCCTTACAAACCATCACACACTGATAGAAAACAACAACAATTGAATAGAATCGAGTTGGTTCAAGTCTCTAACGGGGCTTAGCTCCTCAAAGATCCAAGGGGATGCATCACCTTCAAGACTCTCCAGCCCTATGCTCTCACTCCGTTCTAATCCAATCCATTCTCTCATACTACATTGGTTTCTCTTTGAAAAGTTGGAAAGTATATGAAGGAAACTCCAGCCTGCAACTAACACAGCTTGTTGCAAGAGCCCACTCAACTATAGAACTTCTTTGGTGGTCTTTCTAGCCTCACTTCTATCAACTACACTCCAACTACACATGCATACTGCCTCAACTCTTCCTCCTCAAGGCCGTTGCTTTTTTCTCGAACACCACACACTTTCTATTTTCATTTCGAGCACCTTCATTATCCATTTGATTGCCGCACATATTTTGCCACTTGGGATCCATCACACACCTTCATACATATCTATCTTCTATGTACATATCATGCTTAGGATGGGCTTGAGATCTCACAATGTAGAAAGTAATCTTTAGAGGATCTCATTAAAATTCACATATGTGTACCCATTCTTAGTTACAATCCAATATTATTTAAGAACTAGAATCTCAACCTTGACAAGGTAACAATATGGCTTATTCTCTAAAGCATCGATTCTTGTACACAAGTCATTTTGCAGCTAATTTGGCTTACAAGACATGGTACACTCATTTTATAGCTAATCTTGATTTCCTCCTTAAAAAATATCAATTTTATGGCATCAGTCAAGATGTGCAAACAACACCACCCATATGACCCACATGTTTTACAAGTGCACTAACCTAAATGCAACAATATTATTTCAACATAATCTACTTACCTTTCAACATCCCTAGGTATACATGATCTTAAAAAGGGGATCTAGCATTCTTAGGTAAGAGAAAGATTTAAATATTGTGTACAAAACTATTCTAAGAATTCAATAGTGTCTTGCCCACAATGAATCTTTATCTTGTTGGAGACACATCATAAGGGAGCTCCCAAATTAGAAGGAAGGTGTAATATATAACTGCCCCACGTCATAAGTTTTTACCTTTTCATTTACCTTTACACTTGCACCTAGCCCCATCATGAGATGAGTAGCTTCTTTTGGTATATTTTAATAATAGATGCAATTTTATTGGTTTTAACCTTTGCACTTGCACCTAGCCTCGTCATGGAGTACCTAATTTTGGTATATTTTAGTAGTAGATGCAAGTTGATTGCTTGTGAGCTGAACTTAGGCATGCATTCTAGATATCAATGTAGATTAATGTAACCTTGCATTGAAATCATTACATTAACCACCTCGATAAAGATTTTACTTCTCTCAACTTTGATAAAATCTTTACACATAGCAAGACTAGTTGGTTCTAGGGTGTTTAGCCTTGCAAAGATGAAGTGCTAGGGTTTGTAAAGGTAGTGGAAAAGAGGAACAGGGAGAAGGAATGAGATCCACAAATGATAACATCTTGGATGCGATTTGGGACTCTTAAAAATAAAAGTATTTAAATAAAAGAAAAAAAATAGCCCCTCTTTTTTATAGAGAAAGGCTCCGTTCTACACCCATATACATAATTTTCATCTCCAATGATAGATTGCCATGTGTTCTCTTCTTCACAAGAGCTCCATCCTAGTGAGCTACAAGCTCTATACAAACCCAACAGTTCATATTTACAAGGCCAATCTACGGAGCTAACCATCAGCATAAAATCCATCATAAACAATTAGTGTGGTCCTTACTAGTGTGACAACAAAAATTGATTTTTTTTCCAGAATAATAATAAGGTGGAAACTTGTGGGAGAATCTTGCAAGGCCCACAATGTGATGGAGAAGCTAGCCATGGAAACATGGGAACTGAGAAGCGTGATGCAGAAGCTATCGACGGGATATGGCTTGTGATGGCTAATCTCATTGTGGCTTGTCAATCATTTAATGATGACTACTTTATTTCATGTAATAACAAATATGGGCTTGATACTAATTAGAATAATTAGTAGAATGATTGTGGATGTGAGTATGAGTGGAGTGAATCATTTTAAATACCATGTGTATGAATTATAAATACCTTGGTATGGGAATAGAGTGGTTTGAGAGTGAAATATTATTGGATTGTTTTGGGAAGATAGAAATGAGTCATGTATTTAGGGTGGGACAAATGTCTACATGGACTCAATAAGATACTTAAATAAGATGGAGACCATATGCCAAGCACATGAAGGGAATGTGGAGGAGTGTGGAGAAGCATGGGATCAAGAGGAATCCTTCTAGAAATCCTAAATGGAATATGGAGGATGTTGACATGTGGAAAAGAGAGGGTCCCTATGAGATCCATGTTGACATGTGGAAAAGAGAGGGTCCCTATGAGATCCATGTAAGAGGACTCTTGACTTTTTCAATTTTAAAAGATTCATGAGCATCTTTAGATAGGAAACTTGTCAAAATGTGCCCAAAAGTACAATTGATGGTGACCCATGTTCTTATGTCACCAGGGGTGAAGGAATCTATTGGCTGGAAATGTAACAGGGTGAGAGTTTCTCTATAAAAGAGGCCTCTCTCCTCCCTCTCAAACACCTCATTTTTTTTCTCTCCTTGTAGCTATGCCATAGCCTTGTATCTAGCTGCTCCTATGCTTTTCCATCTCCCTTAAGCATTGGGCTCTCGTACTCTTGTGGTCCTCTCCAATTGGACGTCTCTTTTGATTCATGAATCAAACTTTTGTTTCCTTTCTCTATCTTTTTCCACTTCGCTTCAGAGCTTACTGTGTCCACATGAGTAGCTTGCTTCCAGATCTCTTTTATAAGAGGATCCTCTACTCCCTTGGGTGACCTCAACCCACCATGTATCTTGGAAGTTACTTTTCTAGTGAGGGAAATCATTCCCTCTCCCCACAGTTGGAGGCACGTATAGACAGTTTTGGTAATGTTCACTAAAACAGTCATAACTTTGTGCTCCCTTCTCTGTTATTTATGAAACTTATATCAAAATCTTAGTTTTTTCAAGCTCTATCCATTGATGTTTTCAGTACTCTATTTTGAGTGGCAAAGTTATGGATGTCGAATCAGAGCAGACTATGTATTTGGGATAGTTTTTTGACACTTCTCACTAAAATAGTCATAACTTTGTGATCGCTTCTCTGTTTTTTATTAAACTTATATCAAAATCTTTATTTTTTCAAGCTCTATCCATTGATGTTTTCAGTGTTTTTTCTGAGCAGCACAGAAAAAGTTATGACTGTCTGAGCAGTCTATGTATTTTGGACAGTTTTGACACTTCTCACTAAAACAATCATAACTTTGTGCTCGCATCTCCATTTTTTATGAAACTTATATCAAAATCTTTGTTTTTTCAAGCTCTATCCATTGATGTTTTTGAGTAGTACAGAAAAAGTTATAGCTGTCTTGTCAGAGCAGATTATTCACTTTCGGAAGTTTTATTAGTTTCTTTCTTTTTTTGAAAATGATGCGGCCCAACCATCCAATCCGTCCAAATGAGCCATAACAATATACCCCTTTCACTTCAATTCACATCATATTGAGCCGAAAGATTTTCTTCCAGCAAAGACTTGCCCTCACTTTGGAGTTGATCGCTTGGTTCAAATTAATGCTTCCCCATAGCCTTTCCTATTTCCTCTTGTAAACTACAATCTCACCTTTGATGTCTATGTATTTGTTTTGATCTAGGGAGATAGACGGTGAGAGTTTGTTCCTGTTGCTTTCTTTGATACCAAAACTACCTCCCCTTCCTCAACCTTTGGGTTTGAGATGTGACCAAAGTTAAACCCCCAACTTTGTGTCACACTAGATCTAATTGAAGTGGTAATTTTATGTGCAAGTGCTATATGTGAGCATAATAGTGGTAGTGCAGCACACAAGAGAGGGATTAAATAGCTATTAAATTAGAATAATTATATTAGTGTGAACACACCATTAGGCACCACCATAAATGTGACTCTTCGTATCATACACACTAACAGTTTACAAAACCTGCTTGTATATGTAATTGACAAGGATCATGCAATATAACATAACTCTATTATGCCTATTCATGTGTGTGTATCTCCCTTTTTCTCTATTCTATGATCTTTGTGAAGATTGGAATTATTGAGATTAAAATGTGCCGAATGATTAAGGAGGCTCCTACATGGTATCAAAGCTTCGAAAAACACTCTTTGCCTATGGATCGGAGATCAAGACGATGTGTAAATCCCTAACTTTGCTATCATTTTCTTTAATGAAAGATAAGCAATCATCACCACAACTAAAGGGATGAAGCAAAACCTCTTAAGTGTTTATGCAAGAGAGGAAAGTATTTTCAAGCAATGGGCACCAATTATTGGGCATGCCTATGGACCTTGCTTTTGGAACATGCTTTAAAAAGTACACCTTACAATACACTATAAAGAAAACTAACCAATGTTTATCTAGTTAGCTACTAAAAAAGTTACATTTAATGAAACCTTGTCCATTCGCATGGCATACTTACTAATCATGAACTAATTGTGACACATACTTAATAGCATAAAGCATAAGCATAGCATAAGCCTAAGGACATGAATATTTGAACAAATCTTTAGATTGATTGAAAGACAACTCTTTAGATGGCTTGAAAGGACCCTCCTAAAGTGCTTGTTGCTATGCATGGGGCAGTAAACCCCTAGTAATGTTGTGCTTATTGGCTCTAGCCAATACTAACCTTAGGGTGGCACAACCTTTGGTTCGCTATGCATAGTGATGATTGAAATATTCTAGATAGATGGCACAATCTTTGATTCACTATCCATAGTGATGCGAGTTAACTATTCTAGATGGGTGTACACATGTGAATCATTATGATCTTTAATGCTAGTGAGCATACCTAAAAATGCATTTTGTCCACGATACTAGAAACTACATCAATAAACAAGAAAATCTAAAATGCTTTAAAAAAACTTAAACATTGTACACTCTTAATTTTGAGAGGTGTCATGCTAACACATTCTAAATGCACATATATGTTATGCTAACACGTTCTAAATGCACAGGTGTCACAAAGTACATTTTTTAGGTTTCCTAGGCCAACTATGTTAACACATTCTAAATGCACATAGGTGTAAGGTTTCCTAGGCCAACTAGTCACAATTGCACAATGCATTATAAGGGATTTCACAGAGTCGATAAAGCACACACAAAAGGTTTTAAAAAAGATGAAGTTTAGGCAGCCCTAAGTTTTGAATCTAAACTTGTAATTGTCCCAAATGTGGACTATATCTTATTAGTTCAGCTTATTGTTTCCCTATTTATCGTACACCTTTTTTGCACTTTGAGACCACCTACATGCAAATGTGTGTGTGTGTGCATATATATATATATATATACATACATACACACACACACACACATATATATACATACATATATATATATATATATATATATATATATATAGAGAGAGAGAGAGAGAGAGAGAGAGAGAGAGAGAGAGATCTTGGATAAGGTTTGGGACTCTTAAAAATAAAAGGACTTGAATAAATTAAATCAAAACATCACTTCCTTTCTATATAGGAAGGATCCCTCTCTTTTTATAGAGGAAGGCTTCCTCTATAAAAAGATCCTTTATATGAAGGCTTCCTCTATAGAGGACTTGAATAAATTAAATCAAAACATAACTTCATTTCTATATAGGAAGGATCCCTCTCTTTTTATAGTGGAAGTCTTCCTCTCTATATAGGAAGGATCCATCTCTTTTTATAGAGGAAGGCTTTCTCTCTACACCCATCCTCTCTATAATATTTATCTCCAATTTCTTATCACACATGCAAATTCTAGCACTCCCTCTCCATTGGAAAAGGTGAAATGCTTTTCAAGAATTATAAGTTATCTAAAGTTACACATCTTGCTTAGTTTCAAAATAATGTAGCTTATAAAAATATAAAGTAATGACGCATGCGGGTATCCTCATCACTATCCTCCATTCTAGAATATCAAAGGAAAATAAAAGGATTTTAATAAATCAAATTAAAACATCAGTCTCTTTTTATAGATGAAGGCTTCCTCTATACACCCATTCTCACAATATTCTGCTCAAAGGTCATGGCATGATGTTTTAATTTGATTTTAATAAATCAAATTAAAATATCAGTCTCTTTTTATAGAGGAAGGCTTCCTCTATACACCCATTCTCACAATATTCTGCTCAAAGGTCATGGCATGGCCGTCTACATACCACATGCATAGTGCTAGGGATAATGAAATTATACATAAATAATAGACAACTAGGGCTATTATCATCCCTCCTCCGCTATTTTTGTAGCTTTGAAGGGGGTGGAAGTTAAGCATGCAATGGTGTTAACACTACCCGGATGGGTGACCTCCCGGGAAGTCGTCCCCTCCAACAAACTCATCTCGAATCATATTGAGAGAATTTTTTATCTTCTTATCACACATGCAAATTTTAACACTCCCTCTCAATTGGATAGGGTGATATGCTTTCAAGAATTATAAGAGATCAGAAGTTGCACATAATGCTTTCAAAATAAAGTAGCTTACAAAGTAATGAGGCATGTGAGCATCTTCATCACTATCCTCCATTCTAACATATCAAAGAAAAAAAATTAGATTTAAATAAATCAAATCAAAACATCACTCTCTTTTTATAGGGGAAGGCTCCCTCTCTTTTTATAGAGAAGGGCTTCCTCTCTACAC
This sequence comes from Cibotium barometz, assembly GCF_041138505.1. Lineage (NCBI taxonomy): Eukaryota > Viridiplantae > Streptophyta > Polypodiopsida > Cyatheales > Cibotiaceae > Cibotium > Cibotium barometz. Next base: position 12,013,077 of record NC_141076.1, read on the forward strand.
CCATCCTCACAGTATTCATCTCTAGTCATAGTGATAGAAGTTGTTATCTTCTTATCACACATGCAAATTCTAATAGTAACTCTCAATTGGATAAGGTAAATGTTTTCAAGAATTATAAGTGATTTGAAGCTGCACATCTTGCTTTCACAAAAAAGTAGCTTAACATTGGTGCAAGAAACGTGAAACATATCTTAAATTAGTGTTTGAACAAGGCCAATACCATTTATCATATGAATAGTTTGATAGCGAAGGCTTGTGTAATAACAAAGAGGCATAAACCATCTCAATAGATAAAGGCCTGGGAAATTTCCTACAAATTTCAAAAAACAAATGGTGGAAAAAGAACTTTTGATTTGCAGCATGCAGAGTTGTAAAGCCTAAGTTGTAGAGATAGCAGCCTCTCTATGAGGAGTGACTTGTGTTATGGGGCTCGTTTGGAAGAATCGCTACTATGTTGCTTTCGCACTCTGATTTTAGCTATGGCCACCTTCGTTCTCATTCGTTCCTTTTTGTAGAAGGTTCTGTGATTTACTACCCATGCTAAAGTAGGTTCTGTGCTTTGCTACCCACGCTGTAGAAGGTTCTATGCTTTGCTACCCACGCTACAGAAGACTACCTCATTGTGGCAACGCTAAAGAAGACCGCCTCCTTGATCATTAGGCACATGTTAAGCCAAGTAATTACCATCATCTTAGAGATCACAAAATAGAGAAAAAGGGAGATACGTACACAAGAGTAGGCATAATAGAGTTATGTTATATTGCATGATCCTTGTTGATTATATAGAGACAGGTTTTGTAACTACCAGTGCGCATGATATGAAGAGGCACATTTACGATGGTGCCCAATGCAGAAATATAATTATTCTAAAATTCCCCCCTCTAGAACGAAAGAGGGACATGAATATGGGATTTGATTTTGAACTACCGGAGATTTATTTTTCTAAGCTAAACCTAGGCTAAGATTACATGTGCCATCAATTCAATTTTAGAATTGGGACATCCACCTTGAGAGTAAGTAGCATTAGCAAGATGTGATGCCTGGGCGAAGAATAGGCTTAGCTGGGCACTATTTAGACCATTAAGGGGCCCCGTGGAGTAAGGGGCTAGCCCGACATACAAAACATGTGGGTGCTGATTATGCTTAGCATCTACACATAAAGGTTAAAGGTGTGGAAGTCATCAATATAATTAGAAACAATTAGGGCAAGGTCACGGTGGGCTTCAACCGAGCCCTTTGATTAGGATGTCCTTTGAATTTTCTTCACCCAGAGAATGTGGGGATCCTCAAAAAGATTGAAGAGAAATTTAGAGATGACTGAATCTGCATGGTTTCATAGGCTATCAGAAATTGCCATTGTTTCTTCTTTTACAGAGGGGCTAGTAGGTGGCTTTTCTTCTTGCTTTGCTCCATGATGCACAACCGGCTATTGTGCATGTTACATCCAGGGATCAATAGTCTTGCATCTTGCAAGGGAAGGGATTATTGCCAGCACAAGGGAGAAGCGACCTCCAATAATCCCTTCCCTTGCATCTTGCAAGGGAAGGGATTATTGCCAGTAGGTAGAAACAACTCGTGAGGAATCTAGTAAGTGAGAGATCATGGAGGAGAGAATGTAGCCGGTTGATGATCTAGAATCAAGTAGAAGGTGGTGATGATTTGGAGGTGGATTCCCGACCTCATCAGTGATGTAATTAACCTTGTAATTACGCCTATATAAGAGCGAAGATATAATGGAAGTATAGCTCATATTTTATATCATTATGCTCCTCTTTTGTTGAGTACTTTGCTTACTGTGCTAATCACTCAATGCTCTGCATGCTTAGGCTTAATCCCCTATACTGATCTTTTTCTTCGATCTACCATGAAATTCAACAATTATAATTTGCTTACATTTATATTTATTCTTGACAATATCATTGAAAACTTTTATTGTACATAAATAAACGTTAGTTTTAGGTTTACTTGTTGTGTGTTTGTGTTTGTGTTCCTCTGCCCATTCATTTAGTATTCTCTCTCTCTCTCTCTCTCTCTCTCTCTCTCTCTCTATTTAAGCTTTAAGAAGCTTGAGCCAATATAGGGTAAATGAACCTAGTTTTTGACCCAAACACATCACCATAAATCATCTTGTCAGTACGAGAGTAGTCATGGAGAGCAGATAAGACTTCATAGAAAATGGCAAAAGGACAAGCTTATTCTTGACCCAACTCCTAGGCCCCTTTTTGAAGCATCACTATGATTTTTATTTATGTTTATGATGTATTTCTCTTTGGATACAGCCTCAAGGAAGTATAGTGTCTCTTGGATATCTTGGGCTAGTCTTGTTGTATTATTGAACTATTAGTCAATGTTACAAAAACCAAAATGATGCTCATCAAGGTCCCCAAGGTGGTAGCCGAGTGGATAGAGCTTGGGTCTCTCATCTCGGGAAGCTCACTATATGTAAACCCTCTATATCACGTGTTTTCAAGGATTGTTTTAAAAATCCCTTATATGTGAATTTCTCATGCATAATATATACCCTTTTCCTATTCAACCTATGAATACCCCCTTTAAATGGTACCCTTCTGTATGTAAAAAATGTGTAATAAAAAAGGGATATTAAAAATCCCTTATGTTGAACCCATGTGCTACACTTACATATTTATGAGTGACCCTTCCGAGTCTCTCATTTGAGAGGTTCTTCATTTAATTACTTTTGGGATACCCCACTAGGTGTTTGTTCATGTCCATATGGGTACGATGGTAGTTATCGCCATCCCACACATTAGTCAAGTCCTACATCGTTCAAATGTTTCCACCTCATCATTGATAATCCGACACTTGAGGCTAGGGATGGTGTCTTTCATGGACATCGAAGATAACAACTCGATTACAACACCCAGTAAGTTAGGGTTTCACTCCAATTAGCCTTGCGACTCACTTGCAGGGCTCATCTTGCAACTTGCCCACTAACTTCAAAAGTGATCAATATTTGGAAGGGTGGTACCCCTTTAGTATGTGCATCTATGTAGAAGTAGGGTGAAATTAAAAAGTGTCTTTCATGGATATCATCCCAAATCTTTTTTATATGCATCAACGCGTAGTGGCAACCCATAGTTGCATTGTAACTAATCAAAAATATTGGGACTGAGATTGTTTGCTAATCACATATGGAGTTCACGAATAGAGGTGAGGTAGACTAGCTATTACAAACTTGTGAACAAATGTAACAAAAGTAACATCCATACATGGAATAATTGAGTGTTTCCCTTTGAGGCTTCTCCTTTTGTTTGAGGCTTTGGTCACATAGGTGACCAGTAGTTTATGGTGTGGGGACTTGAGGGGGAAGCATTTCGATGTGATCTTGGAATGGTCTTAAGAAAATTTAGAAGACATTCATGCATCTGAACTCAAGAGTGAAAACCTCTACACCATACTCAATTTTTCTCCAAGAGACTTGTAGGACTACGGCACTAGAGTTGGGACTAACTTTGGAGAGGGTCTACATGTATGTGGCCCAAAGTCAATGACACATTGGGTGATAGAATACCCAAGCTATCCTTGCAGGAACTGAACCAAAATGCACAATTAAAAGATAAAATTTAACTTCAAAATGGGTTCTATATATGGGGACATAGTTTTAGACATGAAGGTTTGCAAGATTTTCTAGACATTGCTCCCAAAGAAATGAAGGGAGCACATATCCTTCTACAAATATTGGATGCCCTTCATCAAAGAGCACAAAAGCCTATTATTGCATCTCAATCACTAGAACATGCACATTTGATATTTTGGTCTATAACTTTACATTGACTAAAACTGGATATATCACTATCGACATAAAAATAAAAGATTCCTGGATTGGAAATCTTTGAGAGTTCGAGCCATGTAACCAAAGGAAGAGATCAAAGATTGCCATTTATTAGGTTTTGAACTTGATAGTGATGATGATTGCTGTTCATTAGGTCTTGAACTTGATAGTGATGATGATGTTGTTGAATGCATGGAGGAAGATGCTGCTTCCACCTCATCATCCTCCTCTATTGAATTAAGGGATGTGTCTCTTGATAGTGATAGTGATGACCTTGTTGACATTCTTGTAGGTGTGGGATCTAATTAAATTCAAATTTTTATTTTAAAAGCTACTATAGCCATTCACATTGTTCTAAGTGTCAAGGTAAGTTGAACACAGTCAAACTGTCTGCGTCTAAGGCCTCGCAATTTATTCTATTTTATTTTATGGCCACTTATACTGTAGATAGATTACTGCTTGTGATCCTCTCAAGTCTCGGTTTTTGTTACGTTTCACAGAGAAACAGTTAAATTTTCCTGTAGAAGGTGGCCATCTTTATGAAACCAAATGTCCATATTCACAACTTGCGTGCATACATACTAGCACAGATCTGTTTGAAATCAAACAATTTTACGTGGTCTCCAAGTATCTTGTTTAAAATCGGTACAAACCTACTATTTCTGTTTGTATTTTGCTTGTCTAGCTTCACGTCTCTCTCTAAAAAATGAGCTTACGTCCCTCCATTTGCTTCAGACATAGAGCGGTTGCCAGCTCTCTTCATAGATATTACTCTAGTCATTTTGCTATCACTTATGTCATTACCTTGGAGGTCACTGCACAAACAAGTCTCATCTCGCGTTTAATGAATGCATAATATACAGTGGAAGCGATCACGAACGTTCAGGAGTCCCTCACTCTAACGGCATATGGCGATGGAGATCCCTGCCTGCCACAAGGCTATGGGTGGACCTGGATTGTGTGCAGCTACAACAGGATTACACAGATGTAAGATTTATATCTTGGCTTTACTCTCTATTGAAAATCGTGTAAATTTATGGTAATTCATGGAACTGACTAATTCACTTTACAAACACTCGCTGTTTAATGACTATAATTTAGACATCTCGCGGGTTACAAGCTTAGCGGAACCATACCTTCATCTATCAACAATCTATCCCAGCTCCAGCAAATGTGAGCATATCGCATCTGCAGGTGTGTCTTTCGCAGAGCCTTCGCGAATCCCACATTGAACTGACAAGATTGTATGTCGTGGCAGAGATCTATCGGACAACATGCTTTATGGCTCAATACCTGATCTCAATTCGTTGGTGAACCTTCAATACTTGTAAGTTCATAAAGTGGAGTTGACTTGGAACTTTTACCTTTCAAAGAAAAGTCAGGTGCATCCCCCACACACACACCTGAGTACCAAAAGGCATACTTCATGCTTCTAACCTTCTCTTTTTTTATTTGTTTCTTTTTGCATATTATTTTATAACACATTCATTCTGGCCATGTACTAGGGAACTTCAAAACAATAACTTGAGCGGACACGTCCCTCCATTTTTGGAATTACTACCAAAATTAAGGCTATTGTAAGTAGACAAATAGGAGTGTGTACATGAATGCTTCTTCTTTTTTTTTTTAAATGTAATTTAGCTAATAAACGATCTTTTGTTTCAAGGAATGTCGATCGTAACAATCTATCTGGGTGTATTTCTTCATTGCTTTCAAAGAAAACGATGTAAGTTAACATTCTATGATCCTTCTATCTATTGATGTAATTGAGCACTCGTAGCTTTGCCAAATGTAATATATGGATATAGCATCACTAAAAAAATGACCATGGATATAAATTTATGTAATATTGTCTTTTATACATGTGACACTTTTTAGTTATCAAATTACCAAAAAAAGTGTAGCCGTCCCTTCTTCTTTTTTAAGGCTTGGTCTAAAAATGCACATGCATGAAAAATTACCTTTAGCGAGCTTTATATTCACCATCATTATAGTACGCATGTGGAAGATAATCTAATTGCCATGTACAATGAGTCCACTAAGCACTATTGAAAGTTGAAGGCTATGGTAGGCTTCAAGACTCATTTTGGTCTTCAAATCTAGCCCTCTTAAAAATTGGGTTTCAAATGGCAACCATCCCAAGTAGAGTTTCATGAGTAATGGGTTTCACATGAAGGCCATTGTACCTTATAGGCCTTCAATTTTGTGAATTTTGAAGTCCAAGGGGGGGGTTATAAACTACAACCGTACCACTAATCTTTGGCCTCGCCATGGGGAGTCATATAACTTTAAGCCATAACTTCTCTTTTGATTCATAGCACACCCTAGAAGCCCAAGACCTCGTAGTATTACTTGCCTTTCACTAATACTAATAAGAGTTTCTTTTTAATTATTATATATTTTTAAATATAAGAAAATCATATACATGAAGTGGTTCAATAAATATTTTTAAGAGATCTTTTTTTCAAGTTTTATATCTTAATGCATATTTCTATACATGTTGAGGTAGTAAAACTACTCCTTTTTCACTAAACCTATGGTTTTTTTTTCACATTTTATTAGGTCCATCTTAACATACCAAGTAAGCAAGTTTTTAATAGGCCCATCTTAACATACCATGTAAGCAACGTAAGCAAACTTTATAGCCACATTTGGCACCAAACAAATAATTTTCAAGGTTGCATTCTCTTGAATCCCTATGGTTAAAGTCCTAAGGTGCACTAGTATCAGATACCTAATGGTTAATTTGAACCCTCAATTGTACCAAAATATAGTGATTAGCAGTGATTAATCACTGATTAGCAAATTAATCCACTGTTTTGTGTGTAAAAAATAGAGTATGCAGGGAGTCTAGATCTGAGGCCTTAGACTTCAAATGAGTTCAAATGCTTTCAAAGACATCAATAGCAATGAGTCTAGTAGAGGATTAAGCCAAGAAACACAAGATTTGACCAAACATTGAATGCTTAATCTCTTTTTTACCAAAGTCACCTGTAGATTTGATGAAGAGTTTGGATCTCACTGTAGACTTGATCAAATTGATTTCTAACTTCACCAGCTTGTAGAGCATGCTTGAAAATCCCCGGAGCTATGAGGAATTAGACTGATTTGATTTGTGGAAGAGAAGATCTCAAAAAAATGGTGCCTACAAATTGGGCTGCCGCCGTCGGCGTTCTCTGCAGTGATTTGCTTCAATTCCTTTGAGGTGAGTGTAACCCCTTGAGTCTAGTTTGAGTACCTAAAAGGGCTTGGGCTAATTTGATGTGTGCAAGGAGAGAGCTCCTCCACTGGCTGGGGGTACAAAGAATAGTTGAGAAAGAGGGAAAAGTTATAATTAGAGCTACTAATCCTAATTAGCAAAATAATTAGCAAGATAATGGGCTCACAAATTAATGGATTCTAGGCTTGGCTCTGATATCATGTTGAAATTACAGCAATGTGATGAGCTATGGTGGATCAAATACTAGAATCAACATCATTAACAAAGTGATCAGCAAATAATTAAGACATGATTAGTGAGTAATTAACAAATAGCTTAATTAAGATATGATTAGTGAGTAATTAACAAATAGCTTAATGTAGGCATGGATAATCAAAAACCATTAAATTCTCATTAGGCCAATGCCTCTCAATTTATAGAGTTTACATCCAAGTATCTAATCCCATTTCTCCTTGATTCACTCCACCTCTCCTAGATTATTTCCACATCTTTTGCTTGATTCTCTCCACCTGTCCCAGAATATCTCCACACTTGAAATTAGCTTAATCTAGTGGAATAATCATAGTTATATTTATAATTATGGTTAAAATTATGATTTAAATTCATAATTTGATTTTAAGCATAAAAGAGAAACTACTATCATATTTTCATTACAATCTTTTACTCTTTTAGGAAAAATTGAGAATTATCAGTAATAGTAGCAAAGCTATGGCAAAATTTTCAGAAAATAATACATATCTTATTTTTATGTATAATGCTAAAAGAGAACTTCCTACCATATTCTAGGATTGGACATCCTATGCAAAAAGAATGATTTTCATCATATTCATGAGAAGTTTTTTTTTGTAATTATGCATAATTAATTGATTATGAGAAAAGAGTAATTTTTGGTAAAAATTTTTTAATGCAAAAAAAGAAATTTCCATGATATTTGAGATCCAAGTAATTAAATGGTAAAAAAAGAATTTTTGGCATAATCCAAATTATGAGTGTTTATCAAAAGTGAAATTTTGAGTATTATTATTTTTATTGGAAAATATGGAGAGAATTGATTTTTGTAAATCCCATAAATCTTTTATTCGAAAAGAAGATATTGAATATATCTTACTTGAGAAATTTGAGAAAGAATGTGAAAATATCCATCGAGAAAACTTGGATAATTCTTATTCAGAAAAGAGAATCTGGAACCCCTGGAAGGATCGAGGATCCAATGAGTAAACGAGTGTAGAATTAATTCTCATTAATGAAGCTTAAGGAATGAAAATACAATTTGTAAATGCTCTTTCTGAGTTTTTACTATTCAATTTTGATAAGGTGTATTTTTTCCTTTTAAACGTTCAATAATACTCTAATACGTAGATTCAATGGGATCGAGAAAAAGTACCTTTAACTAGGCCAAGCAATTGGCAAAAACTTAAAAAAGTCCTATCAGTATATCGAAAGTAAAAAACGATACTAAAAGTGATGTGATAAGATGTGATGTGGATCTGAATGAATGTAAATGAATGTGATGGAATGTAAATGGATGGGATGTGATTAGATGAAATGTGAATGTGATAAGAGGAGATGTGAATGTGATAAGATGTGAATGTGATATGAGCAGATGCGAGTGGATGTGATGAGATGTGATGTGATGTAAATGGATGTGGATGTGAATGTGATGAGATGTGATGTGATGTAAATGGATGTGGATGCGAATGTGATGAGATATGATGATATGTGAATGGGTGTGATGTGATGTAAATGGATAAGAATGAGATGTGAAGTGATAGATGTGCATGTGAATGAATGGATGGATGTGGATAGATGTGAATGTGAATGAATGGATGGATGTGGATAGATGTGCATGTGAATGAATGGATTTGATGAGATATGGATAGATGTGGATGTGATGTAATGTTGATGGAATGAATGAGATGTGATGTGGATAGATGTGGATGGAATGATTGTGATGTGATGTGGATGAATGTGAACTAGATGTGATAAGAAGAGGATGGATGTGACAAGATGTGAATGAATGTGGGATGTGAATGGGTGTGATGAGATGTGAATGGGTGTGATGGATGTGAATTGGTGTGATGAGATGTGAATGGGTGTGATGGATGTGAATGGGTGTGATGAGATGTGAATGGGTGTGATGAGATATGAAGGGATGTGAGTGGATGTGATGAGATATGAAGGGATGTGAGTGGATGTGATGAGATGTGAATGGATGTGATGAGATGTGAATGGATGTGAATATGATGTGATGATATCTGAATGGATGTGGTGAGATGTGAATGTGATGTAATGAGATGTGAATGGATGTGATGTGATGTGATGTGGATCTAGTTAGATATGACTACATGAGATATAATGTGGATAGATGAGATGTGATGTGATGAGGATCTGGGTAGATGTGAATGGATGTAAATAGATGTGAACGTGATGTGATGATATATGGATGTGATGTTGATTTGAATGAATGTAGATGGATGTGATGTGATATGAATGGAGGAGATATGATGTGGATATGTTGTGACGTGATGTGATGAGCATAGATGTGGACATATGTGTTGAGATTTAATATGATGTGATTGGATGATGAGAATGGATGAAGGACGATGGGAATACATATGACTGGATGTGAAATAAGCAATGTGAATTGATGTAGAAGAATGTGGAATAACAAGAAATGCGGTGGAACAATGTGAAAAGATGAGAGTTCATTAGAAACTGTATTCATGAAACCTGTTTTTAAACAACTGTTTTATGTCAAGAATGCTGGGGAAGCATTTTGACCATCTTGTGAATGAGGTTGTAGAGACCTAAGTGATAAAGTTGCAACAGCTGACAGAGAGTCAATGGAGGACATCTCGCGTAGCAAGGTCGGCCGAGGTCTTGACCAACCTCGGTTCGATTTAAATGATGAGCTTTCGGTACAGTGGATGAGGGACCAAGGAAACAGCCTATGAGTGAAGCGCTATAAGGAGCCTAGAGGGTGCTGACCATACGGTGCTCGGGCTTTGGGCTGCCAAAGATACCCACGCGTACGTCGGGGAAGAAAATGGAAAAAGGAGTTAGAGTTGTTTTCTGAACTCGGGCATGGATCTGGTTGATTGGCCCTGCTGGTCCTCAACGGATGAGTCCATGGCTCTTTTATATGGATTTGTTGGTTGATCTTGCTGATCTTCAATGGAGAGGCCATCTGGATTTTCTTATGTGATTATATTTTTGAGTACTATGAGCTAGGAACTATTGAAAAGGCCCTTGAGCGAACACGTGGTGAGCGTTCTGGTTGCCAATGATGCCATAGGTACATCGATGAAGGAATGATTTGAAATTAGAATTCAAGCTAGATATTTTGGAGGATTATGATCAGTGATACTATGGTTTCATTAAAAGATTGTTTTAAAGATAGCTGAATCTGTGAAATAGGCAATTTCATATTGGGTGTGTAAGATTGTTTTAAAGACAGCTGAATCTGTGAAACAGGCAATTTCATATTGGGTGTGTAAGATTGTTTTAAAGATAGCTGAATCTATGAAACAGGCAATTTCATATTGGGTGTGTAAGTGGTGTGACTATCTTGAAGTTTGCTTGAAGCGCTGGCTAGGGAGCCTCGGAACTCTTTTCCCTGGTAGCTGGGGCAAAACATAACCAAATTTCTAAATGGATCCTATCACTATAGTGGTTGGGTGGTTGGCTAACCCATGGGATTAGATGGGGTTAGGCGATGGATCCCTAAAATGAGACTCAATTCTGTTATGTTACGATAGTTGAAGTAAAATTCCGGATAACCCTTGTTCTATGGAAAAGAATCAACGGCTGTGCCTCTTGATGAGGAAAAAAGCATTGGTCTCTATGATCCAAGTGCAAGTCTCTTCCTTAATATGACCATATAACTTACAGGTTTGGTCAGATCAGTTTGGTTAGTTAAGGCTCTTGACTACTTTAGAATAAATTTTCTTGGAGGAATCGCCTGTGCTTTCTGGGCGAGGGAAGTTTTTTCGGGTTCGGTTTTGGAAGAATCGAGGGATTAGTCTCTTGTCCGGGTATCCGTGGGCAAGGCCCCGAGTGAGAGGCTCTGCCCTGCGTAAGAAGTACTACTTCTGCTACTAGCACGCCTGAATTCATTGCGCGGAAGGGGCAAGGACCTTTTAGATGGTATCAGAGCGAATTGGCTAAAGTGGATCAACCGAGAAGCAAGAGATGTCAAAAATTTATGAAGTACTAGTAAAAAATTATAATTGTGTGATGAAATTCATACAAATTGATATTCAGAATGAAGATTCATAAATTGGAAATTGGGTCTTTAAATGGAAGTACCGCAATTGTGTGGAATCCTTGACTTGCTTGAGGCCTAGATATGATGGTATTTACCTTATAGCTCCAAGGACCGTGACTACCCCTATATACTGTGGGTATATCTGTAGCTCTTTACTGACAATATATACGAGTAAATCTAAGACCTTGAAGTTATAAGCAAAAATGCTATACAAATGATGAATTCGAATGTTGGTTGATATGATTTTTGAATTCTGGTTGAGAATTGATGAATTGATTTGGATTATGATTTAAAGATGATTTCTGAATTCTGGTTGAAAGAAGATAAGTTGAACAAAGCCACAACGACGATGAATGGGGAGAACCCCAGTGATGATGTTAGTAACTAGAAGATGATTATGACCTTCAGCAAATCACGATGAGATTAGTGGATTATGCTGACATATTGTTGCTGTTGACCTTTGACCCAGTGGATCTAATTAAGGAATGACAAAATTGAGAACCTGCATAATTGAAATTCCCGTGGGAAATGTTCAGATGGAAATTTCGGTCTGATGGACCATTATTGTGCTAAGAAAATGAATGAATTATTCTTTGATAATGAGTTCTGTATGTTCTTCTTGTAGAAGGGATCTTTATCCCAGAATTTTGTGAGGGTTGACCAAACTATAAGGAACCCTAGAATGAGTTGGATCTTAAGGTGAAAGAGATTATCCTCTTGCTGTGAGATGAGGACATCTCAAGTTCTTTAAGTGGGATAGGATGTAAGATTCCTCCCTCCAGCTTTTGAGGAGTAAAGGTATAAGAACCTCCCCTTCTATTCTTATAATTATTTCCCTCTCTGAAATAGAAGAAAGTATCTTGTTTTACCCTGTTTTTACCTAGAGAGAGAAAATATCTAGAGAGAGATAATCCAAAATAGAGATATCTTTGGATATAAAAATTGTCCTAATGTTTAAAATGGATTCCCCTGAATAAGAAGTTCAAAATGAACTTTCCAACGTGCATTAGGAATTAATTAAATATGTGTATAAGGGACCTTAGCCTAAGGGTCTACATTTTCAAAAAAATTTAGTCCAATTAAGGTTCCAATGGGCCAATTGGATTAATCCAAGTGTTGGGATAAGATAAATCCAAAGAATAAAAGAGAATATCCAAAAATGTAAAAATGCTCACATAAGATGAAGAGTTGACTGAGTACAAGGGTTTATTAGTTAAACATTAAGAGATATCACTAGAAAAATGAGATATTTTGGAGAAATGATGCATTTTTGACACCTTGGTAAGGAGAGGGGGACCTTTGAGGTAGGCGCCTTTTTCACATGTGTGGAAGGGTTTTTTAATTCAAAAAATTATGATATTTTTATCTCTCCTCTCTCCTAGATCAAACCAAATCAAAAAGACATGGTTATGCAAGCTTCAAAAATGGCACCCTTGGAAAGCTTAAAGGAAGCAAAGAAGGCAAACAAGGTAGGTCGTGCTATGGACTTTCAAAGGTGCATTGTAGAGAGAAGATCACTAGTCGTTGAGAAGGCAAAGCAGTATATGTAGGAGAGCAAGATGTAAAATGGTGGGACATGTTCTGTGAACAACAAGAAGAAATACTTGAAAGGAATATCAATAACTCATGGAATCTGGCTAGTTCTTTTCAGTGGCCAAATCTTGTTGAAAAAACCACTTATTTTGCAGCACCAATTCCAATAGAGATCGATAAACTTAAGAGCCAGACGATCGAAAGAAAGGTGAAAAAGAATTCGAGAGATGTGGAGTGGTGATCCACAAGACATAAAAGAGGGTACCCTTGTTGCTACCCTAGCTGAGGATGATGCTTTAAAACATCCGTTTTGCATTGGCAAGGTAATAGCTATCAACAAAGATGAAATTGGTGAGCATTTATTATCACTAACAGTGCACTAGATGAGAACAACTCATGCAAATGCATTTGAGGGAAAGCATAGCTTGGAAATGGTAAATACAACAAAAGGAAAGGGCAAGCGGCACAAGAGGGGAAAGAACACTGCTAGCACTAGTGTACTACCACTTAATGAGGTAGATATTTTGGTGTATGACTTTACTCTCACAAAAGCAGGCTACTTGAGAAAGTCAACCATTTCTATTTTACAAGAGAAGATGCCTTGCTTCAATAACTCTAAGCTTGGTAGCACATCCTCGGGTGTGCTAACACAACAGCGAACCCTTGATGATATGTGAATGGGTGTGATGTGATGTAAATGGACGAGAATGAGATGTGAAGTGATAGATGTGCATGTGAATGAATGGATGGATATGGATAGATGTGAATGTGAATGAATGGATGGATGTGGATAGATGTGAATGTGAATGAATGGATGGATGTGGATGAATGTGGGTGTGATGAGATGTGAATGGGTGTGATGAGATGTGAGTGGATGTGATGAGATGTGAATGGATGCGATGAGATGTGAATGGATGTGAATGCGACGTGATGATACATGAATAAATGTGGTGAGATGCGGTGAGATGTGAATGTGATGTAATGAGATGTGAATGGATGTGATGTGATGTGGATCTGGTTAGATATGAATGGATGAGATATGATGTGGATAGATGAGATGTGATGTGATGTGATGAGATGTGAATGGATGTGATGTGATGTGAATGGATGTGATGTGATGTGGATCTGGTTAGATATGAATGGATGAGATATGATGTGGATAGATGAGATGTGATGTGATGAGGATCTGGGTAGATGTGAATGGATGTAAAGTGATGTAAATTAGATGTGAACGTGATGTGATGATATATGGATGTGATGTAGATTTGAATGAATGTAGATGGATGTGATGTGATATGAATGGAGGAGATGTGATGTGGATATGTTTTGACATGATGTTATGAGATGTAATATGATGTGATTGGATGAAGGACGATGGGAATACATATGACTGGATGTGGAATAAGCAATGTGAGTTGATGTAGAAGAATGTGGAATAACGAGAAATGATGTGGAACAATGTGGAAAGATGAGAGTTCATTATAGAAACTCTATTTATGAAACCTATTTTTAAACAACTGTTTTATGTCAAGAATGCTGGGAAAGCATTTTGACCATCTTGTGAATGAGGTCGTAGAGACCTAAGTGATAAAGTTGCAACAGCTGATGGAGAGTCAATGGAGGACGTCTCGCGTAGCAAGGTCAGCTGAGGTCTTGACCAGCCTTGGTTTGATTTAAATGGTGAGCTTTCGGTATGGTGGACGGGGACCAAGGAAGCGGTCTATGAGTGAAGCGCTAGGTGACCTGCGAAGAACCCTAGAGGGTGCGGACTATACGACGGTGCTCGGGCTCTGGGTGGCTGAAGATATACGTGTGTCGGGAAAGAAAATGGAAAAAGGAGTTAGAGTTGTTTTCTAAACTCGGGCATGGATCTGGTTGATTGGCCTTGCTGGTCCTCAACGGATGAGTCCATGGCTCTTTTATATGGATCTGTTGGTTACTGATCTTTAATGGAGAGTCTATATGGATTTTCTTATGTAATTATATTTTCGGGTACTATGAGCTAGAAACTATTGATTGGCCTTGCTGGTCCTCAACGGATGAGTCCATGGCTCTTTTATATGGATCTGTTGGTTGATCTTGTACAAGGTTTATTAGTAAAAAACTATGAGAAATATTAAAAATATGAGATATTTTGAGTATAATCATTCCATTTTTGACACATATGTAAGGAAGGGGAGTCCATTAAAGGAGGTGCATATTTCACATGCTTGAATGAGTTTTAAACTCAAAAATAATGTGATATTTTTTATCCCTCCTCTCTCTTGAACCAAACCAAATCAAAAAGGAACCAAACCGAATCAAAAAGTAACCAAACTAGGTCCAAATCTAGTCCAAATTCAACCAAACTGAATCTGAAAAATTCTAGAAATCAGTTAGCCTTGGTTAGAGCCTCCCTCTCCTATAAATAGAATATGAGTCCTTTGAAAGAAGGAGGAGAATTTTACTATTCTAGAGCTATGCTGAAATAATGCTAATAGTTACTATTCTCTAAAATTCTCTCCAATTTGTAAGAAATTGGAGCTTCCCTCTTTCTTCAATCCCCATTGGTGGCTCCATCAACATACTAAACCAATTGATTGGTTGGGGGCCTCTGCCGTGAACAAAGAATCAAGCAATTTGTAAGGTAAGTGGTGAATTTTGAGCTTTTCTATAATCTCTCAATGTTTCTCTCTTCTCAACCCCTCTCAAGCTTGAGAAGCTTAATTGGAATGGTTTTTGAATGCTATTGAAGTAATTAATGAATGATAGTAAAGAATTACATAAATTTACATTTATGCTTAATTCTAATGGTTTTTATGTAATATCTCTCTCTCACTCAAGAAATGGTCATACTCATGACCTATTCTCAATCCAAATGAAGCTTTTCATAAAGCTTTTCCTTAATCCAAGATTAATCTATGCTTAAGACCAAATTAATGGCTTTTCCTATGCTTTTAGATTATGTATTTCATGAATGTTGATGATTCAATCCATTATGGGTTAATGATCTAATTAGGGATCATTCTAATCATTCTCTTAATGATAAGCTTTATCTTTTAGGATAATTGAGATTTATCACTCATAGCAGCGGAGCTATGGTAAAATTTTTATAAAAATTACACATAAATTAATTTCATTCAAAGCATGAAAAGAGGACTTCCTACCATATTCTAGGAATTATCATCCTAGATTAATTCAAAGAATTTTATTGTAATCATGGAGATGTGGATGTATGCATGTAGATGTAGATGTATAGATGTGGATGTGAATGTGGAGGTGGATGTATGCATGTAGATGTAGATGTATGGATGTGAATGTGAATGTGGATGTGGATGTATGCATGGAGTATGCATGTAGATGTAGATGTATAGATGTGGTTGTGAATGTGGAGGTGGATGTATGCATGTAGATGTAGATGTATGGATGTGAATGGGAATGTAGATGTAGATGTATAGATGTGGATGTGAATGTGGAGGTGGATGTGTGCAATGTGCATGTAGATGTAGATGTATGGATGTAAATGGGAATGTAGATGTTGATGTATAGATGTGGATGTGAATGTGGAGGTGGATGTATGCATGTAGATGTAGATGTATAGATGTGGATGTGAATGTGGAGGTGGATGTATGCATGTAGATGTAGATGTATGGATGTGAATGGGAATGTAGATGTAGATGTATAGATGTGGATGTGAATGTAGAGGTGGATGTATGCATGTAGATGTAGATGTACAGATGTGGATGTGAATGTGGAGGTGGATGTATGCATGTAGATGTAGATGTATGGATGTGAATGTGAATGTGGATGTGGATGTATGCATGGAGATGTGGATGTATGCATGTAGATGTAGATGTATAGATGTGGATGTGAATGTGGAGGTGGATGTATGCATGTAGATGTAGATGTATAGATGAGGATGTGAATGTGGAGGTGGATTTATGCATGGAGATGTGGATGTGAATGTGGAGGTGAATATGCATGTAGATGTGGATGTATGGATGAGGATGCATGAATGTGGATGTGGATGTGGATGTATGCATGTAGATGTGAATGTATGCATATAAATGTGGATGTATGGATGTGAATGTACATGTAGATTGGGTTAATGTGAAAAAATGAGAGTTAATATAGAAACTGTATTTGTAAACTGTTTGTAAATGCTATTTGTTAAATGGCTGTTTTATGTCAAGAATGCTGGGGAAGCATTTTAACCGTCTTGTGATTAAGGTCGTGGAGACCTAACTGATAAAGTTGCAACTGCTGACGGAGAGTCAATGGAGGACATCTCGCGTAGTAAAGTCGGTCGAGGTCTTGACCAGCCTCGGTTCGATTAAAATGGTGAGCTTCCGGTACGGTGGATGAGGGACCAAGGAAGCGGCCTATGAGTGAAGCACTAGGTCACCTGCGAAGGATCCTAGAGAGTGCTGACCATACGGTGCTTGGGCTCTGGGTCGCCAAGGATACCCACACGTGCGTCGAGGAAGATATTGGAACAAGGAGTAAGAGTTGTTTTCTGAAACCGGGCATGGATCAGGTTGATTGACCTTGCTGGTCTTCAATGGATGAGTCCATGGCTTTTTATATGGATCTGTTGGTTGATCTTGCTGATCTTCAACGAGAGTCCATCTTGATTTTTTTTAAGTGATTATATTGCCGAGTATTATGGGCTAGGAACTATTGAAAAGACCCCTGAGTGGATAGGTGGTGAGCGTTCTGGTTGCCAATGATGCCATAGATACTCTGATGAAGGAATGATGGGAAATTAAGAATCAACCGGATAAATTGGAAGATTGTGATCAGTGATACTATGGTTTCATTAAATGATTGTTTTAAAACTGGTTGAATCTATTTTAAAAAAAAGGCAATTTTGTATTGGTGTGTAAGTGGTGTGACTAGTTTTATTTTTGCATGAACATCCCGGCTAGGGGCCTGGGAACTCTTTTCCCTAGTACCCAGGACAAAAAAATCAAATTCTAAATTGGATCCCATCACTACACTGGTTGGGCGGTTGGCTAACCCATGGGACTGGATGGGGTTAGGCTGGACTGATGGATCCGTAAATCGAGACTCAATTTTTGTTTACGATAGATAAAGTAAATCCCGGATAGTAATTGTTCTATGGATAGGAATCAACGGTTGTGCCTCTTAATGGGAAAAAAAGCGTTGATCCCAATGATCCAAGTGCAAGTTTCTTCCTTGATCTGACCGAGTATCTTTATAGGTGCAGTCGGCAAATCAGCTTGATCAGTAATGGTCTTGACTACGTTAGAGTAAAGAGTTATCCTGGTGGAATCGCCCGTGCTTTTCGGGTAAAGGAAGTTTTTCCGAGTTCGGTTTTGGAAAAACCGACGGATTAGTCTCTTGTCCGGATATCCGTGGGCGAGGCCCCGAGTATGGGACCCTGCCCCGTGCAAGAAATGCTACTTCCGCTGCTAGCACCCTGAATCCGTTGTGCGGTGGGGACAGGGATCTCACAGTTGGTATCAGAGCCATTTGGCTAATAAAGATCAACTGAGAAGACAAATATGTCAAAAATTTATCAAGAAACACAAAAAGGTTGTAATTGTGTGATATAAGTCATACAATTTGATATTGAAACTGAAATTCGTAATTTGGTAATTGGGTCTTCAGATGGAAGTACCGCAATTATATAGAATCCCTGACTTGCTTGAGGCCTAGACATGATGGTATTTACCTTATAATTCCAAGGACCGTGACTACCCGTATATATCGAGAGTATAACTGCAGCTCTTTACTGACAGTATATACGAGTAAATCTAAGACTTGAAATTATAAGCGTTAATGCTATCCAGATGATGATTTCGAATGTGGTTGATATGATTTTTAATTCTGTTTGAGAATTGATGAATTGATTTGGATGCTGATTGAAAAATGATGATTTTTGAAATTTAGTTGAAATATAATAGCCTGAACGAAACCACAATGAGGATGAATGGGACGAGTTCCTGTGATGATATTCATAACTGGAATGATGATAATGAATTCAGCAAATCACTATGAGCACTATTCCCTCTCCCATTTGAAAAACGCGAGATGTCCTCATCTCGCAAACTGGGGGTAATTTCGCAAGATGCATGAATATGAGACTGAGAGAAAATTTAATTAAGATTAACCACCAGGAAAAGTCTCAAGAGAGCAAGACTCAAGACAAGAACAAAGATTTCAACTTTATTCACTCTTGGAACATATACAGCAAGATAGAAGAACTTTTTACAATTCCATAAGCCCGTCCATCATATGGTCATAAAAGCGGCACTCACAAGCTGCACACGTATAAGGTAACTCATCTATGGGAATAATTCAGCTGGTTATTGTAGCACCTACCTCAGTGGTATGAGGTGATCTAACAAAAGGACCTCTAAGAGGCAACCCGAAAACAGGATAAAGGCATATCTTCTGGTGAGGAAGAAAGCACGCTAGTAAGAAGACCCGCTCAGAAAATCCACCATGCCTTGATCTCATCACGCAGTAGTATCGGGGACCCAAACCCAAAGCTTCAATAACCATGGCCAAGCGGACATTGTTACAAAAGTGCTGCCGACCCCACGGTGTTACCCTAGTGATGTCTCGACAGGTCCGCCATTTGGTCTGAGCTACAGAAGCTTCCAAGTGAGGGAAAAGTGAGCGCTCATACAGTTCTATGAAATCCTCCTTCACAGACTCACTTGCGTCTTGAAGGTGAGAAATCATCATGGATAAAACTAAGTCTTGCTGCCAAGCCATGAAGGAGATTAAGAAAGAAAGGGGATCGATGGAAGTAAGATTACTGTGAGCGACAATTGAAAGTTATGACGTATATAAAGGAAAGAGCTAGCGTAACTTAGAAGCCAACGGTATCTTTCCACTGAAGTTTTACAGTCTTTCCATGATTTGGGTTTGGCACATATTTCGATAGAAGGCTTACATGAAATACATTATGAACTTTGAGATGAGGAGGTAAAAGAAGCTCGTAGGCTAAGTCACCTACTTTCTTTGAATTCAGATAAGGCTCACAATATCTGGGGATAATTTCTTATACTTCCCAAGAGATAAAGAACTTCTTTTGGGCCGTACTCAAATGAAGACCATATCGGCTTCTTTAAATTCTCTGACTGTCCTCTTCTTATCTGCATAATGCTTCTGTCGATCCTGGGTAGTCTTTTAACTGATGACCAAATCCTTGGCATCCAAAACACCGGTTCTCTTTACTTGATCTACCGTGTCAAGTGTTAACAGTAGCAATCTGACAGCACAATCCACTAATGGAAACAGCCAGGGTAGCATGGAGGAACCACTGTGACACCAACCGTCTGAACAGAAATACTCAATCCTGGAACGACCTAAAAACCTATTTGAGAAAGAGATTTTTTCCCCCTGGATTTTTGGAAACCAAAATGAACAAATTTTTAGAGCTAAAGCAGGAGAACAAAACCATTGAAGAATATCACCAGGCCTTTGCTCTTCTACTCAAATACTCACCACCTCTAGATGAAGAACAGCTCATGGTCAGGTTCATTCGGGGAATGAACGAACCCTTGGACACACTGGTCAAAAATGCCAAGCCAGTGTCCATGGCAGAAGCAGTAAAAATGCAAAGGATTTTGCCAAAGCCTTTGTAATAAAGGTCCCACCAAAGCCTGCACCCTCTAACTTTAAAAGATTCTAAGCCCAGGAAAGTACTTCAAACTTTCCATCCCTAAAGAGGCAGCAAGGGCCGATTCAGAATCAGGATGCAGGAAGATTCCAAAGTGAAGGAAGACCCTTCCCCCAGAATACTTTCTCACGAGGCCCACCTATTTTAAGGATTCGGATTGATGAGCTCAAAAGTGAGAACCGGTGTTTTGGATGCCAAGGTTTTGGTCATCAGTTAAAAGACTGCCCAACGCTTGCCATGTCAAGGGGACAGGGAAGTCTAGGGCCCCGAATTCAGAGACCCATCCCTTCATACTAGTCTAATCAGGGTCCGTCTCGCCCAAGCCAGGGTAACCCCAGAAGAACTCCAACCCAACCATCTGCCTCTGTCCAGAGTAACCTCACAAATCCTTTCGAGAACAGGGGCAACCAAAGAGAAAGAATTCCACCTCAGACTGCAGCAGCCAGAGCAGTCACAATTTCAGATGAAAAACCAAGGGTTTAGCCACCAGTTCTCAAGTCATCCATACTCCAGCAGAATACAAGGGAAAAATCGACCGTCCACTTCCAAGGCGTAACGCTGGAAGTGATTGAAGAAGAAGAAGAAGATGAAAGAGATCATACTCCACCTACGAGATGAGGACATCTCGCGTTTTTTAAGTGGGGTAGAATGTAAGATTCCTCCCCCAGCCCCTTTTTGATGCCTAGTATCTTCCCCTGTAATCAATTTCCTCTTCAGAAATATAAAAGACCTTGTTTCTAACTGTTTTAACCTAGAGAGAGAAAATATTCTAGAGAGAGAATATTCAAATTTTTAATATTTTTGGATAGAAAACTATGTCATCTTATTAAAATAAGTTTCCCTGAAACAGAAATTCAAAAAGAACTTCCAATGTGCAATTGGAATTAATTGGAAATGGGTATAAAGAACCTTAGTCTAAGGGTCTAGATTTTCAGAAATCTTTGGATTATGGTCCAATTAAGGTTCCTGTGGGCCAATAGGATCAATCCATGTGTGGGAAGGAGATAAATCCAATTTTGTAAAAGAAGATACCCAAAAATGAGTAAATGCTCACATAAGATGAAGAGTTGACTATGTACAAAGTTTATTAGTAAGAAATGAAAAAAGGAAGCAACTTAGGAAAGGAGGATCTTTTTGGGGGAGGCGTTTGTTTGGCTCTTGAAGTATCTATAGATCTTGTGAGGAGGTCAACGAGATATTTTTTCTAAAGGAGAATTGGATTCTATCAAGAGCAGGGGGTTGTAGTTGAGGGAGAGAGTTCTATGTGGGAGTTTGTGTACCAGAACCTCCCAGTGTGCACCACCGTTAGATACTTGGAAGAACCAAGGATTGCTCAAGCATCTCTGCGTTGTACTGGCCAGAGAATCCTACAGACAATTTCTGTTGATTATATGGTGATGAGCTTGTACACATGTGAGAATACATGTTTGGATCTCTTTGTGGTCATTTGAGAGTGTTTCTTTTGATCTATTTTTTGTGTCTTTCATATACTCAAGATTGAGGCTTTGTTCGGGTGATATAGTCTTCTTTGAATATCCAAGGGGTCAAATTGTGGGATATCAAGGTTTTCTTATGTGTTTTGGTTCAATTTTATGTTGAAGGGAAGTAGTTCTCTGGTTAAGAGACTATTGGCGAGAGTTAACTTTGGTTGAGTTTCGTTGGGGACAATTTGCATGAGTAAGGGTTGATTTTGAATCATCCACACATCAGAATGATTACCATATAATATAAGGATATTGTGCTAACTAGTATTAGTTTAGGGAAAGTGAATCTATGCATCAGCTACTACTGATAATTTTGGACGTGCTGTCTCTAAGAACATGTCACAAGGCTTATTGTTTTAAAGTGTGTCTGAGGCAGCATTCTGACATAGTAGGTTAGCTGGTTACTTCTGAGGTTTGGGACTAGTCTAGTTCAAGTGTTTAGAGGACCTTGTGGTGTCACTTGACTCAAAGGATAAATTTTTAGTGTCATCTAGATGAGCTTGGGTAGTTCGGTAGATTCTGCCCATTCAGAGGCATGTGTGAGCAAGTAAGTGAGCAGAGAGCATGTGAGGTGATATCTTGCCTAGTTGAGTGATAAGTGAGCGTTTATAGGCTGATATAGGAAATTTTACAAAGCATCAAGATTGCTGTGATTTTGGAGGTAGAAGACACAGAAAGTTTGACTTGTTTGAGTCAGCCAAGAGAGTTTATTGTGAGACAAAGGTTAGTTGACTAGTTCTGAAAGGTTTTGAGACCTGTTTGGGAAGCTATCTGATGGTGGAGGACATCTTGGGAATCTAGAGAGAAGAAATTGGACAAATAAACAAAGAGTTGACTTTGAAAACAAGTTCTCAGTATTTTTGCATTCATGCTGGAGGTGTGTTTGGTTAGCTGCATGTCAGTAGTGGCGAGGAGAGGGTGTTAGGTGATAGATCAAAGATATTGGAAGTCAACATTGCCCTTAGGACAGCTGAGTTTGCAGAGCTAAACACATTGGTGCGGTTGTTTGGGAGGGTAGTGAAGTATCTTTTGGGGGGTAGCTAAGGACGAAGGGATAGAGGTGAGGTGCTCTGGTGCTTGCTGGTGTTGTTTTTTTGGTGGGGTATGGTGCTTGTGATAGACTCCTCTCATGGTAGTGTGCTTCAGATGGAGCTATAGAGGTAATATATCTTGAGGCCATCAACATGAGCAAGTCCTCCCACTTCTCTAGGAGTGATTCGCGGACATTATCGGCAGTTGAGGGTAGTCAAGTATCTGTTGGGGTAGCTAAGGACCCAGGGATAGAGGCGAGGTGCTCTCTGGTGCGTGCTGGTGTTATTTTTTTTGCTAGGGTATGGTGCTTGTGATGATAGACTCCTCTCATGGTAGTGTGCTTCCAGATGGAGCTATAGAGGAAATATCTCTTGAGGCCATCAATGTGAGCCAATACTCCCACTTTCTTAGGAGTGATTCGTAGCCACTATTGAGACTTGGGGTCCTATTGTCACATTGTGAATGATTATTTGTTCTTGGATGACCCCTCTGGCCTCACTCTCCACATCCACACCACGATACATCCTCTAGCAAAAGAGGCTAGATGCTTTCTCATTTGAGCATGGATATCCTCTTAAGAGCGATATATATTTGGTGGGAACCCTCTTTCTTATAAAGGAATACTCAACCACTAGTAGGCTATGAATGAAGTGAGAATTAAATACTCTATTTTATTTGGTTTGATAAAAGAAAATAAATTCAAAAGGGACTCTTTTCTTTTACTATCCTACGTGGACACACATAGAGAAAGATATATGAGGGGGAGAGAGAGAGTGAGTGATTGTGTGTGTGTGTGCGTGTGTGTGTGTGTGTGTGTGTGCATGTGTGTGTGAGAGAGAGAGAGAGAGAGAGAAAGAGAGAGAGAGAGAGTGTGTATTTGAGGGGTTGAGAGAGCAAGAGAAAAACCCCGAGAGAAGGACTATAGGAGAGACAGAGAGAGAGAGAGAGAGAGAGAGAGAGCGAGAAGGTGAGGGAGAGGGAGTGAGAGTGAGAGTGTGGGAGGGGTTGAGAGAGGAGGAGAAAAGACATGGGAGAGAAGGAGTGTAGGAGAGGGAGAGGGAGAGAGAGAGAGAGAGAGAGAGAGAGAGAGAGAGTGAAGGAGAGAGGACAAGCATGAGAGAGAGGAGGTGATGGAGAGGGAGAGAGAGTTAGAGAGAGTGGGTGAGCGGAAGGGATTAAGAGTCAGGGATGGATTGAGGGAGGAAGATAAAAAATCTAGGACAGAAAGAGTGTGGGGGAGACAGAGAGAGAGGGAGAGAGAGAGAGAGAGAGAGAGAGAGAAAGAGAGAGAGAGAGAGAGATAGAGAGAGAGAGAGAGAGAGAGGGAACAAGAGTGCATAAGAGGTTAGAAAGAGACTGATAGATCAAGAGCACTTGAGATGAGAGAGAGCACATGAGGGGTTGGCAAGAGGGACCTAAGAGGGGGTTCAAATAGGGGAGAAGGGGGCAGATCTTATATGCGTGTGTGCACGAGAGAGAGAAGAACTCAAGGGGGGGAAGAAGGTAGACTAGCCCCGGTGGGAGAAGAAGAAAAGATTATTGTGTATGCTCGACTGGAAGAGAATGAGTGCAAGGAAGGTCTCTGCAGAGCAGCATGGCTGATGTGAAGAAAATGACAAGAGGGAAGGCTATACCAATGTGGCTAGTGGGAGAAGAAGATAAGAGATTACATGGGGAGGTGATCAGTAGACCACATCCCTTTCAAAAAATTAAAATTAAAATGGGGTGTTACATCCTTTCTTCTTTAAAGGAATTGAGATGTCCTCATCTCGAAAAAATGCAGGGAAAATCTTGATACACTGTAGATCCATATTCCCAAGTAGCATCTTGTGCTTTGGGATCCACTAAACTAGATGTTCCCTAATGACTCTATTTCTGAGTCATTTCTCTAGAACCAAGGATTCTTTATGTTTGAATTTTCAAAGTGCTCTAGGATAGCATAAAAATTTCCTCATTGTCTAAGATATGGTCAAGGCTAGGTACATAGGCTTCCAAAAGGGTTACATAGAATACATTGTAGATTTTTCAGTCTCACATGGTAGCAATAGCTCATAGCCTTGATTCATTGATTCTTTTGGTAATGACATAAGGTCCACACTAGCAAGGGATCCTCTTTCTTTACTTTCCTAGAGATATAGAGCTTCTTTTTGGACGTACCCTTATAAATACCATATCTCATTGTTGGAATAATTGTTGAGTTTTTCTAGCATCCGTGTAGTGCTTTCATCTATCCTGTGCAGATTTGATCTCCTTTTTTCCAAATAGCTATCATTTGTTGATCCATGTCATCTAGCATTTGTTTAGAGGCTTCTACTCTTCATTGGATGAGACCAATTTAATGGTGTTATACAATCTTGACGAATAAAGCCTTGAAAGGGTACATATCTATACTCCTCTAATATGCTAAGTTATAGGAAAATTCAACCAATGGTAGATAATGAAACCATGTTCATGCAAACTTTTAGAGGATGAACATTCCCGATATTCATCGCCTTAGGACGATGAGAGGATTCAGTTCTTGAAAATTTGGAAAGTTCTCTCACACTCCAATGGAGGTCCAAAACTAATTGTATTCATTGCCAAAGACACTTAAGGTCATTTATATCATATCATCATCATCTATTAGTGACCTTATAGAAGCAAGGGCATCTGCAAGCCCTTTAACCTTCACCGAGTAATCATTTATACTTCTTTTACTCCGGTCATATTATGCAGCTCATAATTTAGTAGCTATATCTTCCAAACTTGATTGTTTATATTATACATCTTCACCAAGGTGTCCCAAGCCTCCATAGACATTTGTGCATCGTGTATATGCATAATCATAGAGTGTTTTCACACGGAGTACAAAATTTATCTGGCTCTCTCATTCCATGTGTTTTATGCTGGCACCTACCATTGGATGGGATTTTCTTCAGAAATCTAGGGCTCAATTTCATCACCTGTGGATAAACTCCCAATATCGTTTTCCCATAAGAAAATTGGACTTCTTGAATTTCCAAGGTTGGAAATTATTCCTATCTAGCTTATGGCTCATAATTTGTGATAAGCCATTACATATCTTTACCTACAGGCAAGTTACCAAAAAGTGCTTGCAAAATATTTTGCACTTTCAAAAAAACTATGATCTTCAACACAGTGGTACTATAAACTTGTTATATTTTAACTGTATATAGAACAATCACATCAAAATACATCCACCATAAATACTTGATTTATGGTGGATGTATTTTAACTGTATATAGAACAATCACATCAAAATACATCCACCATAAATACTTGATTTTCTACATAGACTATCTCAAAAGAAAATTTATGTTGTAGCTTTGTACCAAACCAAAAATTGGGCATAGTCAAATTAACACTTTCAGAGAGTGCCTTACAGAAAAATTACAAATCTGAACTGTGGCCTAAAATGGGATCAAATCCAAATTTTGAAATCACTAAGGTCCTATGGACATCTCTCCCACAATATAATTTCCCTTTGCTTCATTGCAAGAGGGCAGTATAAGATGTGACAATGCACCTTACTGCTTTTCCTACCTAACAACTACTTAAATAGATTTGCTTTGAAATGAAATGGAAACAGAAGAAGTTACCCTTACTTGTGTACTTATTCCTTTGCTTTCCTTTATCGTGGTCTCTTGAGCTCTTCACATGAACTGATACCATGAGAAGAATGTAGGAGAAAGGGACAACTTAAGCTCCTTGCATGAAAACACACACACACACACGAGAGTAGACAAGCACATAAAAGATATGGATGTTTGAATTTCCTTCTATTATCTTCTATAAGGGAAATTACTTTGCTACTAGAATATACAAAGGTTGATCCATAGTGTGAACTTGACTACATGAGATGGCGCTATAACTATTCCATAACTCTAGTACATCAAATTGTCTATCACACAACCTATCAACGATAGTGGCATATCGTCCTGTAATATCACCAACCCATCTAGGGACATAATTTTGAAAGCTATGACCCAAACAAGTCATCAATGTCCCTAGCACTATTTAGGCTTGATAGCTCAACAAGGCTTAGGGAAGAATGTAGGGTAGAGGGATAGCTTTAGATCCTTGCAAGAAAATACACACACATGAGTAGATAAGCACACACTTCTTGAATGTAGGTGCATTTTATTTTTATAGTTATTGTATGTATGTATGTTATTATGACAAGGTTAATATTTATGGCACATTTTATAATTTTTATAACCTTGTATTATAATTATATGTAGGTGGAGTGGAAATCAAAATTTATGCAATGACACACGATGTAAATGCAATGCAAGTTCATCCATGGATCCATCCGTGAGATACATATATGCAAGGTCATCCGCGGATCCATCCGTGAGATACAGATATGTAATTTCATGTCTAACGGTGTTTTATATACTATCAATGATGACTTTTATACGACTTCACAAATCAATGATTCAAAAGATCAAGGAGAAAAGATTAAGTATAGCTATGGATTCAACCAAACAAGGTATGTAGATGATTTTATTTTTTATTATTTTTTCATGCATAGAAACCTATACTGATGTTTAACATAGGTAGTCTAGAACTTTGATTGTATGCACAAAAGCGTTCAGTTATTTATGCACTAATGTAAGTTTCATGTCTTGCATTCTCCACCAAGCTAAGATGATCCTACGGTAGAAAATTAGGGATAGATATTCTTGTTCTATATTTAAGGAAAAAAAAATTCCTATGCTTCTAACTTTACCTATAGATAACTAGAGAATAGATAACTAGTTTATCTACTAGAGAATAGATAAGCTAAGTGATTTAGACTAACCATTAGAAGATATATTTACTTGGTAGATAGGATAAGTGATGTAGACTAGTCACTAGAAGATTTCTTTACTTGGTAGAAGATATGTAACATTGATATTATCTAGATAAGTAGTGCAAGTTGGACCCTCCTAGTAGATAGGTAGCATTGATCACCAGATAAGGAGTAAAAATTGGATTAAGTACTTATAGTAGTTTTAATCAGCAAATATTGGAGACCTAGCTACTCCAAATGATCAACACTAGAAAAATTCTAGATAAGTATGAAAGGATCCATTTGGTAGAGCTGATAGTGTGCAACCACACTAAAAAATATGTAGGCAGGATTGTTAAGAATTCCCAAACCCCATGCTGATAAAGATCCTACTTCACCAATCAAAATAGGCTGCTCCAACTAATTGTTCTCAATTTACCTCATGAGATTACTTTCTGATCATTACTCATTTTTAAGATTTCTATACAATAATTTTTGTTTGCTTTATTATTTCTTTCTCACTAAAATTCTAGGATGAAAACATTTTCCACTCTTAAGAATGGATTATTATATATAATCTTTCTTTTATTTTTTTATTGTTGTGGGACAAAATTATGTACGAGGGTAGCATTCTCTGGGGATTTCAATTATGTTGTGAGATAACCTTTTTTAAATGTTATGAGATAAAATTATGTACAAGGGTAGGGTTCTATGGGGGTTTCAGTTATGGGGTGGGGTAAATGACTAACTCATCATCACACTCATGATGTGGGGGGTTGGGATTAATTTTTGGGTGGAGGAAATGACCAACTCATCATGCTCGTGATGTGAAAGGTCCAATTTTTCTTCAATTTCATTTACCCCAATAACCCTTTGAAATCTATATTAAGAAAAGGTGATTTAAATTTATAATGTTGATGTTTATTATGTGATTCAGATTTTATGCTCATGTTGACTATATTATGCCATTAGTTGCTTTTTCCTTATATGAGACTCCATCATAAGGGTTGAATTCTAAACAAGGTGTATACCCCTTTATTTTGATGTTATATGCAATAGGGCTAGTAGTAGATACACTTGAATATATATTTCTTTCATTAAAGTTTATTTATACCAATTAATACCACCATTGATACTTATTTTCACCAAGCATGAATGTGGAGTTATGAAGGATACATAATCAATACAAGTGTTTCTCCTTGTAGAAAAAGTGAAAGCACATGAGGCTCAAGCAGTCACTATTAACTAGCCAAATTGGAATGACAAAAAGGGACTTTAGATTTCGACTAGGATTTATAAAAATCCATGACAAGCTTTGAAACAAAGAATAAATCATATTTTTTCATGTCCTCCAGGAGTTGACATAAGTTCTGTTTAATGAAAGCAAATTAAACACGTTCAATGATTTTTTATCACCCGAGTTATTTACAAAAAATATTCATCATATTTTTCCAAATCCTTTTTAGCTAGGAGTTAACATATTTTTTTTCTTTTATGAAACCAAATTAAACACATTCAACGCTAACTCATCACCCGAGTTATTTCATGTGTATTCTCACTTAAAAATAAAACATATGAATTATTTTCTTTATTAGAGCTACATATAAAGATTTGGTGAGTTTATGAACTTTATTTTGGGCTCTCTACTTTTTAGTAGCATAATTTTGACATCTCCTATTGATGACAATTGCTAGCCAGTTATGATTACATTTAACTTAGGACAGAGGAGGGGCTAGTTCTGCCTAGACTAGAAACCCTAATCATCGTAAGCATAGTTGACCTATGCGAGGTCTTTAGTTCTTCTTCACTTGATTTATCTTTACCCATAAGAAGTGCCTTCCATTCTTTGTTTATGAAGAAACAATTCTTCTCTTCACCCCCTATTTTTCCATAGCAGTTGCAAGACTTTTTAGAAAAAACCCTTTTTAGATGTCAACCTTTGAAGGGAGCTTTTGAGCCAATTTTATTTAATCCTCATTTGTTGAAAAAGGCTCCTTTTGTGACGCCTTACCTTTGCTTGACTTTGTTGAAATCTTCCAACAAATATGTTGCGACATCAGTCAGTGTAAGTACATGCAAGTTAGTAAGATTAGTAACATTGTTACTTCTCTTCCAGTAGATATGCTTTGACATCAATCAATGTAGGTACACACAAGTTGATAAGAGTAGTAACAATGTTACTATATTTTCCTTAAAGGAAACATTTTAAAAGAACAGCTATGAAAACATCTTCCTCAATGTGTTTCTTAAGTTAAGATACTCTTCATGTAATTAAGATAAGTTGGAAGGAACTCCTCATGTAATTAAGATAAGTTGGAAGGGACTCTTCTCGATTCATCTTCAGCTTAGAAAATTTAATGAGAAAACTATTTTTTGAGTTGTTTTATTGGGCTCTATACAAAGTATCAAGAGTATTCCGTGTCTCTTGAGAAGTTTATTTTCCATCTATATGATGGATTTAAGTGTCATTTAGGCCCAAGGAAATGATTTATCAATGCCATTTCATCCTTTATTATCTAGATGTTGTTTTCTTCTCTAGTGGTAAGTATTCTCTCTTATTAGACTACACTTGATTTTGGTGCCATGTACGAAAACCATTTCCTTCAAACTTTTCAATTTTTAATGAGTTAGAAATGATGTAGGTAGGTATTACCACTTGGAAAATCAATCCAAGGGTAGTGTCTAGAACCTTTACAAAGAGATCAAAAACTCAAGATTAAAAACCACCTTCTCCATATGTGTGTAGTAAGAAAGTATAATAACCCCATCTTCTTTACATCAGAATAATAATAGGGTTTGGTTTTGGTTTTGGATTTTTTGACCTTTTTTATTTTATTATATTTTGCATTGGATCACATGATTAAGGCATGACTGATACTCACTAATTATCTAAAATCTTGAGTGATTAGTCTTTCACTAATCATAAATTAATGAGAAAAAATAGTGTTTTGGAGATAGAGAATAGAGGCTCCTTGGACCATCTAAGGCTTGCCTCATATTTTCTTCAAGAAAGGTCAAAGGGATAGCAACACTATATGTACTTATGATTTAAGCCCATAATATCTCAATTAAGCATATTAATCAGTAATTAACCAAGGTATTATAAAAACCCATCTATAGGGAGACTAGACAGAGCTAAAGAGAATGCTACAATCCTCCACTCTCCATTCATCAAATGGATGAAATCCACCAGCAAGTTTTTCATGGTCAAAATCCCCCGAGGGTGAGTGGAATTGGCCGAATTCATCTTCGTTAAGGTGGTAGAGTGGTTTGCCCAAAAAAATGCAGGAACCTATTGATCTATAAAATTTGCCGTACTCAATAATTTGCATTTTCTTACCATTGAAGCTATAGTCTGATCCACCCTTGAATTGGGATCACGGCTCAAGTGTTTTCTTGAGAAATGTAGGTGTGTGAACAGGGTAATCAACACTCCAATCATAGGGGGTAGAAGAGAAGAAGACCCACAAAGCTTATTTCTAGGGTTTTTGAGATCAATCACTAATTAATCTTATCATTGATACTAAGAAATAATATTAAAAAATATTATTTGAGATTAGGCAAAGAAGCACAAGGCTTTGATAACATGTTGGAATTCATGGCGGCTTAATCAAGATCCTAATAAAGTGCAATAATCATGTAGATGAATAATGATTAGGGTTATGCACACATGACTAACAAGATCACAACATAAAAAAAATTTAGAGAGTAGAGTCTAAAGACTTGTAAATATTAGATATGCCAGCCTATTTATAGGCTTGATACAAAAGTGATTAAAGGTGATTAGAGGATAATCTTATCTACATAATTCAAAAGTGCTTTTAAAAAAAGCACCTATTGCCCGGAATCTATTGCCCGGAATGGGATGCAACCTAAGACTCTTTCACACATGTTATGGCTATCCTCTGGAGGTATGGTCATGCCCAAAAACCTTGTGTTGAATCAAGCCTTTAGACCATGGAACCGTATGCTAATATCCCCAATGTTACATGATATTTGTGTGTATTATTTCAACATATTTGTGACATATAGCCTTGATTATATTTATTAAAATATTATAAGGACTACTTTTGTAAACGTTATTGAGAATTATACAAAGTTTCTTTATATATATCCCTCTTTATATATATCCCTCTTTATATTCATTGGAAAACTTGCAAGACCTACTCCTGCAAACCATAATATCAATAAAAGTGGCATAACCTTATATGTGTTATGTTGTGCATGTTTTAAGGTATTCATTTTAGTATTAAAACAAAACTCATAACTTTCTCTAGATATCAAGTTTGCATAAGCCTAATGCCAACGTATAGCTTCCACAATCATCTATATAAATAAATCCAATACTAAGCATTATTGAGAATTATAATATTTCTTTATTTGTGACATATATTCCTATTCATATTTATTGGAAAACTTACAATACCTACTCACAAACCAAAGATCATTCAAATTATCATTGAAATTGGCCTAAATATATTTTGTGTTGTGCACATTTTGAGATATATGTTCTACTAAAGAATAATATTTAAATATAAATCATACTTTTCTTTAGATTTCACAAGAAATTTAAAGTTTGTATAGACATGATGCCATTATATTACATGGCAATGGTTTAGGGTCAAATCTTCTACATTCATTTATATAGATAAATCCAATATTGAGAATTACTCTCAAAACTCCTTTATTTGTGACATATACTTGTAAGAATAAACAATAGTGGAAGATGTATTAATACAATGTAAATAATTGATTTGCAGAAAGAAGTGGAAAGTAAACAATATTACTTCTTACAAAAAAATTGATTACAAACTAAAAGTGTCCTACCGACCCGTGTGCTCTAGGTAAGGAGCTTTGATGGTGATCCAAATAGACTATGGACAAAGGATATATTGCTTACAATAGTTTTTGAACACAAGGAACTCAATGATGAACTTAAGTTTCCAAACTAGTCTATATATCGTATCTAGGGTTAGTATGGCCTGGTAAAACATGACCAACCAACCACATCATCTAACTAGGAATGTATTAGAGTACAACTACCATGTAGCTCCCACTGCATCTAAGGCTATATGAACCCTCAAATAGGTGCTGCAATCCAAGAACAATGTATCCTCCATTTGTTGTCCAGCACTCACTAATGTGGTCACATATCCCGCACGAGCATGCATCCTACTTGGCACAAAGCCAAGTCTACATAAGTTGTCTCCTTATTGGGCATCCATTATCTAAACTTGTCTGAACTTGGAATTGTTGGGTGCCCAAGTGCTCACATAACAAATATTCCTCATAAAAAGGGCCTTATAAAATAGAGCACATCCATGAACCGTAGCAAAAAAAACATAAGGTTTGAGCATTGAGGAAATTCTTTTGTAATATTGCCCCTTAATGTCCACCCATAGGCAAACTATCTCTTTGGTTCATGCCAACTCAATGAAGATCATTAGGGAAAATTTGGAGTCAAATTGGGCCGTTTTATGATCTACACACATTCTCTCTCTACAAAAATGGGCTCATGGTAAAAAATTTCCAAAACAACTGAAAAGTGAGTGGAGTGTAGACATTTGGAATCTACTCTTCAAGACCTTTCCAATGATATATAGCATGATGAAAAATTTTGCATATTTAATAAGTCCCCAAAATTGATATGATGTGGCATGTAATGTGCCACATCATCACCAAATTTGGAGACTTCTTGAATAGGAAAAATTGGCCGTCATGCTATATATCATTGGAAAGGTCTCCAAGAGTAGATTCTAAATGTCCAAACTCTCCTCGCTTTTGAGTTGATTTACAAAAAATTGACCATGAGCCCATTCTCATAGAGAGAGAATGTGTACAAATCCTTAAAAGGCCCAATTTGAGTCCAAATTTTTCCTAACGGGTGCTTTAGCAAATATCTCCCTAGAGCCTTTGTAAAAATGTGTACATAATTATTTGTTATCGGGAAGTTGACAAGCTCCACCTCTTCATCCATAATTAGCTCACACATATAATGATACTATATCTCAATGTGCTTCATGTGAGGTTGAAACACTGGGCTCTTAGCGATAGCTGTACAACTCTAATTACTGCATAGCAACACTATCACGTTCTTTTGAGTAACATCCATGTCTCCTAAGATCCTTCTCAACTAGACTGCTTCACATGAAGCAAAGCAATATGCCTTATACTCAGTATCTGTAGAAGAAAGTGCCACTTTAGGCTATTCTTACTGATTTCATGAGATGTAATTCTAGACCCAATAAGTAATTAGAAAATGATTTCTTGCTATTACATCTCCTTCCCAATCCAAGTCACAAAATCTAGCCAAAGAATTGCCCGATTTGTAAGTGATACCTTACCCAAAGGTACATTTGATGTATTTTAACACCCGCATCATAGCCTTCCAATGGTTCTTTTAAGGCTAATTTGAGAATCTACTAAAGAAACTAACTAAAAAGTTGATGTCAAGATATGCATTGCATAGTAAGATTAAACTTCCTATACTCCTTCATATCCATAAGTGGAGAAGCATCTTCAAAGGAAAGCTTTGCATCAACCTCCATGGTTGTAACCCCAATAACTTGCACTCATCCATGTTGAATGCCTCATGCATGCCTTTGCTGAGAAATAAAGATTCCATTTGATTCTTGCTAGAATCACATAGTGGTAGAGATGGCATAGAGTATGCTTGAAGGTAAAGGAGTATAGAACTCCTTTTGGGCCGAGATAATTAACACTACGGTGCATATCCTTAACAGATGTTACACAAAGGTAATTAAAGACATGACACCTCAAGAAGCTTATTCAGGTAAGAAACCCTCAGTCACATATTTCAAGACATTTGGTTGTGATTGTTTTATGCATGTTCTAGACTCATCCAAAGCCAAGCAGGATTCTAAGAGCATAAAGTGTATCTTATTGGGGAATATAGTATGGACTCAAAGGATATTGTTAACAAGAGTTACACAAAGGAAATTAAGGACATGACATAGATCTCAAGAATCTTATTCAAGTAATAAATTCTCAATTATCTATTTGAGGACATTTGGTTGTGATTGTTTTATGCATGTTCTAGACTCATCCAGAGCCAAGTGGGATTCTAAGAGTAGAGAGTGTATCTTGTTGGGGAGTACAATATGTACTCAAAGGGTTATCGATTATACAACCTTGAGGTAAATAAGATAATTGTCAGTTGTGATGTGGTGTTCAAGGAATGTCCTTATCAAGTGGAGGAGAGGTATCCATCTTCAACAAAGAAATAGCCTAGAAGACCAAACCACCAGTGGTAGTAGTAACTCTATACGATGTGGATTCAATAGATGATAAAGAAAAGAAGCCCACAACACACCTCATAAGGGGCCACATCCTAAATGGGTGAATCAACTCTTGGATGGGAATTCTTCGCTAGCCAATAGATATTCGTAGATCCAAGAGAATAGATTAGAAGAGGGCCTCTGCTCACATTATTGTCAATATGTCCTTGATGGGTGACATAATTAAGAGCCAACAGCTTGGAGGAAGCACTAGCAATAAATTATAAGAGCCAACAGCTTGGAGGAAGCACTAGCAATAGGGGGGAGGGGGGAAAGGAAGTTAGAGAGTGACTTAATTTTGAGAAACCACACTTGGGATCTTATGAATCATCCTGTAAGACGAAAGATTATTGGCACCAAGTGGGTTTGAAAGGCCAAGTATAAGTATGATGGTACATTGGGGATAAGTAAAAGGCAAGGCTCATAGAGTGAAGGGGTTTGCATAGGTTGAAGGGTTTGACTTTTAGGAGACATTCACCCCCATAGCTAGATTGACCACTATTTCATATAGTACTTGCTTTCTTGGCTGTTCATGGGAAGTGGCCAATATTGTTAATGGCTTTTTTGAATGTCCTTCTCAAGGAGGAGGTTTGTGTGGTGGAGAGCTAACAAAGTTTCAGATACTTGATTTAGAAAACAAAGTGTGTAGACTTCGAAAGGCATTCCACAAGCTAAAATAGGCCCCTCAAGCATGTTACCAATGTAAATACTTTCTTTATAGGTATTAGCATTTCAAATTCCCCATCAAATGCAGATTTGTAAATGGATGTGAAGTCAACTTTTCTGAATGGCCATCTCAAGGAGGAGGTTTATATGGCACAACCACCAAAGTTTGAGATACTCGGTTCAGAAAAAAAGTATGCAGACTATAGAAGGTATTGTATGGGCTAAAATAGGCCCCTCGAGCAAGGTATGAGAATAGATATTTTCTTTATAAATATTGGTCTTTTTAATTGCCCATTCGATGCAAATTTGAATATTATTCTCTAAGCAAGGCAGGTACATGATCATTGTCCTACATGTGAATGACCTCATTTACAATGAGAAACCATGAAGAAAAGGTCCAACAAAAATAGGAGATGTTGAGCTCAGAATTTGATATGTCAGACCCTGGGCTTATGATTTTTTTTAAAGGATTGGATTGAACCGAAAATGGATCTAGTCTTGAACTTGCAAACAATGTTTTTTCTCCCATCCAACTTCCCTCTTGACCCTCCACCAAAAGGTAGAGGGTGAGCCCAAGCGGCTGCATTATTTGTAAGCTAGGCCATCTCTTTAAATTTTCCTTCAAATAGCAAACTATCGAAAATAAGCTTTGCCTAGACCCTATGCTATGATACCATGTAGGAATACATAATATCAGGAATGTGATCAAAACAATACCAAGCACTCAATTAGAAAAAAAAGGTGAATTTATTTTGACATTGATAACTTAATGATTAAACAAATGATCAAGTAGTGGAATGCAATGCATGTTATATATTTTTATCTTAAGTGCTCAAAAGTAAGTACTTTTATTTATGGGTAGGAATAGTAAGAAAGATTTTTTGTTTTGAAATCAATAACTTATTTTTTTTAAATGATCAACTAATTCCATAAAACATGTATTATAACTTTTTTAATTGAATAAATATCTTAATTGCTTTTATTTATAGGTAATAATCGTCTGCAAGATGTTCCGTTTATCACACAAAATTTCACATACGATGAAATATCCATTGCAACAACTCAATTCACAACAAAAATTGGTGAAGGAGGATTTGGGCCAGTATTTCATGGGGTGCTACAAAGTGGTGAGGAAGTTGCTGTTAAAATGCTAGCAGATTCTTCAAGACAAGGTCTGAAAGAGTTTTCCACGGAGGTCTCTCTCTCTCTCTCTCTCTCTCTCTCTCTCTCTAAGTGAGTGAAGCTATTTTATATCATTGTATATGTGTATTTATTTGTTAAAAAATATGATGAAGTAATGAATAGTGCATACATATTTATGTGGTGTGTATAATACTCTACCATATATTATCTTATAAATACCCATAAAAAGGAAATTACCCATTTTTCTATATGTCCATAAAAAAAGATCCATGTGTGGGGGGGTGCATGTTTGTGTGTGTGTGCATGCATGTGTTGTTTCTTTGTATGTTGGCATGTGTACATGTGTAGTAGTGTTTTTACACATGTATACATGGATACATGTGTTGTGTCTATGTATGTGTGTGCATGTGTCATTTCTATTTATGTTAGCATGTGTGCATGTGTAGTGTTTGTACACATTTGTACATGGATACATTGGCTTTGTGTATTCCCAAAATTAATATAGTAGTTACTCTCCTTACTTAGAGACATATTATCGTTGAATGAGAGGTACCATTATTATGAGTAGTGTAGCTTATTTAAAGGATATTAATCAATGTCTAAAGAAAATATGCATGAATAATATTTATCTAAGCATACATAGGCGTGATTCACTCCTCCATATATTAAAATTTAAACAATATCTACCAATATATAATGAACTTATGCATGTTGATAAATAGTTCTCAAAGCACACGTGGTGATTCATATGACATATTGAAATATTATTTAGTCTACATAATTCATTGTTGGTTTTTGGTCTGGACCTAGAACTTATGTGGTTCCAGACCACCTAGTCAGCTCTGAAGGAGTAACAACTAATGTAATTATGCCCAATGCATTAAGCCAACACTAGGACATTGAGCAATTGTCTACCTAAGTGTCGAGAGGCTGATCACGAATGCACAATAGGCTAGTTTCTAAGGCCATCCGGATTCTAGACAGCCTTCCACATCTAGATAGGGATTACTTTACACAAGATTGAACAATAAATAGAAAGAGACAAATAGAGTGAAAGAAACAATAAGACAAGGCTCAATCCATTCTTGAGTATTAGAGTACAGTGTCTTAGTAAGAACTTTATTCATGAATTTCTCTCTCAACTCTCCTCTGTCCCTAATTGGTATTGTTCCTCTCCTCGGAATCTCAATAGACCCGACATGAGTATCTCTATCTAGACAGTAATGCACTCACTCCTATAATCTCATCCATGTAGACTAGTCCCACTCCAACTCTTCTATCCTCTTAGAAGGCCTAGTTTGTTGTACAACGGTCAGTCCAACAGCAATTTGGGTGGTGAGGAAACAGGCTGGTTGGCTGCCAACACATAGCGATCATGATGGATGCTCCGCTAGAAGAAATGAATCCCATAGTTGTTGTTCAAAAAACTTTGTGGCTGGATTGCCAATTAGTCTCGATTCCTTACAGCCCTTACTAGCCACCTTCTTTTGGTATTTCTTTTTTTCAATGCCCCCTAAGAAGAACTGATGGGTGGATCAGGGGCATACTGTGGCTTATAAGCCCCCTTCCTTCTTCTTACATAGGCATGCTGTGCTGTATGTCAATTCTTTTGTCAGCCCTCTAGAATCGCACATCGATGGGCCGTGCCTTCGGATGCCTCGCCCTTGATCTGTGCATTGCCTCCAAGTCCATGCGAGCTACAAAGGCATGGGATTCTGTTTGTTTTGGGGTGATAAGGTCTTCTTCAAACATAGTTTGATTTGGTTCTTGTGGCCTTATTTTCCCACCCCGACTCTATTTCCACCCATAGGGTGGTGTTCCTGTAGGTTTTGTTTTCAACACCTCCCTTTTCTTTTCTTCTTGTTGGATCCATTGGTGAGGGGCTTCTTTGAATGAGATTTTGCCTCCTCACCTGGATCCATTGGTGAGGGGCTTCTTCCTTGCCCTAATGCACCTTCTTGTGAGTTGCCTTGGCCCTGTCTTTGTATCTTTGACACTAAAAGTCCAACTGCTTCATAAATTTTACAATCTCTTCCTAGTTAGAAGGTCTCACGGTGCTTTCCTTGGGCTGTGTAGATTAAAGTATGCATACATTTAAGGGGAGTGCCCTTCTAGATACCCATGTTCTATTGGCCTGATTCCTCATGGAACCTTTTCTAGAGCTCTTCTTTAGACCCATTTTCCCTTTTTTCCTGGACTTGGAATTCCTCTATCATCTTATCTTTTGCTCAGACTTCCTCGACATGCACCCTCCTCATAGTGTCCATCTACTCCTGTCTTTTCCACACCTCTTCTATGTGAACCCTTCTCATGGTGTCCAATTACCCTTGTCTTATCTAGAGGTCAGCATGAGTTGTTGTCAATGCGACATTCACCTCATTGACTATCATTGTCCCTCCCCTTCCTCTTCTCACCCTTGTAGGCATGTAAGTCTCCACATCTTTCTTGAGGGTCTTTATTGTTAACCCGTCCTGCCTCTGTTGGTCCTTGAACTCTTCCACCAAAGCTTCCATCTCTTTGATATGTGCCCTAAGCGCAGCTTTGTTCTTCTCCAATTTCTTTGTTTGTGATGCCCACACATGCTCTTTGAGCTCATTATCGGGGATTAGGTCCATTGATGACCCTTTGTATATGACAAGCTCCTTCCCCTTCTTGTGTGTTGGTGCAACACATTTCTTTCCATCTCCTTTTAGGAGAGAGAATCTATTTTTTTAGACCTCTACTTTGTGTTTTAGCTATTTATTTTCCTTTAGTAGCTATTTTTCCTTGTTGGTACTTCCCCCATTGGTTTCGACCTCCTTGCCCTATGTGCTAGGTGCTATTGCTTCCAAGGATATTGTTGGTTCCGGGCGTGTTAATTGGGCTAGGTTTGATTGAACCTCCTTTTGGATTTTTGTCTTGTGAATGGTAGGGTACCATTTGTCCCTAGGAAGATGTTGGGGCTTGCATTACCATTGTCAATTTCTTTAAATATCCCCCCACACCTCCTTTAGATTCTTGATGGCATGTCCTTCACATTGCTCCATCTTTTCGGCTTCAAGCTCATATATGACCAAAAATGGATTGACATCCAAGACAACCAACCTGGCTTCTACCCCTGTACTAGATCAATTCCATCTCTATTATCCCTTGTTTGCACCTTCTTGATGATCGTGATGTGCTCTTCTCTAATTAAGGTGACTTAGCCTTCTGTTGTGGCCTAGCTATCCCTGGCCCTATCCATGTCTTCTTCAAACTACATCCATGCCGGCTCCTTCCATGCCATGGCCTCTATTATTGTCCCCATTTGTTCCTTGATCTCCTTTTTGGCCTTCTGGAGGTCCCTGATTTGGCTCTACACTTATCTTAGGTGGTCCGCCTCCATTCTCCTCCTACATAGATCCTCCTATAGGGCTTCCTAGTGGCTATTCACCATCTTGATGATTGAATCCTTCTCTTTTATTGTCACCTTAATTTTTCCATCTCTTTTAGGTAATCAATCATGCATTTTTGTAAGTATCTGAGAGATCCTTGCACCTAGTCTGTGTCAATGGTTTCCGAAAAACTTACAGCAATGGTGGTGACAGAGAGATCAAACTACACTTGCCCCAGCTGCAAGCTTGTGGTTGTATCTACTTCCTATTTTGCTGCTGCTCTAGCTGGTGCTACAAGATGGAGATGCCAATGTCTGCCAAGTCCTCCTTGAGTTGTTAGTTGCTTTTGGCCTCAACCGCCCCGGTGCTCCTGTACTTGGTAGTTTACTTGCTTGGATGCTTCTGCTTGTAGGACATTCTCCAAATCTGGATCTGGTTCTGGACACACTTTTGCTTATTGGACATTCTCCAGATCTAGATCTAGATCTCCTTTTGGACACACTTTCCTTAGTTTCTCCAAATCTGAATGTGGATCTAGACACACTTTTCCTTCAGGACATACTTGTCATGCTAGTTCTGACATTTTTTCGTAATAAGGCTTCAGCCTGTACCCATTCACTAGTTTCCTGAGGCTTTCTCCATCTAGACATGTTAGATTTCTCCGTCACCATTTTCTTGATAATTTTGAATAGGCTTGTCCATCTCATTTTAAATTTTGAAATGTGGGGTCCCATTCTTGATGAGAATAGCAAGACTACATCTTCTTCTTTGAAAATCTTGGATTTCTTGTTTGTGCCCACCTGCAACTTTCTCCTTTTCTGCACGATCTTGGTTGTCCATGCACTATGTAGCCTCCTTTCATCCTCTTAAGGAGTTGTTCATGCACTATGTAGCCTCCTTTCATCCTCTTAAGTAGTTTTTCAATCATGTGCACCTCTAATTATTCTAGAGAGCCTTTCTGCTCTATAGCTATCCTAAGGCTCTGTGTTAGGAAATCCATGGGCACCACTGACTCCAGTCCATACACCATGCTGAAAGGTGTAAGTTCTGTTGCATTCTTATCCAAAATGCCCACAATGATGAGTGCAGCTTTGTGTTCCACTCAATCATATTCTCATTCACTGTCTTGAGACCAAGATTCCCTTCAAGATTTTATTTGTGGATTTTGCCTGCCCATTTTCCTGTGGGTAGTAGACTGTTGACTTCTTATGTATTATCATGTGCTGCTCTATTAGTTTCGTGATCACTTTATTAAGGAAGTGGGTCCCTTGTTCACTACTATCTCTATTGGTCATCCAAATCTTCCCTTGTCATTATAGTTTTATAGAGAAACTTCATAGGATGCCTTAGAGTCTTTGAGGGCCTTGGCCTCTACCCATTTTATTGCACTAATCCGTGGCCACCAAATTATATTTGTTTCCTGTTCTCTAAGCTAATGGCTTGAATGGGCTGACAAATTCTAGACCCCACTTTTGGAATAGCTCTAGGGGTAATACTAGGGTGTGTTGTTAAAATTACAGCAATGTGATGAGCTATGGTGGATCAAATGCTAGAATCAACATCATTAATAAAGTGATTAGATGATAATTAAGATGTGATTAGTGAGTAATTAACAAATAGCTTAATGTAGGCATGGATAATAAAAAACCAGCAAATTCTCATTAGGCCAATGCCTCAATTTATAGAGTTTACATCCAAGCATCTAATCCCACTGATTTCTCCTTGATTCACCCCATCTCTTTTGCTTGATTCTCTCTACCTCTCCCAGAATATCTCCACACCTCCTAAATCTCCTCATGCTACCCTTTATTCTCTCCCAATAGATTCTTCTCACCTTTTCATAGGTTCTCTCATATTTACAGATTCTCTTTTATAGCCTCTTGCCAAGGGATTGTTCTTGCACACACCCTATTCACTTGTATATTTCAACACCTCCCCTCAAGTGAATACTCCTAGCACACCTGGGCCCTATACCAAGTTTCCCTCTTACTTGATAGTCCGCGAGCGACTAGTGCCTAGCACACCTCCCCTCAAGTAAACTTAGCACACCTGGACCATATACCAAGTTTCTCTCTTAATAGTCCACGACCAGTGCCTTAAGTCCCTAAAGTCATAGTCCTTGACACTCTCTCTCTCTATGTGTCCAAGGCTACTACAAGTGCCCGCGACCTTGACTAAAGTGCTCACACATACATCTACCACGTGGCCTACATCATCGGGGGCTCAGAGGTGGTTTTACTTTGTTGGGGCAGGGTACATTGGGTTGTGGGGTCTCTCTCTCTCTCTCTCTTAGAGATTTTCACATGGCTCCTCACTCTTTGGAGCCTCACATCTTCTCTTGTCTTCAGTCTTCTTGTCATTGGGTGCAGCTTCTCTCCACGCGTCCGTCTCTTCTTTCAGTCTTCTTGTTGTGGAATCTTCTCTTCTTGTGTCCATGTCTTCCTTCAATGCTTCCTCTAGATATTTTTCTTGGTGTGGATCTTCCTCTTAGAAAGAGATGTTCTTCTTCTTTCATGGCTAGGGCCATGAGCTTGTCCGTCAGTTCTTCTTGCTCCATGTGAGCAACATGTTTAAATGTTTTGTTGACAGTTCTTTTGGTATTTTGATGTTTATCTTGTGTCATTATGCAATGCAAACCCAAATCTATGTGGGAGGTCTTACCTCTTGCCTTATTCTCGACAAGGGCAGTGTCTGATCCCATTTTTACACTGATATAATGTGCCCAATACATATTGCATATAGCATTCATTCTTATGCACATTCCCAAATGCAACACTGGTTGTGAATAATTTGCGTGTGATTTGCAGGCATTAACCAAGGGTTAAATGCAAAATGATGATTACCAC
This sequence comes from Cibotium barometz, assembly GCF_041138505.1. Classification (NCBI taxonomy): domain Eukaryota; kingdom Viridiplantae; phylum Streptophyta; class Polypodiopsida; order Cyatheales; family Cibotiaceae; genus Cibotium; species Cibotium barometz. The sequence continues at coordinate 12,056,122 of NC_141076.1, forward strand.
AAATTTATCAGCATAATTTTACCACCAGAAATTACATTAAATCAAGGGTAACCAATTTGTACGGAATGGTTGGAGTATCAAACCAACTCCGAATTGCAATCTAAAGTTATAGGGATCTGTATCAGATAACTAATGGTTAATTTGAACCCTCAATTGCACCAAAATACAATGATTAGCATTGATTAATCACTGATTAGCAAATTAATCCTTTGTTTTGTGTGCAAAAAAGAGAGTATGCGGGGAGCCCAGATCTGAGGCCTTAGAGTTCCAATGAGCTCAAATCCTTTCAAGGTCATCAATAGCAATTAGTCTAGTAGAGGATTAAGCCAAGAAACACAAGATTTGACTAAACATTGAATACTTAACCTCTGTTTTACCAAAGTAACATGTAGATTTGATGAAGAGATTGGATCTCACTATAGACTTGATCAAATCCCATTCTGACTTCACCAGCTTGTAGACAATGCTTGAAAACCCCCAGGACTAAGAGGAATTAGACCCATTTGATTTAATGAAGCCGAAATCATTGATTTTCTCCAAAAAAATGCACCTGCAAATCGTGCTGTCGGCGACGTTCTACGCTGAAATTCGTCAATTCCTTTGGGCTGTGTGTAGGCTCTTGAGTCTAGAATGAGTCCCTAAGAGGGCTTGGTCAATGGTTGAGCTTACAAGGAGAGGGAGCTCCTCCACTGGCCGGGGGGTACAGAAAGCTTCTTGAAAATAATTTAAAAATTGATAATTACTAATCCTAATTAACTAGATAATGGGCTCATAAACTTGATGGATTCTAGGCTTGGCTCTGATACCATGTTAAAATTACAGCAATGTGATGAGCTATGGTGGATCAAATGCTAGAGTCAACATCATTAACAGTGATTAGATAATAATTAAGATGTGATTAGTGAGTAATTAGTGATTAGATAATAATTAAGATGTGATTAGTGAGTAATTAACAAATAGGTTAATGTAGGCATGGATAATCAAAAACTAGCAAATTCTCATTAGGCCAATGCCTCAATTTATAGAGTTTACATCCAAGTATCTAATCCCACTGATTTCTCCTTGATTCACTCCACCTCTTTTGCTTGATTCTCTCCACCTCTCCCAAAATATCTCCACACCTCCTAAATCTCCTCATGCTACCCTTTATTCTCTCCCAGTAGATTCTTCTCACCTTTTCACATGTTCTCTCACATTTACAAATTCTCTTTTACAGCCACTTGCCAAGGGCTTGTTCCCGCACACACCCTATTCACTTATGGGTGCTACCAATAGTATTCGCTTAAGATTCTGGAATGCCTCCTAACAGGATCCGGACCATCAAACTGTACAAGGACACTGCAACATTCTCTATAGAAACCTCATGAATGTGCTATGCCTCTTGACTAGCCGCAGGAATCTTGCAAGTTCTTTGGTGTTCTTGAGTAGCTACAACTTTACAATGATTGCAACCTTGGCCAGATCCACAGCTATCCCTTCTGCGGATACTATGATCCCTAAGAGGAATCCACTTGTTACAACAAAGGCGCACTTGGCTAGTTAGTCTTACTTTCTTGCACTTCTCCAGGCACATTGTGAGGTGTGTTATGTGATCTTATTTCTTTCCAAAAACACTAAAATAATCCACAAACACCATCATGAATGTGGTTAGATATTCAAAGAACATTTTTTGAACAATCCTTTGGAATGTAGTAGAAACATTTTTCAGCCCGAACGTCATTAAATTGGAAGAAAATGCCCCCGATCCTATCACGAAGGCTATGTTTTCTTTGTCTTAGAGGGCCATACATACCTAGTTGTACCTTGAACCCATACAAGAAGGATTATGTCTCGTGCCAAGCTACCGCATCCAGCAAGGAATCTATGAATGGTAGTGGGAATAGATTTGATATGGTGGAGGCCTTCAGCTTGCAGTAGTAGTCAATGCAGACCGTGAGCTTCCTATTATTCTCACGGATGTAGTGAAAGCCATTCCGCCATGTCCCTACTGGATAGATGAACCTAACTCTTAGCTACTTGTCAATCTCTTCCTTTACTTGTTTTGCGTAGTTGGGGTTATTTTCTCTATCGAATAGGAGTTGCATCCTCTTTTAAGTTGATCTTGGTTTCTTTATAGGACTTTAGCAAATCCAGTAGCCTCCCTCTAAATTTTGGATTCAACTGAGCACTCACTTGGATTGTTTTTGGCTCTCGATCATCCCCCAAGTTCACTTCTTCCAGTTCATCTTCCTGGACTCTCATGTTCCGCTTCCTTTTTGTTCGGCTTCCTCTTGCTTGAGGGGGCCGTCATGCCTTTTTCCTACTTAGCCTATAGTTCTGCCACATTGTCCTGAGTGTCCTCCTCCTCTGCACTTTCTTCATTTAGTAGTACTTTAAAGTGAGCTACTAGGACTTTTGGATCGTATCTTAGTATAATCCTTTCTATGTCCACCTTAAATATATTTAGTGACACCAGATCTAGATTTTTGTTCATAATATGCTCCTCTTCATCGTCTCCTACCCCTTCTAGGTACTTTAGGCCCTCTGTATACATCGATTGTTTGGACAAATTTAGCTTATCTTTTCCTGATTCTTATCTTGTCTTCTATCCTTCCACTCCTAAGCTACAGTCTTCCCCCAAGAGAATGGGATATGCACCCGCTATCTCAGTCATTTTGAGGACTATGAACATGTTAGTGAATTATGCATCCTGCCACTTCTATTTGTTCTCGCTTGATTATCCCAACTAGTCGGACCCTTCTCTAGTCATCCATGCAGATCTAAAATGGGACTAGCTAAATGTTAGTAGTTCCTAGCATTTTAGCTAGAATATTTGATATTATGTGCACTCCTGACCCTCCATCTAGAATGACCCTTGTCACTATCTGTCCTCTGATCTTGATGGTCACTTCCGAAACATACGTGTCACAGTCCTGGAGATTCCTACATTATATTGGCAGGTTTTTTAGTTCGTGCAAGGACATCTACACCAATTTATCATTTGGTACTATGGCTTGAAGTAGCTTTTGCTTGTAATTGGGAACCAGATTGAAATTTTGGTCCAGTGCGTTGTTCAATTTAATCTTGTTGAGATCCTCACATAGCCATTTTCCTTCATGGAGTTTATGCTTTTCTCCTCGTTAGGCATGCCTTAGTTTTGATACATCCTTCCTTCTTCCTCTTTTTCTACCCTTTCCTTTTTCTCACTTCCCCTTGTTAGTTTTCCTATCTGGATTCCTTCCGTTTCTTCTCTCAATATGCTTCTGCTGCTTAGGCTGTAATTGCTTGTAGTTGTTGGCACTTTGGCATCAACTTCTTTCTAGCGCTAATTTCTTCCCTTTTCTTGACCACGTTTTTCTTGTCCACAATTTCCTCGAAATTCTCTCCCATAGGTAGGATTTTGTGCATTGTCCTCACCATCTGTTGTGCACTCTACACAAACTTGGTGATTTGTTTACGGACTCTCTACTACCTTGCACCATCTGCTGTTGTGCACTCTACACAAACTTTTGGTGATTTGTTTACGGACTCTCTACTACCTTGCCCACTATTCTAGGTTTTGTTTCTGTTCTGGCTCAGCATTATTGCATGTTAGCATCTTCACAAGTATTTGTGATCTTGTCCTCACAGCCATTGCTTGGTGGCTTTTATTTTCCTTTTCCTACCCCATGGTACACTTTTACCATGTTTAGAGGCTGCATCAGCTCCTGCCGGATTCTCCTCTCTTTGTGACCTTGCCTCTTGCAATTCCTAGTCTACTGATGGCACTAAAATATGGGGCAGTCATTTTTTCTATGTCCTAGACCATTATAGTAGAAACAAGCTCCCCCTGGTCCAAATCTACCACGTCGTCTTCCATACGATTTGTTGACTTGAGGTCATGTGGCAACCTCATTAAAGCTTTGGGCGTATTCTTACAACCTTCCCATCACCCTCTAATTCTTGTTCTAGGTACTATAACACACATTGTGACATATTTTTTTGTGCTTCATATACAAATTATTCCTCAACCACTCCTGAAACATGGGGATGCATGTATTGAACTCTAGAGGTGATCTAATGCAGTTTGAGTTATGTTTGCTTTTCCTATGTTGTGTGAACTAGCATTATTAGCTTGGAATGGGGTTTTGCATTTGCTATATATTGATGCATATCAATTTACATTTACTACACATCATTGTACAAATAAAGCATGATTTCTAGTATGTTGGGCATGGTTTGTTGAATCTTCTCGAGGAATAAAGACATAAGGTTTATCTCTTACCTAGCTTTGTCTAATTTTAAAGTAACAAACAATTGAGGCTAAAGAGATGCAACCCAAAAAGAATGCAATATGCAAGTGATAATTGATGCCCTTGCTGTTACTGGCACACATGTGTGGGATCACAAAATCTTGGGAAAGCTCTTAGATTAGGCAGGTGCTAAACATCTAATTTTCTTTCAATAACCAGGCCAAATACAAAGGCACATAAAACCCCTTAGAGGCACATATAATGCAAGATCAATTAAGAGAAGGCAATGACATATGATCATGGCTCTTTATCCATTATTTTCAAGGGGTTTTTTAGCCAAACTCTAAGTGTGGAAGACAAGCATTAAAACTTCAATATCTAGGACCTTAGGTTTGTGCAACGCATGTTAGTGGTAATGTGGCAGCACCGATAGAATTGAAATGGAAAGCTGGAAACATCAAGAATATTTGCACACTCGCACGTAATCAGTGATGGGAAGTGCACGTGAAAATATGGCCGACATGGCTCAAGCTGCAGCAATCTCTATCATGAATATCAAGCCAGGAAAAAAAACCAAAAGAAGCAAGAGCAAGAGCAAGGAAGCTGATCTCAAATGGTGTAGAAGGATGGTTGGATTATATTGCATGAATGAAATGAGAGTAAAGGTAAAGCAAAAACTGTAAGTATCTACCTCTTATTTCTAGAAAGAAAAAGAATACAAGATATTGGTAAAAATTCTACTCTCTCCATGATTATTTCTCCAAGACAAGATACTGTAAGGCTTAAGGAACTCTTATAAAAAGGCTTAGAGAAAAGAAAGGGTCTTGGAGCTATTACACTTTTCTCTTATATGTGAGAGGGGATCCTTATTCTTTATCCCCATCACCTAAAAGCACCCAAGTAGAATAGGGAAAATGTTGCAAGTCTAATCACCAACCTTTTGTCATCTCCCTTGGTGTTGTGGATGTTTGTGATAAGGTCTTGTCATCATTAGAATTTGACAAAAGTTGGAGTCGACATATAACGATCATTGTACACTCTATAAAAGCTTTCACCCTTGTAATTGAGTGAGTCAAGGGGTTTATTTAAGTTGGTTGTCTTGAAAGTAGGGAAGTGTTGCCCCCCCAAGTTGGAGTGGTTTCCAAGGTTTTTACTTTGATTGTTTGCTCAAGATTCATCAAAGAACATCATAAACATCACAAACCTCTTCTTGTTCTGGGTGTTGGATCTCAAATTTACAACAATGATTTTATCTTTGGTCCTCGAGCCCCACGTCAAAAATATTCTATGTCATGGGTTCACTATGGACGTGCTCAGCTCTCTCAAAATAGAATACAAATGGTTTCTACTATTGAGGCATCCCAAATGGATGGGAAATTTCCACCTACCACCACAACTTCTAGACAAAATCGTGCATGCAGAAGTTTGTGATGAAGAGGATCTCAACTAATCCAAGTTGTAAATCACTAGTTTGGTTGGTTAGTTTACTGTAAATGATGTCAGTTTTTGCTTTGCTAGTTGGTTGTCAATATTAAACTCAATGTAAATGAAAGCTTTCTTGCTATCTACCATCATCTCAAAAGTTGATTTGAATGGCCTTCATTGAATGGAAAAAGAGTTTTGCAAACTAAGGAGAGAGGACTTGTGCTAGTGTGTGTTGAGAGTTGTTTAGTGTAACTTCATTTGGGATTTAGTGTGCAACTTGGTCAATTTGAGGCATTCCAATTCAAACATCAAGTCTCACAACTTTTTTGTAGCGTGATTATTCCTTTCGTAGATAGTGCATGCATATCTACTAAGTGTTCCTTAGCTGGCACTCATCCTTCATTTGATCTTGATCGTTTCACCTAGTGCACCAGACATCTCGTCTGAGTACAAATCCTACGTGTGGTTTGGCAATCTTAGCTGGGCCTGCCTTTAGTTCTTCCTGAACATTTACTTCCTAGTTCTTGTCACTCACGACTCAATTTTGATTCTAAGGTATCTTCTCCAAAATCCTATTTTGAAGTTTCTTCATCCTTATTCCTTTTGTCTTTCTTCTTCTTCTTAGGGTCTTTTCTTGTTTGTTTCAAGATACCTTGAGCTCTAGTAGCTCCTGCCACCACTTGTTCATCAAAGGTGATCGCATCCAAGTCATATGAGGCTATTGTTGTCTCGAGCTTTTTCCTCAATCTTCTCATGAACCATTTGGCTGAGTGTGGCTAGAGCAGGTCGGTTGGGTTGATCCAGACGCATTAGCATTGCTTGGAATTCAGCTGCATAGTCCTTTGTTGGCATCTTCTTTCTGAGTTTACCTTTGTAGATTTTCCAACACTTTTGTTATAGTCTTTTCTTTCCTAAACCTTTTCACGAAGGCCTTCTTTAATTCTTCAAATGTCTATAAATGCTCCATACCATATTGTGCATACCAGTGCTAATGGCCTTCCACCCAGCGTTGTCGCAAAATACTCTGTATTTTGTGACAATGGAGCTTTGAAGACCATATTAGGGAATTTAGGAAAATCCCATTACTTTGGGAATTTTCTTTTTAATATAATTCTTGTTATATCTTGAGCATATCAATTCCAAAGTGTCGAAGAATATGGATTTAGAACCTACTCTTCAAGAGCTTTCCAATGATATGTCACATGAGGGCGTTTTGATAAAATCTTATAAGGACTCACCATGCGCCCAATTTTTGATCTTTCAAAATGGGAATTGGGACTTTCCCAAACTCCCTAATATGGTCTTTTTGGTGGCTAGGAATGTGGTTTCGAAGGTGAAGATATGTGCATCTAGATCCTCCTTGCCTTTTCCCTTGAATTTAGGATACTTGAGAGACATCCTTTCCATGCCCTACTAGTTCTTCCTTTTTTTGAGCTTCCTGTCTCTTGTTTGGTGGATCCTGATGATCTCCCTCTTGATTTCTCAATGGTTCTTGAGTTTTTCTTTTCAGTTGGTGTGGTATCCCTCCTATGAGTCTTCAATAGCTCATATCCAGCCATGAAACATCTCTCCATAATAACACACATTTGGTTTAGTTCTAACTAATATTTAATAAGAATGTTAGTATTCATCTCTACCTCAAATATTTCTATTCCTACTATATTTAATGTCTATCTAATATTTAATGAGAATGTTAGTATTACTCTCTACCTTTACTATTTCTATTTATACTTAGTTTTTCATGAAGATGATCTTGAATTTTCTAAGTTTATCTATGGGTACATTGCTAGCTAAATTTTCTTACATGGTATAAGTGTTTTGTTTAAGAATTTCACTTTTTGGGCTACTTAATGTCTTACAGATGAAGAGAAGTATCTAAAAGGCTAACAATAATACTAAGAGGGTTCTCCAACCCCCATTGTATTACAAAGGAAAAAAAGGCATCAACAAACTACATTTCACTAGAAGTTTGATGAAGGTAAATATAACATTATATAAGGAAAGAAATGCATAGACAAACAACATTTTATTAGAAGTTTAATGAAGATACATCATTTTATAAGATATGGGACACTATCATAATGTGATACCCTCCTCCCCAAGGCAATACCATAACCTTTTTTTTTTTTTTTTGTAAATCCCCACCTTGGTCTGTGAATAAGATGAAAGAATGTAGATGCATTTTTTGTATAGTAACCTAGAGTTGTTAGGGTTACCTATATTAGTTTTATTTATCACTTCTCACCAAGAAAAAAAATTAATCTTGGATTGATGTACATATGTAATATATGACTTAAATAGACAAAAGTCAGTAACCTTAAAATGCATAAGTATCCCCCAAGAAGCTTTATGTAATTAGGGAAAAACATTTTACAATTCAACATAACTTATGCCTAGATGACAGTAATCAGGTTGTCCTTTGAAGATAATTTGACACTTTGAAAGCTAAAGTTCCATAGTACTCCTTCAATTATTATTATTATTTAGTTTAGTTATTTTTTAAAAGGATAAAGACAATTAAAATATTAAATCTATAAGAATTAGTACAATAATAAAAGTAGAAAATTTTTAAAAGGAATGCAAAACTAGTTTTAAAAAGCAAGGAAGGGTCTAGGAAAGTGTAAAAGTTAAAGTGAAATTGTTCATGAATCATGAATTTCATATTAAGTTATTTTACTCAACAAAGAAAGATGAAATTTCATCATTTATAATGGTCATCAAGGCCCTCTTCTACAGTACACTACCAAGTACGATGCATGCTTGTGCGGGCTATGTGACCACATTACTAATGAGTGTTGGATAATAAATCACAAGGACACACTATTCTCATGTTACATGGCCCATTAGAGGTTCCAGACAGTCTCACATGGCCATGGTCCTAATCAAATGATGTGGTTGATTGGTCATTTTAGAATAAATCAAGGTTGGCCGACCTACATCTATACGCACCTTGGGTACAAGGTTGGCAAGGTTATTCTCTATAGACTAGGCTGGCAAGGTTATTCTATCATTAAGTTCATTATGTTCAAGAACTCTTGTAAGAAAGATATCCTCCATCTAGAGTCTATCCCCATTAAATCTCCTTACTCGGAGAGCATGGGTGTGAGAACAATACCAGTTTGTAATCAAGTTTTTGCACGTAGTAATGCTATTGTGTATTCTTACATGGTATCAAAGAATAGGATATAGGAAAAAATCTTGTTTTAATAATTTTATATTTGAAGACAGATCTGGAGAGATGGCCTAACCTGCAAATAATGTAGTTGCTCATGCCCACCCTTCACCTTTTGGTGATGGAAAGTTGGATGAGATAAATTATACTCTCTAGAAATTTAAGATTAGGTCTATTATTAATTTATATGAGTCGTGGGAAACCATAACAAGGGTTGATGCAAAGCCGGGTCCTACTCCACATTCATTAAGTCCACTACAGAGACCATATTGTGAGATCCTGCTCTCGCTTTGGCATGGAGGCAAAGAAATGTAGACATAATATGTGCCATCATTGTCACCAACTTCACTGATTTGTTGATGACCTTGATTCAGCACACTGCCACAACTTCTAAAGTATGGCAAGTTCCAAAGGACCAATATGAGATGAGGAATCAAATATGGATTCAAAACCTTGAGAATCAATTTGTAGTAGAAAGGCATTCTGATAGAGAATTAGCTTGCAGTACAAAGGTATTCTGATGGAGAAGTAGCAAAGCACTTCATATTATGCACATAGAATCTTTAAATCTATAAGATGAGGTGGTGGTAGTGGGGATCACCAAGACTCGTGAACAACTAGCAAGTAGGTGCATGGGAGTGTTTCCCCCAAAGTATGATAGTTTAGTGACCTCCCTGAAGATGATGTAGGTGCATAACCCAACTCTCACTTTTGAGGATTTTGGCACAATGCTAGTAGAGGAAGATATGGATTTCAAATCTAGAGATGGTAGATGTTAGAATATGTGCATTTCATGTGTTGAAAGAAAACTAGGCGTTATATTGGGTTGGACTTTTACCTCATGCTGTATATATAGATCAATGCTACTTGTTGGGGATGATTTATGCCAACTGGCCAAGTGCATGATGCCAGCCTACCACTTTCATGGCCTACTTTATAAAGGCCTCCTCTTCTTACTTTTGTATTCATCCATCCCAAGCATATATCCTCACTGATCTATTGGCCAGTATAGCCCCTCGGGGGGGGTTCACTATATGTAAATCCTCCATATCAAGTGCATTCAAGGCCTAATTAAAAAACCTTTTATCTATAAATTTTTCATGAATAAAACACACCCTTTGTTTATGCAATGTGTAAATACCCTCTTTAAATGGTACCCTTATGTATGTAAAGAATGTGTAAAAATGATAATTTAAAAACTCCTTCCATTGAACCCACATGCTACGCTTACATATTTATGAGTGACCCTCCCCCCCGGGTATGGCCCTTATAAAAATCATGCTATAATACAAAGATGATCTTGTCTAATATATATATCTCTCTCTAACTATGTCCATCTCTCCTATGTTTGTCTTCTACATTATGCAATTTGGTCATGGTATGATTTGTCTAGGTACCGTTATTGTGTCCAACCCATTTCTCTCTCAATTTTGAGAGGTTTATGAATGATCCTCTTTCCTTGTTCCATTGGAAAGTGCTAAAGAGAAAACCTGTAGTGCTGAGATTTAGTGGTTCAATGGCGTTCTTATGGAGAGTGGACTTTTTTTGTGGATATGGCTCCCTAGTATACATCAAACAAGGATAAGCTTGATGGAACAAACATGGTTGCCAGAGCTTTGCGATGCTAGGTCATTTTAAGTATTTTATATTTTTGTAATGTAAGCTCCCTTGTATATTAGATCAAGAATCACTGTTATGACACAAGGCAAGTTAAAGTTTTAATCTCTTGATCCGGATCATCCCTTAGCATCAACTTAGAAGAAATTTTGGAATCCTTAGTACTCGTGTGGGAATAAATAAAATTTATCTCTAAGGACTTCCTATCCAAGAAGGACAAGGGAAAGGATAAGTCTTCATTCCAAAATAAGGGTAAGGACATGGACCAAGACAGTGACTCAAATTCTTCCAATGATACTTATAGTGCCCCCAAGGCTCTAATGGACAAGAAGACCTAGATGATCACCTTCTGTAGCTATATATATAGTTTCCCCTCATGTTCTTCCAACTAGAGGAGGCTTGTGGGTGAGAGAGGGGGTTGTCACCAGCTCCTAATATTTGTGCATGGGAACTATAAGTTGGAGTTCCGAGCATGAAAAATCTAGCAAGAAAACGTGACTCAACTTTGGTAGCTATATATTGATTGTGGTTCAAATTCATTTCTTGTTGGTGTAGGAAAGACTACGGACTAGATGTGTTTCAAGTTCATTGTCCAACATTTTGGGACATGATGAGTTCACAATAAGCCGTTTGGGGATAATGGGTATGGTGTGCCCGTAGGCTCATGATTTTATACATGGAATGTACTATACACGTGTGGTAATTTGAAGCCAAGAACATATCTTTGATTTTCAGGGTGGCATTGTGTTTTGAGGCGATAGGTGGGTAGGTGGAGCATCTATAGTGTTGGAGTGTCCATGGTTGCATCTTTATCATCTTTTCTTCTTTAGAAATCAGCACCACACTATAAGCTCCGGAAAGGGTTTTAGAATATGTGCATTTCATGTGTTGAATGGGAACTAGGCCTTGTTCTAGGTTGGGCATTTATCTCTTGCTAAATATATAGATTTATGATAGTCATGAATGATTTATGTTAGTCCGCCAATTTTATGGCCTCCTTTATAAAGTGCTCCTCTTCTCACTTTTGTATTCATCCATCCACAAGGCATATATTCTCACTCATCTATTGGCTAGTATAGCCCTTGGAGAACTTGTACTATAATATAAAGGTTATCTTGTCTGATATCTCTCTTTCTTTGCCTCTCTCCCTCTCTCTTTTGTTTTTCTTTCACATTCTGTAACTTTATCAGTAGATACATGGCTCTCTCATGACAATTCTAAGAAAGGTAAGGGGAAGGGCTCTAGTAACCCTAAAGCTTCTCAAAAGAAGAAGAAATATAAGGTAAAGTGTTTCTACTATGAGAAGCCTAGTCATTTAGTCAAAATATATAAATTGGAGGAAGAAAATGAGAAGAATGGAAAGGTTAAAGCCTAGGAAGAAAGAGTCTAGGAACACTGCTAAAGTAGAAGTGGATTCGTTTATGGTAATAGAATATATATATGCAAAAGAAAAACATTCCTTAGAATCAAATAGTTCATGGAGCATCGATATTGGATATATTAGCATCAGGCTAGTCAAAAGGGCTGGTATACCTCCCTCAAGCTTGTAGGAGATTCCATCGCAATAGCGATCAGGAATGGCACTAAAAGTTGAGACATGGGTTCAGGTATCATTTATTTTGTTTCTAGCAATGATGATACTAAGAAGTTGTCTAATGTCCTTTGTGTGCCAAACATCCAGAGGAATCTACTATAAATTATAACCATAACTGATTTGTGACTTAAAGATTCTCTTTGATAAGGCTAATGTAATCATCAAAATTACCAGCGGGTCATTGAGAAAGGAATCCGATGCAAAAAATCGTAGCCCGATGCATTCTTGAGACAAGCAAGCTATGGCATGGGAGATTTGGGCACCTAAGATTTAAAGTCTTAAAAGAGATGAAAAGATGTTGGGATTGTGGCACATATACCATCATTTTTAGAGATGTGAGATGTGTGTGATTCCTGTATGATAGGCAAACAGCATTGAAATGCATTTCTATTAGAGAGAAAACATCGTGCAAAGGCTCTTCTAGAGATTCTTCAAGCAGATCTTTGTTGCAAAAATGCCAACCACTACATTGTGTGGTTCTTCGTACTTCTTATTCTGATCAATGACTTTCATAGGAAAATGTGGTTGTATTTTCTTTCAAGATGAGGTTGAAGCTTTTGGAAAGTTCAAAATATGATATAACTTGGGAGATAATGAGATGTAAAGGAGTCTAAAGAAGTTTTGAATAGATTGAGGATGAGAATTCACATTAAGTGAGTTTAATGCCCATTTTAAGGAGCATGAGATCAAGAGAGATTTGATAGTTGAAACACTCATACTCTATAACAAAATAGGACTGCAAAGTGTAAGAATCCGACAATGATGGCGATGGCATGGACTATGTGCAAAGTCAAAGGATTTGAAATTCTTTTTGGGCCAAGGCAGTTTACCACTAAAGTGTATATCCTTAATAGAAGTTACACAAAAGCAGTGAACGCCATGATTTCTAGAGAAACTTATTCAGGTAAGAAGCCCTTAGTTACATATTTCAAGACATTTGGCTGTGCATACATTAGGGGAAATTCGGACTCAAATTGGGCCCTTTAAGGATTTGCACACATTTCTCTCTACAAAAATGGCTTAGGGGAGTCACTCACAAATATGTAAGTGTAGCACGTGGACTAAACCGAAGGGATTTTTAAAATGCCTTTTTTACGCATTTTTTTCATACAGAAGGGTACCATCTAAAGGGGGGTATTCACAGGTTGAATAGAAGAAGGGAATGTTTTATTCATGAAAAAATCATAGATAAGGGGTTTTTATAATAGGCCTTGAATGCATGTGATACAGAGGGTTTACTTATAGTGAACCCTTCGAGAAAAATGGGATGATGTAATTTTTTTGCACATCAACGCAGAAGTGAGCGAAGTTCAAACATTTGGAATCTACTCTTCGAGACCTTTCCAATGATGTATAGAATAAAGGGAAATTTTGCATATTCAAGAAGTCTTCAAATTTGGTGATGATGTGGCATATTACATGCCACATCATCACCAAATTTGGGGACTTCTTGAATATGTGAAATTTTCCATCATGCGATATATCATTAGAAAAGTCTCCAAGAGTAGACTCTAAATGTCTAAACTCTGCTCACTTTTAAGTTGATTTACAAAACTTTCACCATGAGCCCATTTTATAGAGACAAAATGTGTACAAATCCTTAAAGGGACCAATTTGAGTCCAAATTTTTCCTAATGTTTATTGTATATTCGAGACTGATCCAGAGACCCAAGTGGGACTCCAAGAGCAGAAAGTGCATATTTTTACAGTGGTAAAGAAGATAGTTATCAACCAAGAAAGAGAGTGTAGACATAGCCTCATGAGGTGGAGGTGAGAGCTTTGTCCACACTATTTATCAATGAAGCAGAGGAGTAGACACAACCACCAATGACTACCAACTCCACACGAGGTGTACTCATTTGAAGAAGAGAAGCCTCCAACACCTCATAAGGGGACATATCCTAAATTATGGGTGAAGCATATCTTGAATGGTAACGCTGCACTAAAAATTACAAAATATCCAACAATTATTCATAGATCTAAGGGAACATAGGAGAAGAAGAGGGCCTCATCACACATTTTTAATATTTCCTTGATGGTTGAGATAATACAAGTATAAGAGCCAACCATCTTGGAGGAAGCATTAGTAGAGGGAGCATGGAGAAAGAGTTTGTCTCAATTTTGAGAAATCGCACTTGGGATCTTGTAACACCATATTAGATAATTTGGGAAAAATCCCATTCCCATTTGAAAAATGGGAGCATTGTGAACTTGTCCAAAAGTTTGTCAAAACCCCCTCATGTGACATATCATCGGAAAGATCTTGAAGAGTAGAATCTAAATCTATGATCTCCGACAAATTTGGAGTTATTATGCTTAAGATATGTCCAAAACTATATGGAGTAATTGATTCCCAAAATGTGAGATTTTTTCCAAATTACCTAATATTGACTTTTGTGCATTGTCCTACAAAAAATAAGGTTATTAGCACCAAGTGGGTTTGGAAAAGGCCGAATATAAGTTTGATGGTACATTGGATAAGTAAAAGGCAATTAGGCCCATGTAAATAGGTTTTACATAAGTTAAAGGGTTCAACTTTGAGGAGACATTCACGTCCACTAAATTGACCACTATTTATATAGTACTTGCCTTGGGTGCTCATGGGAAGTGGCATGTATTGTAAATGGATGTGAAGACTGTTTTTCTAAATGGCCATCTTAAGGAGAAGGTGTATCTAGTGTGGCCACCTGGGTTTGAGATACCCGATTGAGAAATCAAAGTGTGCCAGCTTTGAAATGCATTGTCAAGCTAAAATTTGTCCCTTGGGCATGGTACTAGTGGATAGATGCGTTCTTTGTAATAAGCATTGGTCTTTCTAAATGCATCTTAGATGCAAATTTGTATATGGATACTAACATGAATAGATGCTTTTTTTGTAAGTATGGGTCTTTTTAGAAATGCATATGAGATGCAAATTTATATATATTCTTTGAGAAGGATAGATACATGATCATTGTCCTATATGTGGATGATGTCATTATAATGGGAAACCATGAAGAGAAGATTCAATAGATAGGAGATGTTGAGTTCAAAATTTGATATGACAGACCTTAGGATTATACATTTATGTTTGGGGATAAAGGTATGGCGCTTTTATAACTAGAAGGCTACGGAGGTGTCGGGCCTATATCATTGCTCAATACGCTGTTATTTTTGCTATAATGGACTCGGTGCTCAGTGGTGAAACTAGCAGTGCTATAGAGAAAGTAATTCATAATTAAAAAAAGCTAGGCCACACTGGGGAGTCTACACATGACTCCCCAGTCTGCCCCAGCGCTTTTTTTTCTAATGTAGATAGAGTAAAACTAACATAACTTCACATCATCATGGACAAGTGTAATGTAAAACTTGACAAATACCAAAAAGAAAAGACATTTGCAAACCATGGTTTTTGGAATGTCAAAATTCAATTACAATACTGCACAATTACATAAGTCTATGTTTCTAAAAAACTTATATACAAGATAAAGCATAATAAAAACCTATGGAGCTAGGGGATATCTAGATCTCATGTTGTGCAATTGGTATTGTTCCTTGCAGCTCCAGCCCCTTCGCTTCTCACATTTCCATTGCTACACCGGCATGGACATTTGCACCACCATTTTTAGTTACATGATCCTAAACCACAATAAAACTAACACAAGTGAAAAACAGTTTTGTAAAGATAAAGAGGTTTAGGGTTTAGGAATGTACTTATTTGCCCTGCTTGCCAAGCATCTTCTCTAGTAATAACAATATATCCTTCATCTTGTACCCTATCCAATAGAGCTTGCAAAACCTATTGTAATGCAAAATCATATTCCCCTTGCGTAGGGAGGCGGTCCACTGCTTCAAGCTATAGACATATAAACAAATGAACATTTTAGAAAGTTTTTATTCAAGATAACCTTCTTTAATTAAAAGATAAGATACCATAATATGTACTTAAAAATATTATTGGGATATTGACTGCTCCTTCACATGTAACATCACACCTCAAGTTATTTGCCACATATCCAAGAAAAAACATAAATACTTAAAACTCTTATGCTTAGGAAGCTACCAGCATGTGTTGGCTTCTACTAGCATACGTAGGAACCTATCGGCATGCATAGGAAGATATCGGCATGTGCACGAAGCTACCGGCATGCCGATACTTAAGAACCTATCGACATGTGTAGGAAGCTACCGGCATGCAGCATTGGTTACTACCGGCTTCCATTGGTTACTACCGGCTTCCATTGGTTACTGCCGACTTCCATTGGTTGCTACCGGCATGTAGCACTGGTTACTACCGGCTTCCATTGGTTGCTATTGGCATGCGTTGGAAGCTACCGGCATTCGTAGGAAGCTACCAACATGCGTAGGAAGCTACTGGCATGCGTAGGAAGCTACCGGCATGCATTGGTTTTGCTATTGACTTCCATAGGTTGCTACCAGCATACATTGGAAACTACAGGCATGCGTTGGAAGTTACCGACATGCGTTGGAAACTACTAGCATGCAGAGGTTGCTACCGGCATGCGTAGGAAGCTATACCGGCATGCTTTGGTTGCTACCGGCATGCATAGGAAGCTACTAGCATACATTGGTTGCTACCGGCTTCCATAGGTTGCTACCAGCATGCGTAGATAGCTACCGGCATACGTAGGTTGCTACCAGCATGCATTGGTTGTACTACCGACATGTGTAGAAAGCTACCGGCATCCATAGGAAGCTACCAGCATGTGTCGGTTGCTACCGGCATGCATAAGGAGGTACCAGCATGCATAGAGGATGGAGCATGGGAAAATAAACAAACCCTAATCTTAAAACCCTAAACTTACAAACCCTATAACATGTAAAAGCATAAGCAAAGAAACATGCAAGAAAGAGATCTCTTACCTTGTGAGGCTTGTATGTGTCGAAAACCTACAAAATCAAACCAAAATAAGAAAAAAATGTATTAATAACTATTAACAAATCCTAATCTTAAAAGCCCTAAAACTTACAAATCCTATAAACATGTAAAATCATGAAAGAAGAAACATATGAGAGAAAGAGATCTCTTGTGAGGCTTGTATGTGTTGAAAACCCACAAAATTAAACCAAGTCAAGAAAAAAAAAGTATTAAGAAAAATCAAGATCTCTTACCATATGAAACTTTAATGGAGAGCTCTTAATTAGGGAAAAAGAAGAAGGGAAAAAGAAGAAAAGAAAAACTTAAAAGAGAGAAAAGAGAAAGGAAATACTCAAAAGATAGCTTTCATGGAAAGCTTGTTTGCATAGGAGATAAATGAAAATAGTAGACATACTTTGCTTGAGCTTAAGGAGGATAGGGCAAGAGACATAGAAGTGATAGATAAGGTAAAAATCTATAAAAAAAACTCAAAGTACAAGTTTATTGTATTCAAGAGATAAAACTAGGCACGGCAAAAAAAGCGGGATATTTTTACAGTATAGCAGCGTTTACTCGCTGGTGGGCAATGACTTTTCGCCGCTAAACGCACTACTTAGCAGCAGAGCGAAAAAGCACTGTGGAGCAGCAATAGATCACTGCTGAGAATCTTAAAAACCCTTGATATTTTCCTTCCAAAAAAGCTACAAAAACAATGCTAAAAAACGTTGCTATGCTCCCGATGTGTTGTAGCGCAAGAGTCTGATTGAAGCTTCATTTCTCCGCAAAAGTATGCAAGAGATGTTGAGTTCATAATTTGATATGATAGACCTTGGGCTTATATACTTATGTTTGGGGATAGAGTTCTAGTAAAAGTCAGATGGAATATTAATTTCTCAACAAAAGTATGCAGCAGAAACTTTGAATGCATTTAGTATGGTTGACTGCAAGTCAGTGGTTACACCCATGGAGGTTGATGTTGAAGCTTTCTATTAAATGGATAGGAAGGAGTACATAAAGTTAGTGGGGAGTTTGATGTAATACACAGTCTGACATTCGCTTTATACTTGGTATCCCCTTAGTAGGTTCTCAAAGAAGCCCGAAGAGAACCATTAGAAGGCTAGGATGTAGATGTTGAAATACATCTAAGGTACCATTAGGTATGGCATTATTTGTAAATCAAGTAATTTCTTAACTAGATTTTGTGACTCGGATTATACATGAGATTGTGATAGGAGAGAATTACATCTTGGAGTAGCAAGAATTAGTCTATATAGTGGCATGTTATTCTACATAGGTTGAGTACAAGGTAATGTGCTTTGGTTCATGTGAAGCAGTCTAGTTAAAAAGGATCTTAGGATACATGGGTGTTGCTCAAAAGCGATTGAGAGTTTTATTATGCGACCTTTAGAGTAGCATGGCTATTTCCAAGAAGTGGATATTTCAAGCTTGCACGAAGCACATTGAGATATACTATCATTATGTGCATGGATGGATAGGTGGAGCTTGTCTACTACCAAATGATAGAGAATTGTGCAAATTTTAACATTTTCACAAAGGATTTGGGGTGCGATTTGCTAGAGTGCCATCTTCATTGACTCGGTGTTGGACCAAGAGGTAGTTCACCTATGGGTGGACATTAAGGGTGGGTGGACATTAAGGGTGGGTGTTGAAAATCATTTTCTCAATGCTCCACCCTCATGTTATTTATATGTGGGTGACAAATGTGATCTATTTTGTAAGAATCCCTTTATGTTGAGTTGTCGTTGTGATGAGTACCTAGGCACCCAACAATTTCCAATTTAGACATTGTATGTTAGCCAAGTATGGCCAAATGGTGTAAAAATGCTTATAGTTTTTATCATTAAATATTTGTGTTTAATCCCTTGTAATTTTTTAATTATAGATTGATCCATTTCTCCAAATCTTCTAACAAAGATCCACTTACAATGGTTTCGTTTAGAGCCTATGCTTTGATATCAAAAGTAAGAAAATATGACTTTGCTCTCTAATACAAATAGCAAAATATTCCAAAATACAAAGTACTTACTGCAAAAGAGATAGACAAAGGGAACAATATTAAATTATTGTTTAGAATGCATATTATAAACTAATGCCAGATTTTGATTCGCAGATTTGATGGTGATCTAAGCAGACTCTCAAACTAAGGATGTCATATACTAGAAAAGCTTCATAAAGCAAGGAAGATATATGTAAACTTAATTATCTCAACATGATAGAAAGCACATACTTACATATTTTCCAAGGTGGATTGTAGCATAGTTCGACTAAAGTTGAGAACCCAATGACTAATCCATATGGAATAAATCAACCACATTGCCCAACTAGAATAATATTAGCCTAAACAAGAGACTATAGGTTTTTGTGCAGCTCCTATGCCTACTTCAGATCATCTTAACACACTTGAGGTGGATAGGGTTTCCCATGAAGGTCTCCTTCTACCCTATAGTATGATATTAACATACACCTATATGCACTCTAGCATAGTCTAGTACCGTAGACTATGGTTTTTCAACTCACACTTATATGCATCCTACTTGACATTGTTCCAAGTGTACATAAGGAGTCTCAAAACCATTCACCCACCTATGGCCAACCCTAATGTGTCTAAACTAGGAAATATTAAGTGCTCATGCATGCTCACCTACTCCTTAGGCCTTACAAATTAGATAAACCTACTACTTGCACAATCACAATAATGAGAAGATAACATTGTTTTTTAACAATTATTTCTAATTCGTGTTATTGGCATCTAAATTAAGATCCTATAAGTCTTTATTATGTTCTTTTAGAAAGTTCATCAAAGCTCATCAGAGCCCATACCCCATATCAAAGAATACAACAACAAGTATGGCTATGTATAATTCTCAAAGTAAACCTCAATGTATCTCCTTAACCCTTTTTTATCTAACATTAAAGCAATAAATACTAATGTATACATTCTTAATTGATGAAGTATGACTCTATTTCAAATAGCCACACTATGGCCACATGAATCCTCACTTCAAATGCAAGATCATTCACTCCAATTAGATATAAAAAACCAAGTGCCACCCTAATAGATCCTTTGAGAAGTATGAGGCTTACGTCGTATAGTGTCGTAGTAAGATTTGTAAAGAAGGTCACAATAAAATACATATATTTATCATCCTTAGTTAAAAATAATCTTCACACCACATATATAAGAGGTGTATGATCATGATAATGAAGTCTAAACAAAATCTTATAGGATAAAAAAAGGATAAGCCACTTTTTAAGTGGCTTATCCTTTTTTTATATAAGAGGTGTATGATCATGATAATGAAGTCTAAACAAAATCTTATAGGATAAAAAAAGGATAAGCCACTTTTTAAGTGGGTCATGTAGCCTTGTCACATAATAAAATGTTATCATCATTATTTTATATGATAAGGGGTCATAAAAAGATTAATTTTAAAAATTTACATAAAGTTATTCTAGAAAAAGCATCCATTTTTAGTGGAAAGAGTCATTTTAAAATGTTAAACTTCATAGGTTAGGGATTTCAAAACCAACAAATGCTATATTGGGTTTACATATAGTGACTTCCTTGTTATATTAACACTTTTTTTATGAATGTTACTGATATTGACATGGTTTGAATTAAAGGTAAAGGATAGTTTGGCACAATTTAAAGTGTATACTTAAAGGAAAAGGATGGTTTGGCGCAATTCAAAGTATATTCTTAAAGATAATGGCATAACCAACTTTTCATAGATCTACAAGGTTTCAAATTGGCCAAATCAAACTCCAAGGATATTTGTTATAGGTTTATTAGAAAATAATTTGAATCATTTTCCTTGAAGTGTGCTTTTTACAATAGATCTATGTAATCTTTTAATAAACCCTTTATGATCTACTCATAACACCATTAAACATTCTTTACTTTTGTTCTTTCCATGATCTATTTATATACTTAGACAAAGCTAGTATAATTTAAATTTTTGACATTATTTTGTTAATATCAAGTAATTTGAATTATTTAATATTTGATATTACTTTTTTTAATAATTTATCATGTTGAATATTTTAAATATTTAACATATAAATAAGAAAATCTTCCATATCTCAAAAAGCTTCTAGAATGAATAAAATGAAAAGAAAGCCTCTTATGGACCTCCCTAGTATTAAGTTTCTACATTTGCGATTCACTCTCAAAAACACCAAGTCTCATTCCTTAAACTATCTCAAGCTTTCTTTTAATCTTAAAAGCTACATTTTGACGTGATTTTCTCAAGAAGTTCACATGTGACTATCTCATTGATTATCTTCTGAATTAGCTCATTTGTGAAGGGTGCATAGTTAAATGAATTGAAAGAATAGTGGTGATCAAAATTGAACTTGATCTTTTTCTATCAAGTTCACTTATAATAAACTCAAATGAAAAGTTTAGATCATGTAAACATATAAAAGTCCTCAATTTATGGATACATTTTGACGTGCTTTTCTCAAGATATTCACATGTGGCTATCTCATTGATTATCTTCTGAGTTAGCTCATTTGTGAAGGGTGCATAGTTAAATTAATTGAAAGAATAGTGGTGATCAAAAGCATTACCTTCAATCTAAGGGATAAGTTAAAAAGTTGGACATGAAAAACCAAAGTTATTCACGCCATGAATCACTTAATTCTTGGGCAATGAGATTTTCATAAACATAAAATTTGGTCCAAGGATTGGAATTTAGCTTGCTAAAATACCTTTTCTTGCACTTCAGATCTCAGAAGACCTTGGGAGATAAAGTTTCTCTAAAAGAAAGTGCATCAAATTACCAAGGATCTTCGTCCTAAAGCAGAGTTGGTGGGTTCACTTAAAAAATATGCAAGTCTACTATGTGCAATCATTAGGAGGGGTTTTTAAAACTAGGATTTTGAGAAAACGTTATAGAAATCTGATCACATAAGGGGATTTTAAACGTAATTTTGAAAAAAACCCATACGTTTATAAAGAGAAAGGGGTCATTATATTGAGTCGAAATTCACAAAAATGGTATTTTTTAATATCTTTGGAATGCACGCTATATGTAGGTCAGTACACCCCCCCATAGCCAATAGTAGACACATCAAAGTGTGTTTGTCTAGAGAGGTTTGCATTCAAGCGTGACTAATAGTGAGGAATCCATGGGAGATGATGAGATGGATGAGAGCAAGTGGAGAAGAGAGTTTTGAACTCTCGTGCAATGTCCGGTGGCATGTTGAACATTGCCAAAGGGTTATTTGAAATATGATCAAAATATGGAACAAGAGGCTCACTCTGCCAAAACAAAGGTTAGGGATTTAGCAACATGCAAAGGATCCCAAAAAGAAGAGGAGTTAGACAAGAAATACCTCCTATATAGGATTTTGTGCCAATCAAAATCTTTAACCAAGAGCAAATATCTTACACTCTAGGATAAAGAGGGATGTGGAAAGTGTCTCCAGAATGGGCGAGAACTTTTTTCCTATGAGTGGGGAGATCAAAATAGAAATCAATTTCAAGGAGGCCCAAAAATAATTACAAATATATAACCAACCAAAATAATAATTGGACACTAGAAGGACCCTAGCATAATAGAGACATTGAGAAAGAGTGCCAACCCTAGGGTTGGACACATAAGAAAAGCATAGATCATCGAAGGGAAGCCCAGACCCTTGCACAAGCATGGACAAAGGGGATGCCTCCTCTAGATGTAATCGGGAAGGAACCAAAGGTTGAGTGGGAAATGGCTACCCCTTATGGGCTAGTAAAACCTAGCTCGAAAAAAGGAAAGAAGTCTAATAAATAATTGTACACTAAGGAGGATATTCACAAAATGATAAAAAATGTTGATTTTCTCGCTTACATTTGTAAACATTGATGTTACAAGGATATGAGAGATTTCCTTAAGGGGGATAAGCACTAAATGCAAAAATCCCATCCTTGGGGGTTGACCTAAAAATATGTAAGCATAGCACATGGGTTCAAATAAAGGGGTTTCTTATTTGAATTTTGGAAATAAATTCACAAAAATACATTTATAAAAGGGGTCTATAGGGAAAAAAGGGTCATTTTATTCATGATAAATTCGCATGTAAGGGGTTTTCTTAATACCCCTTGAATGCACGTGATAGATAGGGTTTCTTAGTAGTGCATGTTGAAATATGCAATGTAAACTAAAGCACGGGTTATTTGGTTAAGTATGTGAGTGTACCCTAGAGGTTCAAGATAGTGTGGTAAGATAAGAATGCCACACAAGATATTCTTTTCCACACAAAAGAATGTGGAAAAGGAGTTGCCACATGGAATGACGATGTGTAAAGGAGATTAGGTCAATGGATATCTATATATTAGAAGGCTTTCATTTGTATGGTTCATACATCATATCAATATGCAATAGAACTTATGTTGAGTGTGATACTCTCTCTTAATCTTCTCTCATGGAGTTCTTGGTGTGGTTCAATCCACCATAGTTTATGCTTAATATATGCTAATCACCATGATAAATCCCATATTAGGGTTTTTAACATGGTATCAGAGAGCTAGGATAGGCTCTTGATTATGGTTTAACATTATGTACATTAAATTGAGGTTACTTGATTAAGCATATGTTTTATTTTTCAATATTTTCTTATGAGAAATTATCATTGCACTGAGAGAGTATGAAGATGCCAATAGAGTTGCAAGAAGAGAATATTGCATTTAGAGATCATGAAGCTACCTACAAAGCTCAAAATGGAGATTTTAGCAATATCAAGACCTTTTGAGTCTGCATTGTCAACAAGGAAGCTGCCAAGGAGGCTATGGTGTCTCGAGATAAGGTTGGTTTTACAGTTTTGCCTCAAAGTTTTTAGTTTGAGCATGAGAGAATTCTCAATGTAAAAAAAGGTTGCTGATTTATAAGATGAGAGGATCCCATGGTTTAGAGCATGTAGGAGTTGCAAAGCTTGTCCAAGAAGGGGCAAGTGGTTTTGGGCTTCAAAGAGGTCCAAGATGAGCATGCCAAAAGGGGAAAATGCTTAAGACTTGCTCATCGAAGATGTCGCAACATTGACATGGAAGAAATAGAAGGTTTTCACGATGGTTCTATACCTAGGGGTTTGAAAGAGAAGCTGTTGAGACAACACCTTTAAAGATTCCTCGGGGGTTCACCTAAAAATATGTAAGTATAGCATGTGAGTTCAAATGAAAGGGTTTTTAAATTAAAATTTTTAAAGTAAATTTATATAAATAAATTTACAAATGGGATTGTTGTAAATCGATTTTGAAAAAAAAACCCTAAATCTATAGAGAAAAAAGGGTCATTTTATTCATGAAAAATTCATAGGGGTTTTTCCAAATATATTCAAAAGTTTCTAATATATTCAAAAGAAGAAACTTTCCATATTTTCCTGGCTTTCCAAAATTTCGCCGCCCTGAATCCATAAAGCAAGTTGATGGGGCCTTCTCTCGCCAGAGGAACTTCGAACACAGGAACCTCCACATCTCCTCTCGGTGACTTAGTCTGTTCCTGTTGCTCGACTGTTCATGGTTGCCCGACTACTGTACCAGTTGTCCCCTCTATACCGGATGGTAGCAACCTGTATGATGTCGTGAGACTAAGGCATCACAAAGCAAGACTTAGCAAAGCTGCAACAAAATCCTGCCTGCACCTGTATCAGTCATACCTGTACTAGTTGTACCTGCCTACTTGCTCTGCCTAATGTTTCCTGGTGCTGAGCCGGTATCTGCTGTGCAACACAACCCTGTCCGCACATGTATCTATCGTACCTGTACTAGCTGTACCTACCGGTGCTGAGCCCGTATCTGTTGTAAAAGTCATACCTGTCTAATCTGTTGTGGTTAATGGACTGTACCACACTGTGTGTATTATACTAGCCGCCTCTAATTGTGCTACCTGTTGTATGTATTGTACTTGCTGTACGACTGTCCTTGGTGAACGACTGTACTTGGTTGATGTACATATTGTATGATTGTACCTGACTATACGTGTTGTACTTACTGCAACAAAAAGTGTCATGTGAATCAGTGCAAAGCCAGAAAAGGAAGGGAATCCTAAAGTGGATGTAAGCCACGCAGCCCGAATAAGCCAATATGATCATGACGCTGATGCTACACAAATCTCTCCCTTAAAAGACTATGTTTCCGTGGATTCTCACACAAGATTTCCTTAGTCAAAGGAAGGGATCTGTGAAGAGCTTTCAAGAAGAAAAGGCTGCAAAAATCTTCAAGTGAAGGCAAAGTCCTCTAGGAAAGGAGATATGTGCTTCTCAGAAGTCTGTCCAAGCGGGGAGAATGGTTCTGTAAAGGATCCTCAAAAGAAGTGAACTTCTTGATAAGTTACCTTTATTGATTTCATGCACATGTACGAAGTCTGATGCTAAAGCACCCTCCTACCTATACTATAAAAATAGTCCTTGGAATGAAGTTCTTGAGAGGGAGCAGCCCATTCCGGCCCCAATGATGTGTTGAGAGAGAGGATAGCTTTCATTCAGTGTCAAATTTCTATGTTTTGCAAGTGTATTCAAACTAGGATTGGAGTGTCTATCCGGATGCTCACGCCCATTATAGTGGTATCATGGAAAAGGAGATATTTTTATGGTGACCAGGTTATAAGTTATTTAGTTCGCGCTGGGAACTTTTAATAACATTGGGCACTCTTATTAAGGTTGGGTATTGCTGTGGCTTTCCAAAATTTGGGCACCCTGAACCCATAAAGCAAGTTGACGGGGCCTTCTCTCACCAAAGGAATTTCGAGCAAAGAAACCTCCATGACTCCTCTCGGTGACCTAGTCTATTCCCATTACTCCACTGTTCATGGTTGCCCAACTACTGTACCGGCTATCCCTCAGGACTAAGTGACACGAGGTCTAAAAGACCCTTGTCAGGTGACATCAATGGATGGCATTGATCAAAATTGCCATTAGGTGAAATATGGACTCTCATTTTTGTCCCTGAAGGATTTCCACACCTCCTCTCTCTAGAGAAATGGGCCCATGGTGAAATTTTTACAAATCAAATCAAAAGTTGGCGCAGATTGCACATTTGGAATCTACTCATCGAAACCTTATGATATATAGTATGATGAAAAATTTTGATTATTCAAGAAGTCCCCAAATTGGTGATGATGTGGCATGTTACATGCCATGTCATCACCAATTTGAGGACTTCTTGAATATTCAAAATTGCTTATCATGCTATATATCATTGGAAAGGTCTCGAAGAGTAGATTCCAAATGTCCAAACTCTCTTCACTTTTGAGTTGATTTGCAAAAATTTCACCATGAGTCCATTTTTCTAGAGAGAGGAGGTGTGGAAATCCTTAAGGGGCAAAAATGAGAGTCCATATTTTACGTAATGGATGCCTTTTTTGGACGGTCGGATAAAGTAAACTAGGGGTGAAAAACATAGAATATAATGGCTTGAAACAACATGGTTTCGTGGCTTGAAGGTATAGTGTGGTGGTAATTATTTCCAATGGTGACCCAAGGTCTCGAGTTCAAATCCTCTTTTGCACATAACATCTTGCTCCAAATTTTTCTAACTCCCAAACCTAAATTCACCCTCATTCCATGATGTAAACTAGGAAGTAAACTATGATTTTCTAGGTAAACTAGGAAGTAAACCAGAAAGTAAACTATGATCTCTTAGTAAACTAGGAATTAAACTATGCGCGTTTAGTAAACTAGGAAGTAAACTATGATATTTTATCCGACGGCCCAAAAAAGGCATCGTGAATTTTGATCAATGCCATCCATTGATGTCATTTGACAAGGGTCTTTAAGACCTCATGGCACTTAGTCCTGAGGCCGACTATCCCCTCTGTACCTGATGGCCAGTTGTATGACATGGTGAGGCTAAGGCATCACAAAGAAAGACTTAGCAAAGCTGCAACACAAGCCTGCTGCACCTGTATCTGTCGTACCTATACTAGTTGTACCCGTACCTGTTTCTCGGTGGTGCTAAGCTCGTACCTGATGTGCAAGATGTACCTACCTAATCTACTGTGGTTGATGGACCGTACCGGACTGTGTGTACTATACCAGCCACATGTACTTGTACCTACTATATTTACTATTATTACTTGTTGAATCTACCTTGGCTGATGTACTATACCTGACTATATGTGCTATACTTACTATCCCACTTGCAAGGCATAGAGATGCCAAAGTGTCACAGGCTATAGCTAACAGATACGTGCAACAACAAAAAGTTTAGTGATCAAGAGCTTCATAAGTTTCATGTGAATCGTTGTGCAAAGCCATAAAAAGGAAGGGAATCCTAAGGTGGCTGTGAACCACGCAATCCAAGATAAGGCAATATGATCATGAAGCTCATGCTACACAAATCTCTCCCTTCGAAGACTATTTGTTGTCGTGGCTTTTCACACAAGTTTTTGTTAGTGAAAGGAAGGGATCTATGAAGAGTTTTCAAGAAGAAAAGGCTGCAATACTCTTCAAGTGAAGGCAAAGTCTTCTAGGAAAGGAGACGTGTTTCTCAAAAGTCTCTCCAAATAGGGAGAATGGCTCAAAAATTGGTTCTGTAGAGGATCCTTAAAAGAAGTGAACTTCTTAATGAGTTACCTTTACTCATTTTATGCACATGTAGGAAATTTGGTGCTAAAGCACCCACATACCTGTCCTATAAAAATACTCTTGAGAATGAAATTATTTTTGAGGGGGTGGCGGCCCATTCCGGCCCCAAATGATGTGTTGAAAGAGAGGATAGATTTCATTCAGTGTCAAATTTCTCATTGTTTTGCAAGTGTATTAAAACTAGGATCAGAGTGTCTATCTGGATGCCCGCGCCCATTACAAATGGAGGTGTTCTAGAGTGAGGAAATTTTGATGGGATGTGTTCAAGTGTTAGTTTGATTTAGCAAGGCATCGAAGCAAATATTTTGGTTGGTTAAGTGCCTTGGAGCTGATGATTTGGGAGGTCCCAGTACTGATCCTTACATGTTCTCATCTTGTGTGCTATCTGGTAGTGTTATAGAGGCCATCACCTAGATCCCTCACATGTTCTGGTGCCCCCACTGAGGAAAGGAGATCTTTTGATAAAGGATTTGATCAACATGCTGGAACCCACTTGGTGAGATCAACTAAGAACTAATGGAGCTGGTTTTGGATATGAACTATTCAGACGAGAGAAGGGAGAAGATGTCTCAGTTTTTGAGGAGGGTTGAGCTGGTAGCTTTTTGATGAATAACAGGGATGACGATGCTTACAAGTTAAAGATGGTGGGTTTGCTGTTAGAAGATGCAACCAGGGAGTGGTTTGAGGATGAAGCCATAGATGCTTACACAGGAAATTGGATGGGTTAATAGAAGCACTGAGAGGAAGGTATGGGAAGCTAGATACTCCATGAAGACCTATGGAGGGAGCTTAGCAAGTTGTACCAAGCATCAGAGGATAAGGAGATGCCAATCTTTGTGGGTAGGTTTGAAGCTATGTGGGGAAGAATTTTAAGAGCTTGAAGGGAAAATCGGCCTCCTCCTGACTTTTTAAAGAAGGACAAGTTTGTTAAAGTGTTGCATGAAAGGATCAAGGAGAAAAAGGTGGAACTAAAAGATCCAAGAACATTTGCAGAAGCTGTGAAGATTTCCATATCCCAAGAGAGGAAGATGAGATGAAGAGATGGTTTGTGTTTGCCACCCACTATGCTAGGTAGAGTTGATACATTTGTTTTTTTCTAATGTGTGCCCTGCTACTAGTAGTGTTCATATTATAGATCATGATGTGAGTGATGTGTTAGTGGATGCAAAGGCATTGGATTAGTGTGTTTGAAAGTGTAATTTGTATGTCTGTGAACCCAGAGTTGGAGGTAGTAGATGCTGGCAAAGTGATGGAGCATTACTCATATGTTTTGTAATGTGTTAGAGCGTGAAGTACATAGTATGTCAGAGTTGCCTTTGTATGATGACACAGGTAATGATGATGTTAGCATGGATCGAAAGTTATAGGTGGATGAATATATGGATAGTGATGTGGATGATGATGTGAATGCTTTGTTGGATGACACCTTGGAGGGTGTATTTGTTTGCTTGAAGAATCTATGGATCTAGGTGATGTTATGTAGGTTGATGCCCATGTGGATGCCGGAGTATGTGTCAAGGATGATGAGATTTTGGATGTTGCATGAGAAGATTGTGGAATGAAGAAGCTGAGGATGTTGACCACGGGTTGCGGCAGGTTGTTGATTTGGGCAATTTGGATGCCAGTGTTCATGTTGTTGGCTAGAGTTTGGTTTGATGTTGTGGAGAATGGAGATGTGTGTTCAGGCATGAAAGATTTTTGGAATTATGCAAGTATAGTCTTTGGGCTGTATGCAAACTGTGAGCAACAATACTATATGTTTTTTGATCCAGGGGGAGGGCTACAAGTGTCCTTGGCCATCAAGTTTGAAGTGGCCGCTTTTCCTTTTGATGCAGGTGGAAGGTTGAATTGTTCAAAGTACAAGAATGAGATGTGAAACACTTGAAAGTGTTGCACCAAGGGGGTTGGGCTATATGTGAGGAGCAGTTTTGTGATGCATGCATCTAGGACATGAGAAAGCCCATAGGAGAAGAAGCCATAAGAGCTTCTGATGGTGTGATTTAGACATGTCATGGAATGAGGAGATGGAAATAACATGGGATGGTATGTGATCATGTGCATGTGGATGATGCATTGGTGTGAACATCCAATGTCTATACATAGGTGGCAGTCCACTTGGGCGAAGATCTTAGAAGAATGTGAGTTCAAAGTGGTAGTTTAATTAGTTTCTAATTGGGGAAGGCATGCATCTCAGCAGGAGGAGAAAATAGAGGAAAAAAACAAAGGAAAATAACACAAAAAAAGCTCTTCTCCTACCTCGAGGAACGTTGTCTTGCCATAGCCTTGCTAGAGAGCTCTATCTTTCTTCTATCCTGCAGAATGCTTGTTGAAGGTTGGTGTTATCAACCATAGGTCTTTACTTTGATTAAATCTCATAGGTAGTGAGGAAAGAGTGTTGCGAGCCCAAAAATAGTAGAGTCAACCCAAGCTTAGCGAACCTGGGCAATAACATCGTCAGAAATGCATGATTACATGGTATGGCTTCACATTTGTTGCAAAGAATAGGGACCTTCTTTCTCATGCTGGTGTAACAAGGAATGGAGATGTGCTTTTCTTTACCTAAGGTTCACTTCACGAAATACAGGTTCTACTTTCTACTTCAAGCATCACTCAGAGAGGTGCGAAAAGTGTAGTCAAGTTGCAGAAAATGGACGGAATTGCTTCTAGGTTTAGCCAAAGGAGAGTGGAGATCATCTAAGCTGGTGCCAGCAGCCACACTGTTGTTCTTCTCTCTTTTGCATCTTTTGGAGCCTGGGCTTTAGATGATCCGAGGAGATAGATATTTTTTGTTTGGGTTGAGAGGAGGAGGTTGTGGATAAGATTTGATAGTTTGGAGGGTTTGAATTAGCTAGACAATTGAAGGGCTAAAGGTGTTCCAGAGTGAGTACATTTTGATGGGATGTGTTTAGGTGTTAGTTTGAGATCTTTTGGTTGGTTTGGTGCCTTGGAGTTAATGATTCTCTTCTTGTGTGGTGTCTCGTGGTGTTTGACGTTTGACATGAAGAAACTTTAGCTACTCACGATAGTATCTCGAGTCTTTCACGTCCAAAAAAAAAGGTTAATCATACAGAGTGCTTCACAATGACCATTGAATTCAAAAGCCTAACTAAGATTGGAGAAATTCAATTTTAACGTGAGAAACCAATAGATATTCGTGTCGGTGAATATATTTAGTTTTTCATGCCCAACAAAGTACATCAAGAATGTCATCTGAGGTACCAAGCATGTTCTAAAAAGTGAAAAAGGTGTCCAATGAACAAACAAGAAAAAATCCCTTGACGTGAAAAACCAAGCGTTTTTCACAATCATGAAAAACGTTTTACATGCATAAAAATGTCTCACCACTCACCTTTGTTGTTGACACATGTCACACACCCTATTTATGAATCAACTACCTATACTCGTCACTCATACTAGTATTGAAATTTTTATTTCCCTTCTTTTTACCTATCTTTTTCCTATTTTTATTTTCTCCTTATTCTACTCATTACCTACACCAAAGTACCCATCGTCTGCTCGCCAACATCCCCTATAACCGTCCTCGTTCCCAATCAAGAGTAGGTGGGCTATTCTTTCTCATTGCTCTTCTTTAAAGCTGTTGTCTATCCTATGGTTTTCCTTGCCATACCCTTGGAGTGTTCTTCACTATATGTGCCAATGCCACTTCTTGCTTTCTCCCCACTTGTAATATCACCAATGTTTTACGAGACCAAACTGAGCCTCTGTCATATTTTTTATGTGTCTAAACCCTCGTATAGCCTAATCTGGTCATACATACACAAACCTTAAAAGTGCAATTTTAAGTCTAAACTTACATGATGGTGTCTCTTGAAAATCTCTACTAGCCAAAATCATATCTACAAAACATATATGTGTGAGACTAGGGCCCTATAAAACAAGTCTGACTAGTTTGTCATGCCATGAAAAACTTATTTGGTTTTTCATGCTTAACCTTATCATACAAAGAGACAAATGTCTTTTACTAATGAAATCATACTTCTTGGAGCTCCATGCTTCTATGTCTATGGTGGTACTCCCTTGAGTGCATGTGGTAATCCAGCACCATAAGTGTATTTATACTCCATTATGAGTGCAATCTTTCTTTCTTTCTTTTTCCCATCATTACAGTGGTATCAAAGCCTTGTCTTTGATCCAAGATTTTTGAAAATTTTTAAAATTTCTTCGTTTTCTTGATTTTCTTGGAGTTTCTTGGAAATTTTCTTAATTTCTTGATGAAGAAATGGGGCACGAGGAGTGTGGAATCCTGGAACTCTCTTGGATTTTTTAATTGATTAATGTTTTGACAGGCTATGCGCCACTATGGACCAAAAATTGGGGCAACCGCTCCACAGGACCAAAATTGGGAAAATTTTCTATTGATCATGATTAACTTTTCTTAATCAAAACATTTAGGTTTTCCCTCTTCCTCATGTTTGATCTTGGAAAGAATAAGGCTTCAATCCATAGCCGTTTGATGCCACGAGTTTAGGGCTTTGATTCATCTTCTCCTCATCTTTCTTTCAAGCTCTTCAATGGAGTCTTTCATGGACATTTTCACACTATTTTAGCTATGAATCAAGCGTCTATTTGACTCTAAATTGAAGGCTGATTTATCACATTGCAACATGAGAAGCTTGTGTAAGCTTAGATTAGTTAGGTTGTGAGGACTCGTGGCTATTTCTATGATGTGGATTGTAGCACTAAATTGCGTGTTAATTCGCTGAGTTGCTACGCTGCGTTACTGCACTTTCATGGCCATTGATTCAAGCTTAATCTTGCTTAAGCTTGGCTTAAGCATTGCAAAGCTTAAGCGTGGTTATAAGGTTTCAATTGGTGCATTTTGTTTCTGAGCGTTGGCGTGGGATGCGGCCGTTGGAAGGAGACACCTACAACTATGATCTCATACGACTTGGATCACCTCTTCAAGCTTTCAACCATCTCAAGTCTTCAATTCTTCAAATCTTCAACAACTATGCAAGGAGTAATATTTTTCTTATGCTTTTGAACACCATTGATGGAAGCAGTGCATCAAGGCATTTTCAGCTTTTTGATTACTATGGCTTCAAGCTTTTTGAAAACCTCTCTTCCTTTGAACACCATTGAAGGAAGCATTACATGAAGGCATTTTCAGCTTTTGATCACTATGGCTTCAAGATTTTTGAAAACCTCTCTTCAAGCTATTTGAAACCATAGATTGAAGCCTTTGATTGTCAATAATTCAAACACTTGCATGCTAATTACAATGGTGGAATGCTAATTACAATGGTGGAATGCTCATGAGACTTAGAAGCTTTTGAATGGTCATTACATACACCATTGAAGGGATTTTGGAATGCATCATATGAGCCCTTGATTTGCTTCATCATTAAGCAAACATCACTCCTTTGGTGTTTATTGAACCAATTGGAGTATACTTGCCATATGATTGATTGTTTCGTTCATTGATGAGAGGACCATGGAGTAAAGGCAAAAGGGATTAAAGTGATGCAAATCAGTAAGTTGTACTTGTGAATCACGTGATTTTTGGATGCTATGTGGATGTTGTTTTTGTGGTGATTGATGTGATGGAGCTACTTTAGATGAATGGGGCAAGCATGAGTACATGCTCTTTGTAATGATGAAATGAAATAGCATGAGTCATGCTAAACCATTGTAAGTACTCCTATCTTATCCTTTTGAAGCTACATCTACATACACTTCACTTGTATCCCACTTCAATTCATAGTATCTAGTATGCTCGTGAGGGTACCTCGGGCATTGGAGGAGATGCCTGGGGGGAGCATGGCATGAACTCTCCTTTTCGTGAGTGCTTTTGGTAAAGCGACAAGGAGGGGTATTAGGTACTTGGATGTGAAGACTTGGTCCCAACTTGTGCCTAGAATCGGACTAGGTACGAGGGTGGGAAGACTTGGCCGGGAGATCGGAAGCATAAAGCTCTTCTTCGACACCCAATCAACTATATTGCAAGCATGCCGAGGCTATGGAAGCCATTGGTTACTTGATTGGGTATGCCATGGATGTTTGTTAGTGGTCAAAGCACATAAGGGTTACATGAGCAAGCATATACTTTTGATG
The DNA here is from genome assembly GCF_041138505.1 of Cibotium barometz. Taxonomy (NCBI): domain Eukaryota; kingdom Viridiplantae; phylum Streptophyta; class Polypodiopsida; order Cyatheales; family Cibotiaceae; genus Cibotium; species Cibotium barometz. Next base: position 12,089,658 of record NC_141076.1, read on the forward strand.
TGATGATAATTTGGGAAATTATATCATAAGTGAGTTATGGGGCAAGTGCTTTTGCTTTTTGATTGAGATTTGGGCCAAATTTTTCTGCACTCTACAGTGAGTAAAGAAGTGCAATTCAGTCCCAATCCACTCAAGATCTCTCAAGGGTATTTGGAACTCTTAAAAGGGTGTCTTAAGGCAGTCCTAGCTAGTCATTAAGTGGTTGATTCAGACACCATCTCTCAGGGTACAAAGTGGACATTTCTATCGGGTTCAAAACCCTAATTCAGTCAAAAATGAGGCAGACTGAATTGAAAGTGTCTACATAGCCTAAGACTACTACTAAGGAGCTTCCCGATGAGCCAATAAGTTCTTAATTCTGTGATCGTATGGACGGTCAACTCTCATAGTTGACTTTCAGCCAAAAGTCAAAACAGAGAGGTATTGGGGTGCTCAAAGTGGTGATCCAGGGGTGGATAGAAGTATTCATCTCATCAAAGCGAACGACAAACTAAAGAAATCCACATTTGGTTGCCGTTTTCTACATTAACCACTTGGTAGCATGGGGAACTAGGGAAGGCCATCAAAATCTCAAGCACAAGTGTCCATGGAAGACAACCAAACTCATGATGATGGCAATGAAGTTGTTTGTGATGATTTGGTACAGGTGGTTGGGTGATGCTCCATTGAGTGAGAATCTGCATTCTAATGTTGAACATAGGCAAAGTTCAAGGGCTATGCAACAAGATAGAGTACCTCTTCATGACATTAGTGGGTAAATAGTCAATTAAGGAATGTCGACGCACACTAATGGACATGATCAAATCTCATTGGGTAACATTACTTTGGATATGTTAATATTTGGACATGTTAAGTATTGCTCTTATAGATGCAATCAAAGATGCTCAAAGGTATGCTCAAAAAGAGTTGCTCTACATTAGTAGTAGTGAGATTGTGCGCCAAGGCAATGAGAATCCAATGTTGATGCATCAAATGGTGGACAAGTTTGATGAAAGGTTTGCAACTCTTGAAGATCGAATTTTAGGTGTACAAAGGTGTGTGGACAGGTTTGATCATGCACTGAATCCTCATGGGAATCTTGGTGGTATGCAAGGCAAATCCAATATGCCTTCAAGAGACCTTCAAAGTGGACATGTCACGGGTTCTAGGTTGGGGAAGCAGCCCATAGTTTTGGATCCCATGGAAGGCCCTTCAAGAGGTGTTTACAATGTTAGTGGGAGATGGGATATTCTGCACAATACCCTTGGTCATTCTACATTAGAATCACCAAGAGTCAAAGTTGTGAAAGACAAGATTACACTTCCCAAGTTCAAAGGGGTGAATACAACCACCAAGGAATTGGAAGAATGGAATAGCAAGATGGAGATGTACTTTGCATTGTATCTCCGTGAGGAAGAAGACAAAGTACAATTTACTGTGTTGCATTTGGAAGATTATGCCCATTCATGGTGGCAGTTTACTCAACATGAAGGTTTGCATTTTGTCAATTGGGAAGCATTCAAAGATGCCATGTTTCAAAACTTCACATCTCCATTGGAGAACGGGCTCAATTGGTGTGGGACAATAGTATGACGTCTTGGAGTAAAAGAGAAGTTCCGTCAAGAAATATAGCAACCAATTTAGGAAGCTTTCCATGTTTGTTAGAGGAATGAATGAATACAATAAAATGGTGAAGTACATTTATGGATTGCAATCCTCACTTGGAACGGGCTCAATTGGTGTGGGACAATAGTATGTCTTGGAGCAAAAGAGAAGTTCTTTCAAGAAATATAGCAACCAATTTAGGAAGCTTTCCATGTTTGTTAGAGGAATGAATGAATACAATAAAATGGTGAAGTACATACATGGATTGCAATTCTCACTTCCCAAGTTCAAAGGGGTGAATACAACCACCAAGGAATTGGAAGAATGGACTAGCAAGATGGAGATGTACTTTGCATTGTATCTCCGTGAGAGGAAGAAGAAAAAGTACAATTTACTGTGTTGCATTTGGAAGATTATGCCCATTCATGGTGGCGGTTTACTCAACATGAAGATTTGCATTTTGTCAATTGGGAAGCATTCAAAGATGCCATGTTTCAAAACTTCACATCTCCATTGGAACGGGCTCAATTGGTGTGGGACAATAGTATGGCTTGGAGCAAAAGAGAAGTTCCGTCAAGACATATAGCAACCAATTTAGGAAGCTTTCCATGTTTGTTAGAGGAATGAATGAATACAATAAAATGGTGTACATACATGGATTGCAATCCTCACTTGGAGCTGATTTGAAGGCACAAAGACCTCAAACTTTACAAGGTGCCATGTATTATGTGGAGTTCTTTGAATCTAAGTATAAGGGGAATGTTGCAAATAGATGGAATGCGGGAGCAACTAAGCCATCTACTTTTAGCCCAAATGCAGTAAAATGGCCAACTTCTACCTCTTCAACACCATATGTACCCCGTGCAAGTTTCACTCCAACTTCTACTCCCATACAACGATACCCTAGTGTGTATAGATAGCCCCAAGGAATGATAAATGGATTGGTTCTATTGCTAAACCACCTCGAGTGATGCCAAATCTTATTCTCTTCTAGGCAAGGTGATTTAGTAATTGTCACAAGAGGAGATGGAGCAGAAGAAAAGAAAGGGGTTTTCTTCCTTTGCAATGAGAAATGGAATTGTGAGCATAAAAAGGTTTTCAAGGCAAAGGAGGTGAGATCCAACATTTTTGAGGTGGTGGAATTTGAAGAGGTACCATTGGATTATGTGGATGAGGCTGAATTTCAAGATTGTGCAAATGAGATGATAGAAGAGCCTACTCTTGATCCTTCTCAAGAGTTTCCTTTTGATCCTAGTGGAGAGGATTGGGTAGAAGTTGAAACAAAAACAAAATGACAACCATGCTTTGTGCCATTTCACAAGAAGCTAAAGCATGATGCAAAGGTTCCAACACTTTGAGGCTTATGGGAGAGATTGGGGGCAGATCCATTCATATACTTGTTGATTCAGGGAGCACACATAGTTTTGTGAACTCCAATTAAATAAATTCTTTGAAGCTATGCCCAATAGAGATGATGAATGCTCTTAAAGTGGAGGTTGCAAATGGACAGCATAAGCTGAGTAATAGTTGGGTTGTTGCAACAAGGATTTTTTTGTCTTTTAAATATGCCTATGATACCCGTTTAATTGTGCTTGGCATGGGACCCATTGATGTAGTGCTTGAGTGTGATTGGTTGCACACTTTGGGCAGATTCTCAATGGATTTGAAGCACATAAAAATATGGTTTATGCATGAGGGCAAAGAGCTATGCTTGGATGGAATTTATAGCCATGCTTTAACCTTGGTGTCCGTGAAGCAAATGAAGAGGGAGTTGAAGAATTTATGCCTTGTTTACATGCTACAACTCACTAGTCAAGAAGAGAACAATGGGCTACAAATACATGATAAAGGGATGGATGCCTTGTTGCAAGAGTACAAAGATGTGTTTGAAGCACCCAAATGCTTACCACCTACTAGAGAAGTTCATCATGCTATAGAGTTTGAGAAGAATGAAAAACTAGTCAATAAGCCTCCTTATAGGCTTTCAAAGGTTGAGCGGGAAGAGGTGGCAAAGAAAGTGGAAGAGCTTTTGGAAATGGGATTCATACAACCAAGCCAATAACCTTTTGCCTCAGCGGTTTTGTTGGTGAAGAAGAAGGATGGATCTTATAGAATGTGCATTGATTATAGGGATCTCAACAAATCACTATAAAGAATAAATATCCCATTCCAAGAATTGATGATTTACTTGATGAATTGAAAGGAGAAAAATACTTCTCCAAGATAGATATCAAGTCCGGGTATCATCAAATAAGAATGAAAGATGGTGATGAGTTTAAGATGGCATTCCGGATGGAACGTGGTCTATTTCAATTTATGGTTATGCCTTTTGGATTATCAAATGCCCCGGCCACATTTTAAGCTCTCATGAACAAAGTTTTGAAGCCATTCCTCTACAAATCAGTTCTAGTCTTCTTTAATGACATACTTGTGTATAGCAAGTCAAGGGAAGAGCACTTGGATGTGGAGCAAGTGCTGAAGGTATTGAGGGAGCACAAGTTTTTTGCCAAGCAAAGCAAGGGCACTTTTATGTCACAAGAAGTGGAATATTTGGGTCATATTGTGGGCAATGATGGTATTAAGATGGATCCCAAGAAGGTGCAATGTGTGAAAGAGTGGCCTACACCATCCAACACTACTTAATTGAGGGGATTTTTGGGACTATCAACCTTCTATCGGAGGTTTATACGCCATTATGCTCACATGGCTGCCCCACTTACCCATAGGCTTAAGAGGGAAGCAATTTTTTGGGATGCCGTGGCTTTCAAGAGCTCAAGAAAGCACTCATTTCATCTCCAATATTGGTTTGCCCTTATTTTTCTAAGCCTTTCACTATATAGGCTGATGCAAGTAGGAGAGGAATCGGTACCGTGCTATATCAAGAACATGGGGTAATTGCTTATGAGAGTAGCTTATTGAGAAGGAGAGGGAGATTTATGTGTATGATCAAGAAATGTCGGCCATTTTGCATGCCATAAAGAAGTGGCATCACTATTTTTATGGTGGGCATTTAAAAGTAAGGCCTGATCATTGAGTACTCTAATTTTTCCTCACCCAACAAAACCTTTCTCCCAAGAATTTAAAAGAAATGGCTTGCTACCTTGCAAAATTATGATTTCGAGATCTCTAACACCACAGGAAAGGATAATGTTGTGGCGGTTGCACTTTCTAAGATGTGGGCTTGCACTCTACATACTATTTCGAAGGTGCATTATGATTGGATTCATGAGATACAAGAGGAGTATTTGGTGGATGACATGGCTGGTCCAAAGGTTTGGAAATTATAGCAAGGGTTATGTGATGAATATCCACATTTTGAAGTGTGCAATGGATTGCTTTGGTGCAAAGGAAAGGTCTATTTTGTTCCTCACACTCATTCTTCAAGAGCTGAAAATCCTACAAGAGATGTATTCTTCACCAATGGTAACTATGTGTGGTAGATAGACTAACAAAGCGGCTCATTTCATACCCACAAAGGTGCAATATACAGCTTCTATGGTGGCTCAACAATTTATGGAGAATGTGTTTAGATTGCATGGAATGCGGAAGCAAGTGGTGAGTGAGTAGGGATTCCAAGTTCATGAGCCATTTTTGGAAGAGTGTCTTTGATTCCATGGGAACTACACTCACTCCATGTACAACCTATCATCCACAAATGGATGGCCAAACCGAGAAGGTGAACAAGTGGCTTAAAGTCTATTTGAGACACTATTGTTATGACACTCAATCTTCATGGGACAAATGGATGTACTTAGATGAATTTTGCCATAACAATACCTATCACATGAGTATTGGTATGTCTCCATTTGAAGCCATGTATGGATATAAGGTGCATGTACCTTCCGTTGCATTCAATGAGGAAAATGTGAAACCTCAAGCCAAAGAAGAAATTGAGACGATGTGTGCAATAATGCAAAGGTGCAAGGATAACATGGCTCAGGCGCAAAACCAAATGAAGTTATATGTCGATAAAGCAAGGAAGCATGTGGAGTTCAAGGAAGGGGATTATGTGTTCTTAAAAATCCCTAAGTCAAGGTATAATTCTTTGAAGGGAGACACCAATACAAAGCTTGCCCATCGCTTTTATGGACCATACAAGGTGTTGAGAAGGATTGGTGAAGTAGCCTATCAATTGTTGTTACCTTCTACGACCACAAGGATCCACACACAATGATCCACAATGTATTTCATGTGTCACATTTGAAGAAGTATGTGGGTCCTCAATTGGAAGTAATTGATGAATTTACTCCAATGGATGAAGAGGGAATGATTCAATATGTGGCTGAGAAGGTGATTGGAATGAGGGAAAGACACCTTTGTAAAATAGGTCTATTGTTGAGTACCTTGTGAAGTGGAGAGGCTTTCCCAATGAAGAGACTTCTTGGAAATCCTAAGGCTTCATGAAAGACCATTTGGAGCTTCTATAAGCAATGAATCAAAGTGGATAAAGTGTATAGCTATTGGTGTTTTTGGACAGCTATTTGCATGGATTTGGATGATGATATGAAGGATGTCATTACTGTACATTTACTATATGGACAGCCGTGGTCATTGGTATACATCACTACTCGTCAATCAAGTTCAACAAGACTCCACGGGATTATGGAGATCATAGAGAGCAGTCCATATGTACATCAAACAGGTGGACATGTCTATGTGGCATTTTTTGGAATTGCAACAAATGTACTTACACATTCATGTGGGAAGTCAAGAAGGATTCATACAGCCCATACATTACTCTATACATGGTTTCGAGGACAAAACCTTTGGGTGGGGATGGTTTGTAATGAAAGGGGATTGAGTTTGTACATAAGGAGAGGCTCATGGGCATGGTTATGGCCAGTCAAGTATAAGGCCCAACATTAATGAGTGTGAAATGGTGAACAAGTATATAAGTGAATATTGTAACTAAGGTCATAACACACTTTTACTAATGAAATCATACTTCTTGGAGCTCCATGCTTCTAGGATTTGGACTATGTTTCCTTGGAACTAGAATCTTCTAAACAAACCATCACTACCCCAACCAAGAAGAAAGGTAAAAAGAAAGTCTCAAACTTAGCATCTGACCCACCTAGGTCCTTCCTTGAGGAATGTGGCAAGTAAAATTATCAGTATAGCAATGAGGTGCCGACACATAAGGGGTAAGTCTCCTTTTAATATCACTTCTCGAAGTTCTTGCTATTGGTTTAATTTGCATAATTTGTTTAGCAACAAACTAAAAATTTGTTTACCAAAAATTATAGAAGATTCATGTGAATTTAAAGGATGAGTGGGCATCCTATGTACATAAGGATCTTTACGCATATTTACTATAACATCAAAATAAAATGTAAACCCCTCCCTTCTCACCAAAGTGCTTAACCATATTACACTACTCCCCATGAAAGAGAAAGTACTTGCATAATAGAAAAATTTATCCCAAGAGGACATCTTGGAAGATTTGGAGGAAGAAAATGTGCCCATTTGCTAGTACAAATGAGATCTTGGGGCAAGCATGGAGTAAGAGAAAAAAAAAAGGGATTTAAAGGCCTACATTGTAGAGCAGCTCCCAAAAGCCTTCAGAGCACAAATATAAGAATGAAAGGGAGTCAATGCCAATGGCATGGAAAGCTAACATATATGGGATAACTTGGTTGTTTTGACAAAGCTCACAAATCTACAATGAGTGTAAGATTTTCTTGAGATTTGTCTAGTCACATACATGACTGCATACATGACTGCATACAACTATAGGAGAGGCAGAAGAAGGAGTATCCCATGGTAACACAAGGTGGATACTTTAAAATAGAGATAGATAAAGCTAACCTAACCGTGAAATATTTTGGCATCCAACTCAAATAGCACTGAGAGTCCCTCACCAACCATTATAGAATATGAGTATATCTACATGTGGGAATTACAGACATAGCACATGCCAATTAAGAGGTAGTTAACCTTAACAAAATTAACAATAGAAAAAAGAAAAGACTTGCATGCCTATTATCATTTCAATTTGTTCAATCTAGCATAGTTTGACTGTATCGAGATATAAAAGAAAATCCTTCTCTTATAGATCACGGCATGGAGGATTTTAGGTCTAGTTATGCTTGCTACTTCATGAAGCTAATCATAGCTGTACAGGATATTTGACAAAGAAAATAAACATGGTCTAGAGGAAGAGTAAATCTTATATTACTATCATTGTCTCAAGTGTTTTTCTAGGCAACATGCACATCACCTTTGAACACATAGTTGTTGAATCATTTAGGATGCCCCATGCTCATTTCCAATTCACTTTCTGCACGTTTCAATCACATGAAGGAACCATTATAGATTCAATCTTGGTGAAATGGATTTAATTAGGAGAAATTCGGGTCAAAAATGGGCCATGTAAGGTTTTGGAAGATTTCAAAAAGATGCTCTCTAATTCAATGATCATAGGGGCTTCACTATAGAGATTTTTAATTTATTTTTTCAAAGGAAAAGCATATCTTGAGCGTATAAATTCTAAATTTTTCAAAAGTTATGTATTTAGAACCTAATTGTGGAGCCGTTTCTAACAATATGTCCCATGAGAGCGATTTTGACATAAGGTGGGAAAGGTTCACAAAAATGACCTCCCATTTTTATAGACCTGACAAAATGACTTTCCTTATAGGAGGCCATTTTTGACCCCAAATTTTCCCTAATGAGGCCTTTAAAATGTTCAGAGGATAAAACATGCATCCTGCAGGGAGGGATGTAATGCCTAACAAAGGCACTCTCTACTACACACACTGGATTAGTAATAAGTGTTATGCAAATGACACTATAAATATTGTATATATTAAGAGAGAATTGAAAAATAAAAAAGCTTAAAATATTAGGGTTAAGTATGGGCCATGGTCCATGTTAGGACTATGGTCCTACGGAGGTCGAGCCCTAGCATAAGTTAATAGCTTTCGGAGTCTCAAGAGTATTATTAATGCTAGCGGGGTTCAGGGGTTAATGGGCGTTAGGGTTTCTAGTTGGGTTTTATACCAAAACCCTGGCCTGTGTCCACACCTCCTAGCCCGGCCGCCCATCTTACTTAAGAGCCGTGCTAACTTCGATGTGTGTACACAGGCCAGGGTTTTGGTATAAAACCCAACAAGAAACCCTAACGCCCATTAACCCCTGAACCCCGCTAGCATTAATAATACTCTCGAGACTCCGAAAGCTATTAACTTATGCTGGGGCTCGACTTCCGTAGGACCATAGTCCTGACAGTCCATCTATATATAAATAACTTTTTGATAATGTGAAAAGCATAATCCCCCTTTGTGCCAAATGATTCTTTCTTGTCTACTTGATCTTCTCATGTGTGTGTGTGAGAGAGATCAGAGAGAGTTGAGAGTAGATTTGGTGCATGTGCCTCTTGTCTCTTATGAGAGAAAGAGTGAAAGAGGTGATTCCATGCATGAAGATGAATCAACTTCTTGGTGGTGACAAACAAGGAGGAGATTTAGGATCTTGGAGCTGGCAACCACTAGTGGTGCTTGGAGGTCAAAGAGATCCTGAGTCAAGGTAAGAATCCCAAAACAACATTTGTAGTTTTTTCCTTTGTCTACTAGAATTGGTGAAGTCTATAGAGAGTAGGAATAGGCCATACCAAAATAGTATCCAAGATCATATGGTGATGGTTGGGATTGGTGAGACGAATTGGTTTGAATGTGTATCAAAGAGTTTTCTCGAAGTACCATAATTTGGTGAGACCTTAATGAACACAAAGGTGCATAATCTGTCTTACGTTTTAGGAGTCCAATGAAATGCCGATGAAGGACATTTGTTGCATAGAGAGAGAGATGGTAGTGATGTTGCATTATATGCAAATGCAAAGAAAGATACGGGAAAGGGCTTCGGTAATCGAAAGGTTTCTGAGTGGAAGAAGAAATAAAACACAAAGTTTTTTGCTACCAAGCCTATTTATATGGTCAAACCATGCTAGTCATGTGGTCGAATCATGTCGAGTGAAGCAGATGAGAAGAATGGCAATTTGAACCCTTTGAAGAAGGATTCTAGAAACAATGCTGAAGTGGAATTAGAGTTATTTGTGGTAATAGAAGAAATGTATGCAAAGGTAGAACATTCCTCAATTGATCACATCAATAGTGGATAATCTTGATACATTACCAATAAAAATATTTGGTATACTCCCCTCAAGCCTATGGGGGAGTCCATCGTATGAGCGGTTAATAACAATAACAAATACCCCGAAAATGGGTTTAGATACCATTCCAAGAAGTTATATGGTGTCCTTTATGTGCCATAGACATCAAGATGAATTTGATGTTTATTTTTGTGTCCATACCTGACCGTGACTCAAAGTTGCTCTTGAATAAGGCTAGTGTAATCATCACAAATGCCAGCAACATGATAATGTCATTGGCAGAGAAATCTAGCACAACAACTTGTATGAGTTGTCAGCTTTTGGGCCTGTAGAACTTCTTAAAAAATATACAAAGGTCTTGGATTGTGGCACATCTATACTAGCATTTTGAGAAGTGTCAAATGTGTGTGATGATTATATGATGGGCATGCATTTCTACCACAAATTAAGAATCATGAAAAGGATCCTCTAGAGTTTCTACATGTACATATTTTTGGTAGATGACAACAACTACATTGAGTGCTTCTTCATAGTTCTTATTTACTAGAGTCAATGACTTTAAAAAGACAATCTGGGTGTATCTCCTTAGGGATAAGGCTAAAGCTTTTAGAAAATTCAAAATATGGCATAACTTGGTAGAGAATGAGACAAAATTGTTCATGTGGAGCTAGAATCCACTCCTCCACCCCTAGGATCCTTCAATATCACTCACAACTTCACTCTCAACATCCCAAAATTGTTCAGGCGGTGGAGCTCAATTATAGTCAACAACAAAATCAAACTTTTTTTAATTTCTACCATCATAAATATCTTAGAATTTAGAGAATATGCAAAAACTCTAATCTTCAAGTTAATAACATAAGAATCTCTAGAATGATCCAAATCTAGGATTATTTGAGTTAAAACTATAAGAAGATCCAAAATGATCAAAATTCCAAAATAAAAGGTCAATTTCCTTTAATGATTAATCCATGCCTTGTTTAATGTGCCGAACCTTTAAAGAGCCCATGTATTATCTCCAAGCGTAGCCTTTTAAAAAACAAGCCGCTTTATTCAAAGTAAGCCTTCAAAAAAATAAATCATGCAAAGTAGGTAAAATTGTCTTCTTCTTATTTTAGGTATGAAAGTAGCCTTATTTAGGAGGTTGTACCTCCTTAATGGTGGAGGATCTAGAAACACTTTGTGAAGGCCACTTCTAAAGTAATATCTAGGAGGTCGTATCTCCTTAATGGTGGAGGATATAGAAAACATTGTGAAGGCCACTTCTAAAGTAATATTTGAGCTCTACAAATCTTCTTTGGAACTTTTGGGCCAAATTTCATTGTTTTAAGCCTCAAACCTTTTATAAAAAATGTAACACAAATGTCCATGCGCAAAACCAATAGAAAACATTGCTTGGAGCCCTACTTTAGAATGTCACAAGAGCTTTGAGATGATATATTTTGTAGAGTTTCAACAAAGAAAAGTTATTCTTGACTAAATTATCTGCAATTCTCTCATGCAATGCTTTCTCCAAATTTTGGATACAAGATCTTTAAGATGATGAATTTTGCAGGGATTCAACAAAGCAATGTTATTCTTAACTAAATTGTTTGCAATTATCTCATGCAATGTTTTCTCCAAATTTTGGACACAATACTCTATGGTAAAAGAATAGTTTTTTACCAAAAAAATATTGAATCCAAGAGATAGAGATTTAATTCTATAGGACTTCTCTATTGCAAGTTATGTAGTTTTAATTATAATCTAATTAAAGGACTTCTCCACTACAAGTGTCATGTCAAAAAAGTGTAAAGAATAATGAGGTATCACACACAAAAACTAATCATGCATTCCGTGCTAAGACTTCACCTCCTAATCTCCTTATCTATCCTTGATAAAGTAATTTTTAGATTCTCATCTTTTTTCCACTGCCAAACTATTTTCCATCTACCTTTACTTTATTTTTTTCAAGGAATACTTTTCTACTTTTTTTAAAAAATAGGTTCTCTTAAGGAATGGTAATGCTTTTGAAATAATAGAACTCTTAATGATTTGAAATACTTATAGCTCTTTTCATGATGCAGGTTGCGATTCTTTCAAGAGTTCGACATAGAAATCTTGTATCTCTTCTGGGTTATTGCATGGAGAATACATACATGCTCGTTTATGAGTATATCTCAAAAGGAAATCTTCAAGATCTTATTTATGGTATATGTCTTTTATTGTTGAGAACATTATTTTAAGATTTAAGGGTCACTAAAATTGGCATGGTTTTCTTGGTGGATATAAAGATTTTCTAAGAATTCACTTGATGAAATTTTTATAGGCAAAGTTGAATCTACAAATAAACCTCTACCATGGAAAACAAGATTAGAAATAGCTTTGGATGCATCTCAAGGTATATCCTACTCTTGTAATGATTTCTCACAAAAGAATGAATATAATTAACATTTAGGAAAAACATTTACTAGCAAGATAGATTTTTTAAAGAAATTTTTATGATTTGATGAAGTAAGTTTGACTCATGTATATAAGTAAACAATGGATTATCCTTTTGTGTGGAATCACTACTTTTGAATGACCTTGAATAAATTTTTTCCCCAAATGCACCTTGTTTTTTTTAAATATTTGGAATTTACACCTTGGGTAGTAAGTTGTAAAATTTATATGCACTATCATGAATTGTTTGCACAAGAATATGGCAATGTTAATAAAATTGATGTCTTGTTCAATCACTATCTCAAAGTGAATGATGGAATTTTTTATAAATGAATAGTGTTATGCTCTAAAGTGAATTGTTTAGGAGTACCTTCGTCTCCTCCCACACTTAGTTACTTAATCACTAGTATAGGTAATTTAATTGTTCTTCCTCAAGGTTGCCTTATTAAAAGGCCCCAAAAGTTATAGTTCCCAATTCATAAATGATAGACTTGCTAATAACTATTCCTCAGGGTTACATATTAGAAGGCCCCATAAAGTCTAAATGTATTTAGGGATTTTTCTTCCTCTGGGGTTACATATTAGAAGGCCTCATAAATTCTTATTCCCACTTCATAAATAGCCACTCCATAAAAAGTCCCCATAAAGGCTAAATGGATTTAGGGCTTAGATTTGGTTTGTCATCATCATGTCTCTCAGCATGAACTTCCTTGACCTCTATAGATACAAAACTCCAAGGTATCCTTATGTAGCATGCTCCACTAGAGTACCTTCCAAAGTACTATGAATAACATTTTGAGGTGTGATATTTTCCTCTTACAACTCCAAAGTTTCTTGGATAACCACCACATCAATGTTTGTAATGTTGGAAATAGGGTTGCAAGAATGCGCACACGTGCACACACACACAAACACACTAGAGAAGCTCAAGAGAGCACACAATAAGATGATAGATATATAATGAATGTGTTTTGTGTAAAGATCATAAGTATACCCCAAGATGGGTGTATACTAGCATGGGGGAGAAAACCTCCTAAAGAGAGAAAACCTAACTAGTCCTAGTGTGTTCACAGACATCACTTCCAGATATGGCTACAAATCTCCCTTAGGAGTGATGATGTGAATGTGAGCTAGCATTAGAAGAATAGAGTTGTGCCAGGATCTTTGTACTATGATAGGGAGCCCAAACTATTCCGCAAAGGGAAGTAAGTTTAAAGCTTTGCGAAATGCTTCAAACTTCTGTCATGGGAGAGACTTTGTTAACAAATTTGCCAAGTTGTCCTATGTTGGCACATAAACCAAGAAGATTTCCCTTGCAGAGCATCCCTCATTGTTGAAATAATGATAGTGCACCTCAATGTGCTTTATGCGAGCATGAAAAACTAGATTTTTCACAACAACTACCACAACTCTCTGACTGTTAGTGAAGATGGTAGATGAGGACTTGCCAATATCCAAATCAGAAAATAAGGCACCTGAGCTAAACACTCTCAACTATAATTGTAAATGCTACCCTATACTCATCTTCACCACTAGAAGGAGCCACAGTGGGGGGTTACTTCTTTCTAAGCCATGATATACATGAATCACCAAAGGAGAAAGCAAAACCCACTCGTGTGTCATAACATTCAACCCAATCTGAGTTTGTAAATGCATGCAGTTCTATGATTTAACCCCCTTAGGATAAAATAAGCCAAAGTGCTTGGTGCCCTCCTTTAGGTAACATAACACCCGGTCAATGCTTTGTGTGCCTGGGCTATGCATAAATTTGCTCAATATTGAGACCAAATAATGAATGTCAAGCCTGATGTTACACAAAAAGATAAGGCATCCAACAACTTCTTGATACAAGCCACCATCAAAAGAATCACATGTATCTTCAAGACTTAGTCATAAACCTGGCTCCATAGGTGTAGGGCTCCATAGGTTTATAGTCTTCAAGATTAAACCTTTTCAAAAAATGCATCTCTGTATTAAATTTTCCTCTGAAACATAACAATTCCATCATTATGCTACCAAAACTCAATGCCCAAATAATAGTGCAATGGTCTAAGATCTGACATCTCAAAAGACTCCTCCAAATTAGCTATCAAACCTGAAATATGATCATCATTAGGCCCATGAGAATCATGTCATTAGCCTATAATGCGACGACCAATAAAGCACCCTTATTACTCTTAGTATAGAGGGTATTGTCAGTTGGGCTATTGGAGAAACCCTGTGCAACCAAGTATGCATGTATCTTTTCATACCATTCTCTTGGAGCTTGCTTAAGACCATATAAAGCTTTCTTCAATCTGCATACTTTTTATTTTTTAGTTTTATGAACAAAACCACAAGGTTGAGATACATAGACCTCATCATGAAAATATCCATTGAAGAAAGCAGTTTTGATATCCAACGGAGGTACATTCTAACCTTTATGTTATGTAAATGCAATGATAGTCCACATGGTAGTCATGCAACATGTGGGTGCAAATGTTTCACCATAGTCAATGCCTTTCTCTTGTGCAAAACCCTTTGTAACAAGCCTGGCTTTGTATCACTCAACACTTCCATTCACTTTATGTTTCAGCTTATAAATCCATTTTGTACCAATCACCTTCTTGCCAAGAGGTAAGTCTACCAAATCCCATGTATCAGTTTTGAGTATCAAATCATACCCAGATTTCATAGCACTCATCCAATTTTTAGATTCCTTTGCTAAATCAGAGGAGTCAAGTTCCCCTTCATCACATAAACTAGCAATAAGAGAATAGCATGTGTCAACAAAAGAGATGTATGATGAGAGCCTACACGTATTTTTCTAGGCAAAGGAGTGTCTAATTTGCTATCACGTAGTGTTTTAACTAGCCATTTTGGCATACTTTTAGACTCCTTCCCTTCTTTCCTCATCAACTAGGTTGAAAGGTTTTTATATGGAAAAGGGGATATGATCCATGAGAATTCTCACTTCAACCCTAAGGGAAGAAAACTAATACATTCGGGAATGATTAGGGATCCTAGGAAAACATAAGATCTTGCATGGGTAGTTGTGATTTGGTAACTTGTTGCTGTTATAGAGCTGTTACATGGTAGTTAGATGACAAAATTGGGTAGAGTAGGTGAGAATATGCATCGAGATAGAGTAGATTTATGCATGAAGAAGAGGGGGGTGTAAGTAAGTTTGGATGAAGAGAGAGAGATAAATATAGAGAAGATTGTGGAAGATTTTATGAGTGGAAGAAGTTCTTGCTAAGAGAGCTAGTGTTTGGGCGTGAAGATTTTGGAGAAGCTGGTTGGTTATCAATAGGCTTGCTTTGTGTTGAAGGCAACATGTAATTGTTGAGAATACTTGATTTGTCTAGAGCACAGGATTTGAAGAGAGGTTGAGAGTTCTCCGTTGGAAGATTGTGGAAGATTTTATGAGTGGAAGAAGTTCTTGCTAAGAGAGCTAGTGTTTGGACGTGAAGATTTTGGAGAAGCTGGCTGGTTATCAATAGGCTTGCTTTGTGTTGAAGGCAACATGTAATTGTTGAGAATACTTGATTTGTCTAGAGCACAGATTTGAAGAGAGGTTGAGAGTTCTCCGTTGGTGAATATTGTGTCCCAAAATCTCACTGAGTGCAATACTATTGAAACTTGGGCGGCCAGATTAAGGATTTCTCAAGCATCTCCCAATCGTATCATCCAGTTGAAGCCTGCAAAGCAGTTGCAGAATATATAGTGTTGATGATCTTGTGGAAATTTTAGTATATATGTTTGGATGATTTGTGGCCATTTTTGTTAAAATTCATTTTGATTTGTTGCTAGTTTCATTCAACTGCTCAAGTCTCAGGGTTTTCTGTGTAGTGCAGAGTCGTCCCAATCTACAAGGAGAATGTAGTTTTGTGGTTTTAAAGAATTCTTCTGTGGTTTTAGGTTCAATTTTGTGTTTTTTAGAGGGAGTTCTTTTGAGGAAAAAGTTGAAGGTGGAGAGTTAACTCTAGTTGAGTTTATGTTGGGGAGTTTATGTTGGGCTAGTTAGCCTAGATAGGGATTGATTTTGTGTCAAAGAAATTAGAATAGTCAGCATGTTGTGTAGGGATCTTATTCTGACCTATTTAACTTAAAAGGAAAAGGTTTTGAAGTACAGATCACAGTTGTAGGGATTTAATTTTGACCTATTTAAGTTAAAAGGATCACAGTTGTAGGGATTTAATTTTGACCTATTTAAGTTAAAAGGAAGTGGTTTTAAAGCAGAACTAACAGTTTTAGTTTTTTTTGAGTACAACTGTCAAAAGGCTTGGTTGTCTTATAGGGTTTCTGTGGCAATAGTCTAACACTAGTGGTCTATTGATTTTTTATGAAGATTGGTTCTAGTTTTATCTAGGTGTTTTAAGGCTTCTGTGTGGTGTTAGCCAACTCAAAGGATAGAGTTTCTATGTCATCCAGGTCAGTTAGGTTAGTTGGGTGGAGACAATCCATTCAGAGGCAACTATGGGCTTCCTATAGTCATCAGAGAGCTTTGGAGGTAATGTCTTGCTAAGTTGAGAGACATCTAAAGGTTTATAGTTATCAAAGGAATTTTTTGGGAAGTATCAAAATTATTGTAGACTTTGGAGGCAAACAGCTCTGTGGCAGAATTCAGAAGAAGAGCTCTAATGGTGGTGGAAGATTAAGAGATGGTCGAACACGGGTCGGCAAAGACCATCATGAAGGTTGGGGGGGTGTAGCCACAAGGTCCATCAACACAGGAAGATATTAGAGGATGCTAGAGGATTAATTCAAGACTAGAAAATACATCTGAATTTGGAGACAAGTAACAATGAGAATCTGACTTATCTGTGGTAGTTTGAGTGAGTTAATTATCACCAGTGGTAAGAGCTGAAGGCAGCTAGCTGGCTCTGAGTGGTTTGAACACTAGGATTTAGAGCTATCTAATGGTGAAGGACACTTTGGGACTTTGTAGAGTAGATTTCTAAATAGGATACAAAGAAAGAACTTTGAAGGTAGAATCTGAGCACTTCTATGTGAGCTAGACATGAGTTTAGTCAACTATGGTCAAGAGATCTGTTAAGTGGTAGATCATATTCATTGTAAGTAGGAGATGACCTTAGAGCAGCACAACCTATTGGATTGATTAGGGAGGCTAGGAGGGTACTAAAGTATCCCATTGGGGAAGCTAAGGACCAATGGATAGTGTCTGGGTGTTCTAAAGCCTTCTATTGTTATTTTTTGTTGGGTTGTGGTGCTTGTGATAGACTCCTCTCATGGTGGTCTAATTCAGATAGAGCTATAAAGGCAATATCTCTTGAAGCCATCATTGTCTTGGTGCCTCCACACAGAGGACAGCTTTCAAGGCACCATTCAAACTGTTGGTTTCCGTAAGAAGTGTTAGCTGTGGAGATGGTTGTGATGATGTCTTATCCTGTGTTTCATGGGCATATTAATGAGGATCCAGAGGAGTTTTTGGCCGGGATTGAGCTGGCAGCTTTTACATATTTGGA
Source organism: Cibotium barometz (assembly GCF_041138505.1). Lineage (NCBI taxonomy): Eukaryota > Viridiplantae > Streptophyta > Polypodiopsida > Cyatheales > Cibotiaceae > Cibotium > Cibotium barometz. Next base: position 12,107,241 of record NC_141076.1, read on the forward strand.
AAGGATATAGATGAGGATAGATTGACACTTTTGTCCATGTTATTAAAGGGGATGCAAAAAGGTGGTTCCAGACTGAGAGGAGTTAGCCACATCAGGGGTAGGCATATGAGGATGTTAAAGGAGATCTGGTGCAACATTTCAAGAAAGGTGAATCCCTGAATACTGTTTGGCAAGATATATAGAAATTGAAGCACAGTTTGTGGAATGTATTTTATCGATTTGTAGACCGTTTTGAGGATTTGTGGGGTAGATGGAATGCTTCATTGTGGGAGAAGAGCCCCCACCTATACTTCTTAGAAAGGATATGTCCATTCAATCCCTTCATCCTGGTTGAGTTAAAAAGATCAGGTACCTTTGATGAAGCTTTAAGGATTGTAAGAGAGAAAGAGTCAAAGCTTCAGAGGCTTAATTAGAAGTAGAAGAAGGTTCCAATTGAGAGTAGACTTGCTATGATTGGATAGAGGAGGATAGAGGAAGGGAGGATTGCTCCAGTTCCAGTGTTGTCTACTACTGAACCAATTAATGCAAGGTATTAATCAATTAAGCCAACAAATGGGAAATTTACATTTGAGTTTGTTTCAAGGAGGCAAAAATGCCCCTAGGGCAAGAGATAGAGAAGGTATGAGAGGCAGAGGCAGAGGAGGCCCTAACTTGAATGTCCAAGGTTTTAATTATGGAAAGGGGTCATATAACCCCTCAATGTCCTTACCCCCAAGGAAAAGGGAGGAGATGTATATCCTCTGGCACCAAGGGAGGAAAGGCCAGATGTGAGAAGGGAAGAGAAGATTCCACACCCACTAGGACCTCAAATTTAACCACAACCAGCAAATGGGCCCAATAACTTGATTGGAAGGGATGACAAAGGAAGAGATAAGGAAGTAGATATGTTAACCATAAAAGAACCAGCATGCAGAAAGTGAAGATGAAGTAGGACCATCCCCAGAAGGAAGAAGGGGAAGAAGATAGAGGACTAGTTTAAAGAGGGTAAGAAAAAGAGAAGATCGAGGAAACATATAGGAATGGAATATTTTCCTCTAGGGGTTTACGTGGAAGAATATGATTTGATAAAGGATCTCCCGCAAACAGAAGGGTCCTACTTTGTCTTGGCCGCAGCTAATATAGCCTAAAACTCAAAAGAACTAGGAGGAAATTGGTTAATACAAGTATTTCGAAGAAGGAGAAGGAGAAGAAAGCAGGATAGTTGAATATAGGACCTGTGTTAAAGAAGATAAGGATTATCTTTTTGTCATGGATGCTTTGATAAACAAGTTTAAGGTTCGTAAGGTGTACATTGATGGTGGTGCCCAGGTTTGTGTAACAAAGCAGGATAGTTGAATATAGGACCTGTGTTAAAGAAGATAAGGATTATCTTTTTGTCATGGATGCTTTGATAAACAAGTTTAAGGTTCGTAAGGTGTACATTGATGGTGGTGCCCAGGTTTGTGTAACAAACTATGGAAGTCTTAAGACTTAAGGTGAGTGCACCTTCAGAATTTAGAGTTAGAATGGCCAATAATGCGAAGGATAGATGTCTAAGAGTTGTGAAGAGGCTGTAGGTGACTATTATTGGATGGAACCTGAGATAGATTTTCATGTCATGCCAACAAAGGACAAAAGCTTACCCTTTAATTTTGGGGAGACCATGGTTGAACAATGAGAGGAGGGGAAGATTGGTGGAGAGAACACTTGATTTTAGGTCTAGATCAAACTACTAGGAAGAAAGTCAGATATGACATGGCCAAGGGGAGAGAATTGATCCCAAAGAATACTTCAGAGGAGGATGACGACGAGGCTGCAAAAACCAATTCCTCAAAGGCTTCTACAATAGAAGAATCTAAGATATAAGAGGATAGCTCAGAGGATGATGACGGGGAAGTTCCATTGTTGCTGGAACCAGATACTGACTTCATGTGCATGCCTTTACAACTGTGTATAAAAGAAGGGGAGAAGGTAGAAGCTAAGGTTGAAGAGCAGTCAGCAGGGATTTCACTGACGTAAACGAAAACATGTGAACATGTTAATAACATATGTTAATAACACAAAAAATCTTGTGATCACATGTTATATTCACAAAGCTTTCACAAGGGCCTTAAAAAATTATCTTTGTCGGGCATAAAAAATCTTCTTAGGTGGCCACTGACCTGCTATTATGTGAAGATGGTAACATGAGAACATGTGAATAGCTTATTCCCATGTGTAGCCAAGCTTTTAAGGGGTTCCCAAATGGCAAGTGACCTGTTATTTTGTGAACGGTAACATGAGAACATGTGAATAACTTGTTCACATGTGTTATTATCACAAAAAATCTTGTGATACACGTGAATATTAAATCCCTGGCAGTCAGCTAAGGAAGAAGTTTTGCAAAAAAATCTTGCTAAAGATCTAGCAGTGGTTGAGAGGAAAGAGTACCTAACAATGTTGCAGTAGTTTCCATATCTTTTTATTTCTTCTTATAATCAAGTTCGGGGGGTGTCAGTTGTGCAACATGAGATACAGTTGAAGTCTAAAGCTAATAGAGTGGTGCAAAGACTAAGAATATTAGGAGTAGTGCAGTAGCAGTTTTTTTTGAGAGAAGAGGTGAGTAAGTTGTTGAAAGTAGGCTTCACCTTTCTAGTTGACAACTCTGAGTGGGCTTCTCTAGTTGTGATTACTCCTAAGAAGAATAAAAAGTGGAGAGTCTATGTATACTTTAAGCCTTTGAATGTCGTGAGAGGGACCATTACCCATTGCCTTTTCAAGATGAAATCCTAGATAGTGTAGCTTGGCATGAGAGGTATGGTGTCTGTGATGGATATTCTGGTTACTTCCAAATTTCTATCACCCTGCTGAGAGGATCATAAGAAAACTACTTTCATTAAACCATGGGGGTGCTTTGCATACAGGGTGATGCCCTTTGGGCTTACAAATGCACCTGCTACTTTCCAAAGATTTATGAACTTGGTGTTTGAGCCCTATTTGGGGTCCTTCATCAGAGGGTTCATAGATGATTTCTATATCTATAGTGGCAGATTAGCTCACCTATGAGAATTGTGACGATGGAATTGAAAAGGCAGGATGAAATGGGTGGACAGTGTCACTTATCTTAGGCCAAGGTATCCCTACTTGAAATGTGGTTTTTAAGAATGGAATTGAGCAAGCTACAGACACATTAGAAAGAGGGGGGTTAGGCAAGGATTTAGATGCATATGCCATGACTGTAACCTACCCTAGTTATGTTGGAAGGGAGATTTTACATGAAGTGGAAGAGTTTTTACACACAGGTCTGGTACCTTCAAGTTTATCCAAAAAATTGAAATACGATATCATAAGGAGAGCTCTATAGTACAGTATTGTTAATAATCAATTGCACATGAAGGGCAAAGATTTGGTTCTCAGAAGGTTCCAAACCAAAGAAGAGATCTTTTCCATAATGGCTGCATGTCATGAAGGGGTTTGTGGAGGGCACTTTTCCCTGAAGTTAACTATGAGAAAGATTCTTACTCTACAGGTTATGTGTGGGCTAGTTTGAGGAAAGATGTCTACCATTGATGCAGAAGCTGTGAGCCATGTGAGAAATAAGGAAGGAGAGTTTTGCACCACAACATTGCTAAATTTTCCACACCACTCTACAAGCTCATAAAGTAGGATGTGAAGTTTATGTGGGAGCCAAAAGTAGAGGAGTCTTTCCAAACCTTGATGAGTCTTTCCAAACATTAATACTAAGGGAAGGAGGGAGGAGTTTGGGGGGGTATATCAAAATATGTGTGTGTAAGGTAAACTTTGTCTAGCTTGATTAACTCAAATGTAAGGTTTTTAGGAATAAGGTTGATGTGATGTTAAATGGTGTGAGCCAAAATGATCTGCGAAGCTCCAATTACTGCACGAGTGTATGATGTCAGTAGAGATCTTGCCTTCACATTAAAGATGGCAACAACAACCACCTTCATCTTCATCATTTCATTTCTTCACTCAATAATTAAGTGCTAGATGTGTGCTTCTTTCTCTCATCTTTTCTTTGTTTTCTTCTTATCCATAATGTGTGTGAGAGAGGCATCATTTTCACAGTAAGGTTACCAAAAAAATGTCCCGAAAATGACTACTATCTAGTGGTAAAGCACTCTTAATTTATTGTTTTAATACTATTTATCAAAATTAAATGTAAAGACTCTTCAAAAATGTAAAACAGTGTCTCAGGCAGGACTACTATTTAGTGGTAAAGCACTTTTAATTTATAATTTTAATACTATTTATCCAAATTAAATCTAAACTCCTCAAAAGTGTATTATTTTCCTAAATTAGATCCTTAAGTGCTTTGTGAGTGCTATTTTTCACTACTAGAAGCACAAAAAGCAGTCCACCTTACCATGCTTTTAGCCCAATATAGGGGAGTCACTCTATGCTAAAAACTATTATTGCATGTGTGTGTAAGAACATATTTTAAATAGCCCATATTTCTAAATTTCTACTTTAAAAAACCAGAATCCCTCATCCCTATTTTGTAAATATAGATCTGTTGATTTTTTATTGAAACCCTCTATCTATAGTTTTTAATATTTGTTGAATCCTCTCTTACATGGATATGGTATGTAAGGCTCCCAATTCAAAAAAAACCCTTTGTTTACTACTATGATGCTAGGTAGCATATGTATAAAGTGACTCCCCCCAAGGTTGATATGACAGTAGCCAAGTTGGGAAGTAATATCCCATATATATGTGGATGTTTTGGGTATAGCTATTGACATTATTTTGGAATAATTTTAGTGGATTATGGAGTTTCCAATCTCATTTACAAGTAATAAAATCTTAGCAAACATTCACCACAAATAAAAGGAAAGCGTTGGGAATGGTTTTTAGTATTCAACATTTAGCACTACTTGGTATATTCTTTTATTTCTTCGAGCCTTTATACATTTGATAAACAAGTAATGATCTAAATGTAGCCATATTTGGTCGTGATATGTGTGAACACACTAAGAACAGCTGGGGAACTTTTTCCCTCTTTAGGAGATTTTTTCCCCCATGCCATTATTGGGGTATGCTTATCATCTTTGTACAACACACATTCATTGTCTATCTAATATCTCATTATGTGCTCTGTTGAGCTTCTCCATTATGTGTGTGTGTGCACATTCCTGCAATTTCCAACATTTGGTATTAGAGCATACGCTCCTAGCCCCTATGATTTTGTCTTCTATCCTTCACCCCGTGTTGCCTATCTTCTTAAATCGGATCAAGGAGCCCTTTTGGTAGAAGAAAGAGGACTGTCAAGTTTGCGGTCAAATTTTTGTTTCAGGCTGTTCGCACGTGAGACACAGCAAATTGAAATCCCCCATGCATTAATTTTTTCTCATAGAGCTTGGGAAAATGCACAAAATCTTGCCCCCCATCTCCCTTCTACCTTTTCAAAATCCCTTAGGTACTATATCTGTAACTACACTATAAGCATGCATATTTCTACCACCTACTATTTCCTGCACAACTTTTTCCATGTATGCATAGTGATGTGCCACATAATCGTCATATAGGTAAACCTCTGTAACACAGGATTCTTCACTCTCCCAGATCTTCACAGCTTTGCATTCATGACTTCCATAGCCTTCTTTACACCAGGTGTGCTCAATACTCGACTGGTATTATGACATTTGCACGACTGGTATTATGACGCAGCCCGCCCCACTCCATGGTCTATAAATTGAACCACTAGATGAGGACTCTCCTGGTCCACTCAAAGACTTTGATTGCTGACTTGCATTCTGTGCAACCAATTTCCACTCACATCAGCCTCAATAGCTTCTTTTTCAATAGCATACCAGCAGCTCATCTCATCAAAAACAACATCCCTGCTTACCCTCAACTCACGCCCTCAACTCATGTGTAGCAGGGTTATAACACCTGTATCCCTTTTGCTCAAGGGAATACCTAATAAACACACATTTTTCAGCTTTTGGATCCAACTTTGTTCTTAGCTCATCCGGCACATGCACATATGCAATGCATCCACAGATCAGACAAATCAACTTTTGCCCCAGTAAACCTCTCCTTTGGAGCTACATTATGTATGGCTGCAGTTGGAGTCTTGTTCATGATGTAAATTGCTGTAGAAATAGCCTCAACCCAATAGCTATGCGGCATATTCTTCTCTCCCATCAATGCTCGCACAATCTCAACAATGTGCCTGTTTTTTTGCCAGTAACTCCATTTTGCTGCGGAGTGTATCTGCATGTAAACTGTCTCCGAATACCATTCTTCTTCAAAAATTTAGTTTTTATTGGAGAAGTACTCTCCCCCTCCATCTGACCTTAGGCACTTTACATATTTCCCTATTTACTTTTCAACCATAACTCTGAAATTTTGAAAATGAGTGAACACCTGACCCTTCTCCTTCATGAAGTATACCCACACTTTCCTTGTGTGGTTATCAATAAATGTCACATAATACCTGCAGCCTCCCATAGACATGGCCTTCATAGGACCCCATACATCTGAATGCACAACATCTAGTGCATTTCTGCTCACATTTCTATCACGTGAAAAAACATGCTTTGTTTGCTTTCCAAATTGGCATGCTTCACATATTTTGTGCATACCTTCAACTTTAATTTTTTGCAGCCCTGTCACAATTCCTTTAGTCTGCATAGACTTCATTCTCTGCACATTCACATGTCCAATTCTTTTATGCCAAATGTTTGTGTCTGCAACAGTTCTTCCTGAACCATTTGCAAACATCGCAGCACTCACTTTAGGCATGTTTACATTCAATGTAAACATTTTGCCAGCTCTGTTGCCTTTTGCAACCAACTTGTACTTGTCTTTAAAGTCTTCAACATAACAACCACCATCAGGATTAAACCGAACCTGCAAACCCTGCTCAATCATCTGGCCAATTGAAACCAGATTCTTTGTTATGTTCCGAACATGAAGTACATCTACAAGGTACTCACTTTGCCATCCTGCATAGACAATGGCACATCTTCAACATGGAAAATTGGATGAGCAATGTCATCCACTGTTTCCACAAAACCTGGTTTTTTAAGGTTTTTCATCTCCTCCTTGAACCACTCCCCATGACTTGTCATATGGTTTGAAGCACCTGAATCAACATACCATACATCATCTTTATGTGATGCTTCAACATTTTCAGACATGGTATAACGACATGCTGCATAACAAACAACCTTTCATTATCCTCATTGTTTCTATTCGAGGATGCATAGTTGTTTTGCTACAATTTCCCATTTTGCATGTCAGCTTGCTTCTTATAACAATCTGCTTGCACATGTCTAGGCTTACCATAATAAAAGCATCCAGGTGTATCATTATACTGCCTTTGCCAATTTCCACGACCTCTTTGATTCCCTTGCCTCTGAATTGGCCTCTTCCACCTGTGTGTTGTTGTTGTTTTGTGATTTCTGGGACTGTTGGTTATTACTGCTGCTGCTGGCCATAATTCTGATTACCTGTTCGGCCACCTCCTTGGCCGTGTCCATAGCCTCCTCTACCTCGTTCTCTTCCTGAACTTGTGTAGAAGTCCTGTTGCTCTGAACTTTTTTTTTTGTGAAGACTATTGGTCTTCACCCAAGCTCTTCTCTTCTATAATCATCATAGACACCAAATCTGTGAAATTGGGAATGTTTCCTGAGTCTAAATAGACATCTTGAATGCCTTGTATTGTGGCCCAAGACCACGTAGATAGACTTCCACCTTATCATCATTATCTACTGAAATGCCAATAGATGCAAGGGATTCCACAATACCCTTGATCTTCAATGCATAGTCATTCAAAGACATACTCTTTTTCTCCACAGTATGAAGTTCATTCTTCAACTGTATCTTTCATGCCTTGGTATTCATTTCTAGAGTTTTACCAAGGTGTCCCATGCCTCCTTGGGGGACTTGGCATTATGTATGTGCCTAATCATGGTGTCTTGCATACTGATAGAGAGCCAATACATAACTTTTTTGGCTTCTTAGTTCCAATCCTTGAAGTCTTTCACATCTGCACCAGTCAGATTGATCTCCAATGCCTCTTCATGCTCACCTTCTATGTAGTCCCAGCAGTAACCCTTTCCCATCAGGAAATTTGTCAACCTGAACCTCCAAGCATGGAAGTTATTCTTATCAAGATTCTCAGCAAACAATCTAGTTTATGCCATCATTTGACATATTGCCAAACACACAAATTCACTAGAACAACACTGTGGTTTGTCCTGCACAAACTGCTGTATTTTCTGCAGCGGTACTATACTACACTCAAATGTCACAACCGTTGACCTCAATGTGCATACATACACCCAATGGCAATTGTTGACCTCCTTGAAGCACACACAATGTCTGCACAACCAATGTGTCTTCCTACAGTTCTTAAAATAGAGTTCTGCATAGAATCGATGACTTACCCGCAGTGCTCGAAATCGCCTGCTTTCTGAAAAACGGAGGTCCTAACACGCCCAAAACGTGTTTTGAGCTGAAAAAGGTTTATCCAATAGGACACTCCAATAGGACAGTATAGTTGCCCTATAGCTTTACTCCCACAAAGAAAGCTCCTCAATCAAAGATCGTTTGCCGGTGCCTACCATAGAGCTCTCCTGACAAGGGTGTAGTCGCCAACACAAATAGGGAAGAGTAGTTGAAGCTCTTACCCTCGTACCGCTTCTTGTGCTTCAAATGCTTGTAGCTCAGTCCTTAGCATAAAAACCAGGGTGCTTTGATACCATCAAAAGATGTAGGGGAGAAGAGAGCTTGAGCTCTTGCAAGCACACACACACTCACAAAACCCTAAAAGAGAACATAGAAGAAGAAAGGGTGAAAATCTTCTTCTTCTTCACACAACACTCAACACACCATATACAAAGATAAGAGTACACACCATATGATAAGGTACTCAACCAAATACATACTAGGGTTCTCTATAGTGTGAACCCAACTAAATGAGCTAGCGCTATAACTATGCCAGTCTCTAGAATGGCTGTCACAAATCCTGTCATCCCACTGGCCGCATATCACCCCTGATCTCACCAATCATGCGAGTGGTGTAAGTGTGGGGCCTATCCCCAGCACAGCAGGCGGGTCATCATTGTCCACCGCCTCACTAGATGATCTCGATCTCAACAAAAAGATATAAGGGAGAAGAGAGCTTGTGCTCTTGCAAGCACACACACTCACAAAATCCTAAAAGAGAACACACAAGGTGAGAGGCTGAAAATCTTCTTCTTCTTCACACAACACTCAACACACCATATACAAGGAAAAGAGTACACACAAGGTGAGAGGCTGAAAATCTTCTTCTTCTTCACACAACACTCAACACACCATATACAAAGAAAAGAGTACACACGATATGAAAAGGTACTTAACCAAATACATACTTGGGTTCTCTATACTGTGAACCCAACTAAACGAGCTGGCGCTATAACTATGCCAGGAGTCTCTAGAATGGCTATCACACAGCCTGTCATCCCACCGGCTGCATATCACCCATGATCTCACCAACCATGCGAGTGGTGTAAGTGTGGGGTCTATCCCCTAGGCACGGGTCATCATCAGTGTCCACCGCCTCACTAGATGAGGTCAATATCTCAACAATCCCCCTCGAGCTCAACTCCATCTCATGTACACCAAGCAAAGCCTTGAATCTAGGAAGCTTCTCTATACCCAATGCTTTGGGGAAGATGTCAGCAACCTGATCCTCTGTGTTGACATAAACAAGGTCAACATCTCCTGCCAAAACCTTCTCTCTGTGTGATAAAATGATAGTGGACCTCTATATACTGTAAACTGTTAATGTTGTCACAAAAAATGATAACTTGTCTATCCACTAATAGACCCAAATCTGCAACAAGTAGCTTTCTCAACCAAACTACCTCACATGCTGCCATAGTAGCACCTCTGTACTCGGCCTCTGTAGTACTACTAAATAGAGAAACCGTAGGCTGCTTCTTGATGCTCCAAGTCATAGCAGCACTCCCCAAAGAAAACATGAAGCCACTAGTAGATCTTCTATCTATGACACTACCAGCCTAATCAGCATCTGTGTACCCATGTACGCATATCTCTGTCCCAGTTTCATAAAATAGTCCATAATGCAAAGTAGACCTCACATACCTCAGTATGCATCTCAATATATCCAAATGTGGCTTCCGAGAGGAACCTGCATAAACTGACTCACCAACCCAACAGCATAGCTCAAATCTAGGCTGGTGATCGTCATGTAGATCAAGCTTCCTACTATTCTCCTATACATAGTAGAATCCTCCAAAATCTCTCCTGAATATGTACTCAACTTGCCATTCTGATCCAATGGCACCAAGAGAGGGTTCCAGCCTGTCATACCATACTTGGACAACATGTCCAAGCCATAATGTCTCTGCAATAATCCAATACCATGTGGTGACCTAATTACCTCAATGCCCAAGAAATACCTGAGCTCCCCCAGATCCTTCATCTCAAACTTCTGTCTAAGCAAGATCTTTACATCAAAGATCTCTGCATCATGGTCCTCCGTAATGATCAGGTCATCTACATATATGACAACAAGCACAACCCCTCTATTACTGTGTCTCTCACATACAGCGAGAAATCTACATTAGCTACATGAAAGCTACATGAAAGCCAATAGTGACAAGGTATTCAAAAATCTTGTAAGACCATGCTCCTAGTGCTTGTTTTAAGCCATACAAGGCTTTCTTCAACCTGCAATGCTCGGGGTGACTCACATCCTCATCACCAGGTGGCTGCAACATTTACACCTCTTTCTGCAAATCCCCATGCAAGAATGCATTCTTTACATCCATATGATGTAAAGACCATTGCTTTGATGCAGCCCACTGCTATCACAACTCTCAATGTTGCCATCTTGGCAACTGGGCTGAAAGTTTTCTCATAATCAATGCCATATGTCTGCGCATATCCTTTGGTTACCAATCTAGCCTTGTACCTGCTTATGCTTCCATCACTATTATGTTTTACTTTGTACACCCACTTGCATCCAATGGCTTTCTTGCCTTCAGGCAATTGCACTAAATCCCAAGTCTCATTTCCATATAGTGCATCCATCTCCTCATCCATAGCTTTCTCCCAACACACATTTCCAATAGCCTTATCAATGCATGTGGGCTCTACAACCTACACAACTTTTTCCATGTATGCATAGTGATGTGCCACATAACCATCATAGGTAAACCTCTGTAGCACAGGATTCATCACTCTCCCAGACCTTCGCAGATTTGCATTCATGGCTTCCATAGCCTTCTTTACACCAGGTGTTCTCATAGCTCGTATCCCAAGATCCTCATCAAGGCTCATGTCTGAGCCACTAGAATCTCCATCAACATGAGAATGCCCTATAGAATTGTCAGGCATACTAAGGGGCTCAATCACTTTCTCTTTGCCTTTATGTGATGTACTAATCACATTTGTAGGACTGTTATTATGACGCAGCCTGCCACTCCATGGTCTATAAACTGAACCACTAGATAAGGACTCTCTTGGTCCACTCAAAGACTTTGATTGCTGACTTGCATTCTGTGCAATTACATTTCCACTCACATCAGTCCCAATAGCTTCTTTTTCAGCAGCATACCAGCAGCTCATCTCATCAAAAACAACTTCCTTGCTTACCCTCAACTCACATGTAGTAGGGTTATAACACCTGTATCCCTTTTGCTCAAGGGAATACCTAATAAACACACATTTTTCAGCTTTTGGATCCAGCTTTGTTCTCAGCTCATCTGGCACATGCACATATGCAATGCATCCAAAGACTTTCAGCAGATGAGACAAATCAAGTTTTCTGCCAGTAAACCTCTCCTCTGGAGTTACATCATGTATGGCTGTAGTTGGAGTCCTATTCATGATGTAAACTACTGTAGAAACAACCTCAACCCAGTAGCTATGCGGCATATTCTTTTCTTCCATCAATGCTCCCACAATCTCAGCAATGTGCCTGTTTTTTTGGTCAGTAACTCCATTTTGCTGTAGAGTGTATCTGCATGTAAACTGTCTCCGAATACCACTTTTCTTTAAAATATCAGAGACCTCATTGGAGAAGTACTCTCCCCCCTCCATCTAACCTTAGGCACTTTACATATTTCCCTGTTTGCTTTTCAACCATAACTTTGAAATTTTGAAAATGAGTGAACACCTCACCCTTGTCCTTTATGAAGTATACCCACACTTTCCTTGTGTGGTCTCATCAATAAATGTCACATAATACCTCACCCTTGTCCTTCATGAAGTATACCCACACTTTCCTTGTGTGGTCTCATCAATAAATGAGTGAACACCTCACCCTTGTCCTTCATGAAGTATACCCACACTTTCCTTGTGTGGTCTCATCAATAAATGTCACATAATACCTGCAGCCTCCCATAGACATAGTCTTTGTAGGACCCCATATATCTGAATGTACAATATCTAGTGCATTTCTACTCACATTTCTATCACGTGGAAATACATGCTTTGTTTGCTTTCCAAATTGGCATGCTTCACATATTCTCTACATACCTTCAACTTTAAACTTTGGCAGCCTTGTCACAATTCCTTTAGTCTACATAGACTTCATTCTCTGCACATTCACATGTCCAATTCTTTTATGCCAAATGTCTGTGTCTGCAACAATTCTTTAACCATTTGTAAACATCGCAGCACTCACTTTAAGCATGTTTACATTCAATGTAAACATTCTCCCCACTCTCTTGCATTTTGCAACCAACCTACACTTGTCTTTAAAGTCTTCAACATAACACCATCAGGATTAAACCGAACCTGCAAACCATGCTCAATCATCTAGCAAACTGAAACCAGATTCTTTGTTATGTTTAGAACATGAAGTATATCTACAAGGTACTTCACTTTTTCATCCTGCATAGACAATGGCACATCTCCAACATGGGCAATGGGATGAGCAGTGTCATCCCCTGTTTCCACAAAACTTGGTCTTTCAAGGTTTTTCATCTCCTTGAACCACTCCCCATGACGTCATGTGGTTCAAAGCACCTGAATCAATGTACCATACATCATCTTTATGTGCTGCTTCAATATTTTGAGACATGGCATTAACGACATGCTGCATGAAAAACAACCTTTCATTATCCTCATTGTTTCTGCTCGAGGATGCATAGTTGTTTTGTTGCAATTTTCTATTTTGCATGTCAGCCTACTTCTTATAACAATCTACCTACACATGTCCAGGCTTACCACAATAAAAGCATCCACATGTATCATTATACTGCCTTTGCCAATTTCCACGACCTCTTTGACTCCCCCTGCCTTTGAATTGGCCTCTTCCACCTGCATGTTGTTGTTGTTGTGAATTCTGGGACTGTTGGTTGTTGTTATTGCTGGCCATAATTCTGATTACCTATTTGGCCACCTCCTTTTTTTGTGTCCACGGCCTCCTCTACCTTGTCCTCTTCCTTAACTTGTGTAGAAGGCCTATTGCTCTGAACTGTTTTTGTTTTGTGAAGAGTGTTGGTTTTCACCCAAGCTCTTCTCTTCTATAATCAACATAGACATCAAATCTGTGAAATTGGGAATGTTTTCTCGAGTCTCAATAGACGTCTTGAATGCCTTGTATTGTGACCCGAGACCACGTAGACAAACTTCCACCTTATCATCATCATCTACTGAAATGCGAATAGATGCAAGGGATTCCACAATACCCTTGATCTTCAATGCATAGTCAATCACAAACATACTCTTTTTCTCCATAGTATGTTCATTCTTCAACTGTATCTTTCATGCCTTGGTATTCGTTTCATAGAGTTTTACCAAGGTGTCCCACACCTCCTTGGGGGACTTGGCATCCTGTATGTGCCCAATCATGGTGTCCTGTATGTGCCCAATCATGGTGTCCTGTATACTGATAGAGAGCCAATACATAACTTTTCTGGCTCCTTTGGTTCCAATCCTTGAAGTCTTTCACATCTGCACCAGTTCGATTGATCTCCGGTATCTCCGGTGTCTCTTCATGCTCACCTTCTATGTAGTCCTAGTAATCCTTTCCCATCAGAAAATTTGTCAACCTGAACCTCCAAGCATGGAAGTTTTTCTTATCAAGCTTCTCGATTACCTGTTCGGCCACCTCCTTGGCCGCATCTAGGGCCTCCTCTATCTGGTCCTCTTCTTGAACTTGTGTCGAAGGCCTGCTGCTTTGAAATGTTTTTGTTTTGTGAAGATTATTGGTCTTCACCCAAGCTCTTCTCTTCTATAATCAACATAGACACCAAATCTGTGAAATTGGGAATGTTTTCTCCCGAGTCTGAATAGACATCTTGAATGCCTTGTATTGTGGCCCGAGACCGTGTAGACAAACTTCCACCTTATCATCATCATCTACTCAAACGCCAATAGATGCAAGGGATTCCACAATACCCTTGATCTTCAATGCATAGTCATTCACAGACATACTCTTTTTCTCCACAGTATGAAGTTCATTCTTCAACTGTATCTTTCGTGCCTTGGTATTCGTTTCATAGAGTTTTACCAAGGTTTCCCACGCCTCCTTGGGGAATTTGGAATCCTGTATGTGCCCAATCATGGTGTCCTATATACTGATAGAGAGCCAATACATTACTTGGGGAATTTGGAATCCTGTATGTGCCCAATCATGGTGTCCTATATACTGATAGAGAGCCAATACATTACTTTTCAGGCTCCTTGGTTCCAATCCTTGAAGTCTTTTACATATGCAGCAGTCGGATTGATCTCCGGTATCTCTGGTTCCTCTTCATGCTCACCTTCTATGTAGTCCCAGTAATCCTTTCCCATTTAGGAAATTTATCAACCTGAACCTCCAAGCATGGAAGTTGTTGTGAACCTCGAAATCGCGTGCTTTTTGAAAAATGCAGGTCCTAACGTGGCCGAAACACATTTTTGGCCCGAAAAGATTGGTCCATTAGGACATTATAGTTGCCCTATAGCTTACTCCCACGAAGAAAGCTCCTCAATCAGAGATCATTTGTCGGTGCCTCCCGTAGAGCTTGTGATACAAGGGTGTAGTCGCCAACACAAATAGGGAAGAGTAGATGAAGCTCTTACCCTCCTTGTACCACTTCCTGTGCTTCTCTTGCTTGCAGCAAGGCCCTTAGCATGAACCACGCTCTAATACCATGAAAAGATGTAGGGGAGAAGAGAGCTTGAGCTCTTGCAAGCACACACACAGTCACATAATCCTAAAAGAGAACACGCAAGGTGAGAGGCTAAAAATCTTCTTCTTCTTCACACAACACTCAACACACCATATACAAAGATAAGAGTACACACAATATGAAAAGGTACTCAACCAAATACATACTAGGGTTCTCTATAGTATGAACCCAACTAAATGAGCTGGCGCTATAACTATGGTAGTCTCTAGAATGGCTATCACACAACCTGCCATCCCACTGGCCACATATCACCCATGATCTCACCAACCATGCCAGTGGTGTGTGGGGCCTATCCCCGAGACGGGTTATCAGTGTCCACCGCCTCACTAGATGAGCTCGATATCTCAAGAGGTCCTACCCCTGGAAGTTGTGGGTAGAGAACCAATTTCATCTAAGCGAGGCTTTCTCAAAATCTCCATATGAAATAATTGTTTTTCTCATTCCAACTAAGCAGAGTTCCACTCTATAGAAAGCCTATGTCTTCGTTCAAGGGATATTTTAAAAATATCCTATTTTATCTATGAATTTACGCATGTAAAAAAATAACTAACAAGATAAAATAATACTCACAATCTATTTTTTAAGTACACATGCTATTGTGCCTACATCCTAGGAGATGTGTGCATTATGAAGAAAGGATAGACATGTAGCAAACTCCCAAATGCACATGAGATGTGAGGGTTCCACTAATATATGAACAAAATCGATTTAACATTTGGAGAGATCCCCTTCAAGGGTGCTTATGAAAATGTCTTTGGCGGATAATACATGATCCTACATGCAACGCATCATGAACCTCTGTGATCCTTTCATGACATGGTATCAAAGTTAGGCACCCCGATATGGCCTTCAAGAAATAAGAGGGAGTGTGAAGGACATATTGTGTTGTGCATGTGTGCTTGGAGAAGTGCATGTTATCAACAAGAAAGCAATGACACATGCTCAACACCCACATGAACATGTGGTGTAATAGTTCTAATCATATATGAGCAAAACCAATTCTTATCCATCAAACACATCAAGAGAGCTTCTTTAAGGATGGCTAGTATATGTCTATGATGGAGTTTACGTGATCCTACAAGCACCATGCCACTCAAATGACTCTATAAAAAGATTAATAAATCACTCAAATGACTCCATAAACTAATTAAGAAATTAGCCAAACCATATCGTTGTTTTTTATTCATTGAATTTTCTATCCAAAAATGATTTTTTCTATATAAAGAAGTTACTTGAATGATTTCTCATCACAATAAGGGATCATAAACATCATGATGGAGTTTTTTTTATTAATCTTTGATTGAATTATATGTGCTTTAGGCAAGCCATTTTAAGACCTTGATCACTTTATATACTTATTATTTTGGCATGAAAATGCATAATTTGACACCATACACTTTTTCCTAACTTTCTATTCATGTATATACAAAGACTCTATAAGAAAAATCTCATGAGATGTAAAATGAAAATGAAGCCTCTATGTAAAACATGTCATGTATATATAAAGCCTCTAACACTAGTTTGGTAGCTCAATAGAACATAAATATGTCTTTTCATGGGTTTGATAAAAATTTCATATCTTGTGAATGGGAGAAGTATTTTAGCATTTCTCTTTTGAGGCATGTCTTCATGATGTGGAAAAAAATAGGAAATTACTAAAATGATAAAAATAACCTTAAATGTCATTGATAAATCACCATAAGTAGAGGTATATCCATCACTATAGTCTAAACAGGTTACGAAATTTACAAAGAAGGTTCCTACATGCAAGAAAACAATGATATAGACTCTTATAAATTTCTCCTAAACCATACATAATGATAAGAGATAGATTTTTCATGATAAAAATTATTGCATTTCTAGTTAATTCAATTAAATTTATTTCTTAGAATCTCTTTTTAGTTGTTGAGTGATATTTGACACCCAGAATATGGCAATAGTGTGAGCTTATATAGTGATTTAGTAGTTATACTAATAAATAAATATCTCCACTAAAGTACTTGATCAAGAATGCATATCTAAATATTTCAATTTAGTTGGAAGACAAGGCGATGGTCTCAACTTTAAAAATTGCATTCATAACAAAACAACGTATATAAATCCTTGCTTATATTTGAATTACCTAGTGAGAAACTTATGAAAATCGTGTTTGTTATTATATAAAATGAGTAGATATTCCACTAAAAGCCTTGTGAGATGTTTAAAAATGCATGAAGTAGTCTCTTATTCCATAGTAATAAATATGGTTCGAAATTTGTAAACTTTCATTTAAAAACAAAGTGCCTAAAAGGACAGTTGTATATGAGATGAGCTCTCAGAAAATGCACCAACAAAGCATAGCATTGTACAGAACATGTGTGTAAAATTTGGTCCTAGTCTTTGAGTGTTCAATTACCTATGAAAATCCTCAAAGTTAATTTTCTTAAAACAGCTAAATACCTTAGAATTTTCATTAAGACCTAACAATTGGAGTTCTAGTTGATTTTTGTGCCTAAGATGGATTATATTACACCATATATATATATATATATATATATATATATATATATAGAAAGCAATGAGAAATTGACTAATTAAAGCCTTTAATCCAAATAATATATTCCAAACAGCTCTGTATTATGACTATAATTTTGCCTATGAATTCTTATGAAATTGAAAAGCCTTAAGGTAACCAATATGATCTCAAAAAATCCCAATTTTCTTTCACTATGTAACAGATGATATGAAAAAAGGAAACCTTTTATTTTCACTATCCATAGGTTTTAAATAATTCCTTAAAGTTGGTCGATAAACATGACATAAATATATCCACGGGCACTTGTCCATCCTATTACCAAACTAATGCTAAGCATGTCATAAGATGTAAAACCAAAATATTAGAGCCTTTCTAAAACCTCTTAAACGGAAACTTTTATGTGCAGCTACAACGGTACCAAACTAGTGTGAAACATCATGAGAAGAAGAAGACTTTGCTTTAAGATATTATAGAGGTGGCAGCTTGCCCAGTAGGAGAGTATATATAAAGTTAAATAGATTTTTGGTGTGCCTGCACCATACATAGACAAAATTGTGGAGATAAGCGACCAGCCTAACGTTAGTATTCTCACAATAGAGTCTGGAATAGATACACAACCAGTACGAAACACTTTGACTTGTAAATTACACAGCATTTTGCATCCGTGAAATTTGCATGCGAAGAAGAAAGCTGCTTCATGCTCACGCACACGGTTTCGCATTTCAGGCCTTCAGTATCTGCACGTTGGTTCTGATCCTCCAATCATTCACCGGGACGTGAAGAGCAGCAACATACTTCTCAACGACAAGATGCAGGCAAAGGTGGCTGACTTCGGAATTTCAAAATTGAAAGAAGGGGACAGCACCTTATCTCATGTATCAACTGTAAATGTGGTCGGGACAGTAGGCTATCTTGATCCTGTGTAAGTTTTATCTACCTAGGATTGAGTGGTTTAATTAAATTAAATCATTGATTTATATCTGTTTATTACTTTAATTGTAACCAAGGTAAAACTTAAAGTCTTGTCATATGAATAGTTGGATGATCTTAGAGCTTCTATATAAATAATGCATGCAGGTACCACGCTACGAATCAGCTGACAGATAAGAGCGATGTGTATAGTTTTGGTGTAGTGTTGTTTGAACTGATATGTGGCCGAGCTCCGATCGATGCCTTGAGCAGTCCGCCACAGCATATAGTCAATAGGGTTTGTGCTAAACTCGTTTAATATTCAATGAAGAACTAAGGAATTATTTCTCTGTAACAGCAAAGCCTAAGTTATATGGTTAATGATGCATTTGGGAGCAGGTTAAGCCAGCCATACTGCGAGGTAATGTTGGAGACATTGTGGATCCCGTGTTGATGAACGGGTACAAACTGGAGTCGATGTGGAGGGTGATTGATGTTGCATTAGGATGCGTGGACAGTGATCTGAGCAAGAGGCCCAGCATGAGCGAGGTGGTTCAAGTGTTGAGAGAAGCCGTGAAAATCGAGACAGAAGACACATCTCTCTCTCTCTCTGCCGCGGACGTGAGCAGTAGTAGCTCCTCTACATCCTCAGGGAAAGCCCCCACGCCATCCTTCGCTACAATATAGAAAAAACCCTAATTAGGCTCATGCTGGACCCAAGGTGAACGAAATCTTGCCTCCAGACGTAGCTTCAACACTCACTCACTCCATGCATACGTACAAAGCATAGCCCTAAACATTAGCTTACCATGATTGCGTCTATTATATTGTTACCCCAACTCCAAAAGCAAGTACGGTATGCGTGTGCTAATAGCTTTTCTCATATTATTAGTAAACAAAAGAAAATAGAAAACTAAAGATGTATGTATATTAACGAGAATTTAGTAAAGATACTAGAAATCTCTAGAGTATAGACTTTTTAATTAATCAACCGTGAAGCATCACAAAAGTGACATTTTTTTACTCCATCACCGACAAGAGTAACAAAAACAAAATCTCTTGTGTCTACTTACACAAGAATAACAGCATCTAACGAACTTCTATGCCAAATAGTATCGATGCAAATATGTATGCCCATTTATATTTAACAAGAAGAAACTATATCGACACGCTCTACGCATTGCATGATTGAGAGTCCTTATAAATCTTTTGTCTAGAAAGGGTCTTTTCCAACTTTTTGGAAACTATCAATTGGAGTAAAATTGTTCTTTTTTGAGGATCATGATTTCAATGTCTTTCAAAAGATTGTCCAATTTCACATAGATTCTGTAATTTTGGATGTTATGTTTCTTATCATCCTCTGTTTTGGAAAGCAATCCATGGAAATTGGTTTTTTTTAATAAAGTCTTATTCCATTCCTAGTTGCACACAAGAATTTCACCCAGCTATATATACACACCATACGACTCACCACACACACACACCTAAGTACCATAAGAGGGTACCACCCTTCCAAATATTGGCCACTTTGTAGGGACTGGGACAAGCCATGAGACGAACCCCACAAGTTAGTCGCTCGGCCAATTGGAGTGAACACCCTCCATAGCTTTGGTAGAATTGGGCATCACAAGTTGAGTCACGATCTTTGATGTCCATGGCAACCATCGTTCCTTATCCAGAGCATGAGCTTAAAGAGCAAGCGTTACACATAGTTGTTGCCACAAGATCATTGAGGAGGAGGGCAGAAGTAAGCATCATGCCATAATCGAATGATGACGGGCTAAGGTGTAAAATGGTAGCCTATGTGCCCACCTGCACTCGAATACATCGTTAGTATAAAATGTCCCGAAGAGGATTTGAACCCAAGACCTGTCGTAGAAAGTCCAAAGTCTTATATACTAGGCTACCGCCTCAAGGATAGAAAATTGGGATTTTCACTTATAACACCATATTGGAGAATTTTTAAAAATCCCAATTGCCATTTTGTAAGAATGTGAAAAAGGGACCATGGTGAATCTTTTTAAAAAATTTTCAAAACACCCTTATGTGACATATCATAAGAAGGAGCTTAGTTTCTAAATGCCCATTCTCCTAGAACTTTTGAGTTTGTATGCTTAAGACACACCAAAAAGTAGATTAAAAAGAAAATTCCCAAAGTCTTAGGATTTTTCCAAATTCTCCAATATGGTAATTTATTGTTATTATCCTTAAAACAAAGACACTCCAATATGGTCACAATGTAGTGTTATTGTCAAGAGTGAGACCTTCATTGCGTGTACTTACATAAGAATAGCAACATTCAATGAATTTTTATGCTAAAGGATATCGATACAAATATATATGCACATTTATATTTAGCAACAAGAAACTAGATGCTAGTGTGCTCTAAGCCTTATTGAGGGGGCCTTATAAATATTTTAACTAGCAAGGGTCTCTTCTATGTTTTTGGATCCTACTACTACTAAGTATCATGTCCTTCAATACATAAAGTCATAGTACCCATCATATGCTTCATTGCAAACAAATGATCTTCATTCCCATGACCTACATTGCTAGAGGATGCATAGTTACTATAATGATTTTTTTCACCTTGTACATACTTTTTCTATAATGAATTTTGTCATCTTGTAAAAAAAAATCTTCTTGTAACATTCCCTATCCATATGATGTAAATACCGATTATTATACCGACATAAATACCAACAATAGCAAAAATGTATTTTTCAACGGTTAGAATGGAAAAAATTGGGGCAGTTTGTTCCAACCTATCCCATTTTTCCCACAATACCTAGCTATGTACTTTAATTAAAGATAAAGATGCTAAAAAGATAATTGAATTTACGCATAAGTTATACGTTAAATTTGAAAATTTTGAAAAGCTATAAATATCCGTATTCAAGATTTTGTAACTCATTGGCATTAAGAGACCTCACAAGAAGTATAAAACTCCGCATTGAATTACCATCAAGATTAGAGACCTAAGTTTCATTGTAATCCAATCCCCTTGATATCCTACGTTTGGAATCATATGAGCTAACATTTGAATGTCTTGGGAACTAATGTGTATGTTAAGTCTAATTCAAGATGCCCCTCTCATGCCCTTTATCTTTATATCTTCCAAATCTCAACTCAAAGAAGACTAAATGTATGATAAGCTTAGCAAAGAATGAAGTTTAAGTGTATGATATACTAAGAAAACATGTCCTAACTATGATTTCTGACCTCACGTTCCATCTCCTATGATTGATGACCCTGAACATTTGTCGAAGAATGAGTTGCTCACTCCATCATTGATGACCCTACACATTTGTCGAAGAATGAGTCACTCACTCCATCCCTCGTAGAGCATGGTGACAAAGGCTTTGCCACATGCATGCATACAGGCTTTGATCAAGAGTAGAAATATCTTTCTCTCACCAAGGGGCGAGAGCACAGTGACAAAGAGGGGGAGAGAGAGAGAGAGAGAGAGTTTGCATGTTTGAGTAAGAGAAAGAGAGTATGTGATGTGTGTGAGTGAGATATAGAGAGAGTGTGTACATGTGTGAGTGAGATAGAATGTCTCGTAGAATATGTAGATTCATTCAGGGGGAAAATCTAAGGCCCGTCTAAAACTCATGCATAATGTCACACTTTGTTGAAATATGCAAGTGAATGGATGTGTGTGGGAAAAAGCCCTTAGCTGACTGTAAAAGGGAGTCAGTAATTGAGTGGGTAGTAGTGAAAAGGTGAGAAGAATCTACTGAATGAGAGAATCATGGGTAGGGTGAGTGAATATAGGGGTGTGGAAAGATTCTAGGAAAAGGTACCCCCAGATGTAGGGGAGCTGGCACACAAATCAGTGGGATTAGATACTTGGCATCTAATGGATATAAAATCTATAAATTGAGGCATTGGCCTATTGAGAAATTGTTGGTTTTTTAGTATCCATGCCTACATTCAGCTATTAGATTAATTATGCACTAATCTTATCTTAAAAACCTTCTAATTACTTGCTAATCATGTTGATCCTTGCATTTTATCCACCACAGCTCATCACATTGCTGCAAATTCAGCTTGGTATTAGAGCCATAACTTAGGATTCAGCTAATTTTTAAGCTAATCACTTTGCTAATCATGATTAGAAACTAATCCTCATTTTAGTCTTTTTTTTTCAACTAATACTCTGCAACCCCAGCTCTAGCCTTCACATTAGACTAAATCCTATTAGCCAAACCTAGCCACCTTCCCCACGCATCAGCACATCAACTCAATTCATCAAATTGTCGAGAGGAGTAAGTGGGAATTGCGATTTTGCTAGCGCCTGTTTTTCTCCGTAAAAGTGCAAATTGGTCATCATGCCTTGGAACTGGGAGCAATGGAGCTATCCCAAGGGGTTTTTGGGTGCTCTCAACATGGCCTCAGAATCTTAAAATTTATCAAGGAGAAGCTACATCATGCCCTGCATCAAATCTGCAAAGTGACTTTGGTGAAACACAGAGATTAAGCATTCAATGTTTGGTCAAATCTTTTATTTTTAGGCTTGATCCTCTACTAGACTAACTTCTATTGATTCCCTTGAAAGGATTTGAGCTTATTTGAACTCTAAGGCACCAGATATGGCCTCCCCATACACTCTATTTTTTGCACACATAATATCCCCATGCAAGAATGCATTCTTTACATCCATCTGATGTAAAGACCATTGCTTTGATGCAACCACTGCTATCACAACTCTCACTGCTACCATCTTGGCAACTGGGCTAAAAGTTTCCTCATAATCATTTCCATATGTCTGCGCATATCCTTTGGCTACCAATCTAGCCTTGTACCTGCTTATGCTTCCATCACTGTTATGTTTTACTTTGTACACCCACTTGCATCCAATGGCTTTCTTGCCTTCAGGCAATTGCACTAAATCCCAAGTCTCATTTCCATATAGTGCATCCATCTCCTCATCCATAGCTTTCTCCCAACACACATTTCCAACAGCCTCATCAATGCATGTGGGCTCTACAACCTGCACAACTTTTGCCATGTATGCATAGTGATGTGCCACATAACCATCATAGGTGAACCTCTACACAGGATTCTTCACTCTCCCAGATCTTCGCAGCTTTGCATTCATGGCTTCCATAGCCTTATTTGCACGAGGTGTTCTCATAGAGCTAGTATCCCAAGATCCTCATCAAGGCTTATCTCTGAGCCACTAGACTCTCCATCAACATGAGAATGCCCTGCAAAAATGTCAGGCATACTAAGGGGCTCAACCACTTTCTCTTTGCCTTTATGTGATGTGCTAATCACATTTGCAAGACTGGTATTATGACGCACCTTGCCACTCCATGGTCTATCAACTGAACCACTAGATGAGGACTCTCCTGGTCCACTCAAAGACTGTGATTGCTGACTTGCAACCTGCACAACTTTTGACATGTATGCATAGTGATGTGCCACATAACCATCATAGGTAAACCTCTGCACAGGATTCTTCACTCTCCCAGATCTTCGCAGCTTTGCATTCATGGCTTCCATAGCCTTCTTTACACCAAGTGTTCTCATAGTTGGTATCCCAAGATCCTTATCGAGGCTCATCTCTGAGCCACTAGACTCTCCATCGACATGAGAATGCCCTGCAGAAATGTCAGGCATACTAAGGGGCTTCAACCACTTTCTCTCTGCCTTTATGTGATGTACTAATCACATTTGCAAGATTGGTATTATGACGTAGCCTACCACTCCATGGTCTATCAACTAAACCACTAGATGAGGACTCGCCTTGTCCACTCAAAGACTGTGATTGCTGACTCGCATTCTGTGCAACCACATTTCCACTTATATGAGTCCCAACAGCTTCTTTTTCAGCAGCATACCATTTGCTCATCTCATCAAAAACAACATCCCTGCTTACCCTCAACTCACGTGTAAAGTCAATATTAGGTAATTTAGAAAAAATCTCACATTTTGGGAATCAATTACTCCATATAGTTTTGGACATATCTTAAACATACTAACTCCAAATTTGTCGGAGATCATAGATTTAGATTCTACTCTTCAAGATCTTTCCGATGATATGTCACATGAGGGGGTTTTGAGAAACTTTTGGACAAGTTCACCATGCTCCCATTTTTTAAATGGGAATGGGATTTTTCCCAAACTATCTAATATGGTGTTTGTAGCAGGGTTATAACACCTGTATCCCTTTTCCTCAAGGAAATACCCAATAAATACACATTTTTTAGCTTTTGGATCCAACTTAGTTCTCAGCTCATCTGGCACATGCACATATGTAATGCATCCAAAGACTTTCAGATGAGACAAATCAGGTTTTATGCCAATAAACCTCTCCTCTCGAGTTACATCATGTATGGATGCAATTGGAGTCATGTTCATGATGTAAACTGCTGTAGAAACAGCCTTAGCCCAATAGCTATGCGGCATATTCTTCTCTCCCATCAATGCTCGCGCAATCTCAACAATGTACCTGTTTTCTTGCTCAGCAACTCCATTTTGTTGTGGAGTGTATCTGCATGTAAACTGTCTTTGAATACCATTCTTCTGCAAAAATTCAAAGAACTCATTGGAGAAGTACTCTCCCCCTCCATCTGACCTTATGCACTTTACATGTTTCCCTTTTTGCTTTTCAACCATAACTCCGAAATTCTGAAAATGAGTTAACACCTCACTCTTCTCCTTCATGAAATATACCCACACTTTCCTTGTGTGGTCACATCAATAAATGTCACATAATACCTGTAGCCTCCCATAGACATGGTCTTTGTAGGACCCCATACATCTGAATGCACAACATCTAGTGTATTTCTACTCACATTTCTGTCACGTGGAAATACATGCTTTGTTTGCTTTCCAAATTGGCATGCTTCACATATTTTCTACATACCTTCAACTTTAAACTTTGGCAGCCCTATCACAATTTCTTTAGTCTGCATAGACTTCATTCTCTGCACACTCACATGTCCAATTATTTTATGCCAAATGACTCTGTCTGCAACAATTCCTGAACCATTTGCAAACATCACAGCACTCACTTCAGGCATGTTTACATTTAATGTAAACATTCTGCCCACTTTGTTGTCTTTTGCAACCAACCTGCACTTGTCTTTAAAGTCTTCAACATAACAACTATCAGGGTTAAACCGAACCTGCAAACCCTACTCAATCATCTAGCCAACTGAAACCAGATTCTTTGTTATGTTCGGAACATGAAGTACAGCTGTGCAAGGTACTTCACTTTGCCATCCTGCATAGAGAATGGCACATCTCCACCAACCGTTGGGCAATTGGATGAGCAGTGTCATCCCCTGTTTCCACAAAACGTGGTCTTTCAAGGTTTTTCATCTACTTGAACCACTCCCCATGACTTGTCATATGGTTCGAAGCACCTGAATCAACGTACCATACATCATCTTTATGTGCTGCTTTAACATTCTCAAACATGGCATTAAGAACATGCTGACATGCAAAATGGAAAATTGCAACAAAACAACTATGCATCCTCGAGTAGAAATAATGAGGATAATGAAAGGTTGTTTATTATGCAACCTGCTTCTTATAGCAATCTGCCTGCACATGTCCAGGCTTACCACAATAAAAGCATCCATGTGTATCATTATACTCCCTTTGCCAATTCCCACGATTTCTTTGACTCCCCCTGCCTCTAAATTGGCCTCTTCCACCTGCGTGTTGTTGTTGTTGTGCATTTTGGGAATGTTGTTGTTGCTGTTGTTGCTGGCCATAATTCTAATTACTTGTTCGGCCACCTCCTTGGCCACATCCACGGCCTCCTCTACCTCGTCCTCTTCCTGAACTTGTGTAGAAGGCCTGCTGCTTTGAACTATTTTTGTTTTGTTAAGACTATTGGTCTTCACCCAAGCTCTTCTCTTCTATAATCAACATAGACACCAAATCTGTGAAATTGGGAATGTTTTCCCGAGTCTGAATAGACGTCTTCAACGCCTTGTATTGTGGCCCGAGACCACGTAGACAGACTTCCACCTTATCATCATCATCATCTATTGAAACACCAATAGATGCAAGGGATTCCACAATACCCTTGATCTTCAATGCATAGTCATTCACAGACATACTCTTTTTCTCCACAGTATGAAGTTCATTCTTCAACTCTACCTTTCGTGCCTTGGTATTTGTTTCATAAAGTTTTACCAAGGTGTCCCATGCCTCCTTGGGGGACTTGGCATCCTGTATGTGCCCAATCATGGTGTCTTGTATACTGATAGAGAGCCAATACATAACTTTTCTGGCTCCTCGGTTCCAATCCTTAAACTCTTTCACATCTGCGATCTCCGATATCTCTGGTGCCTCTTTATGCTCACCTTCTATGTAGTCCCAATAACCCTTTCCCAGATTCAAGAAATTTGTCAACCTAAACTTCCAAGCATGGAAGTTGTTCTTATTAAGCTTCTCAGCAACAATCTGGTTTATGCCATCATTTGACATTTTGCCAGACACACAAATTTACCAGAAACAGCACTCTGGTTTGTCCTGCACAAATTGCTGTATTTTCTAGAGTGATACTGTACTACACTCAAATGTCACAACCAGTGACCTCAATGTGCATACATACACCCAATGGCAACTGTTTGACCTCCTTGCAGCACACACAATGTCTGCACAACAAATCTGTCTTCCTGCACTTCTTAAAATAGAGTTATGCATAGAATCGATGACTTACTCACAGTGCTCGAAATCGCCTGCTTTCTAAAAACGGAGGTCGTAATGCGCCCAAAATGCATTTTTGACCCCAAAAATTTAGTCAGATATTAGAACGGTATAGTTGCCTTATAGCTTTACTCCCGCAAAGAAAGCTCCTCAATCAAAGATTATTTGCCGGTGCCTCTCGAAGAGCTCCCGACAAGGGTGTAGATGCCAAAACAAATAGGGAAGAGTAGATGAAGCTCTTACCCTCTTACCGCTTCCTATGCTTCTCTTACTTGCAGCTCAGCCCTTAGCATGAACCAGGCTTTGATACCATGAAAAGATGCAGGGGAGAAGAAAGCTTGAGCTCTTGCAAGCACACACACACTCACAAAACCCTAAAAGAGAACACACAAGGTGAGAGACTGAAAATCTTCTTCTTCTTCACACAACATTCAACACACCATATACAAAGATAAGAGTACACACAATATGAAAAGGTACTCAACCAAATACATACTAGGGTTCTCTATTGTGTGAACCCAGCTAAATGAGCTATTGTGTGAACCCAGCTAAATGAGTTGACGCTATAACTATGCCAGTCTCTAGAATGGCTGGGTTCTCTATTGTGTAAACCCAGCTAAATGAGCTGACGCTATAACTATGCCAGTCTCTAGAATGGCTGTCACACACAGCCTGTCATCCCACTGGCCGCATATCACCCATGATCTCACCAACCTTGCCAGTGGTGTAAGTGTGGGGCCTATCCCCCAGGCGGGTCATCAGTTTCCACCGCCTCACTAGATGAGCTCGATATCTCAACATGTAATTGAGTAGGTACCAGTGAAAAGGTGAGAAGAATCTACTAAATGAGAGATTCAAGGGTAGCAGGAGTGAATATAGGGGTGTGGAAAGATTCTAGGAAAAGGTGTCTCCAAATGTAGGGGAGGTGGCACAAATCAAGGAGAAATCAGTGGGATTAGATGCTTGGCATCTAATAGATGTAAAATCTATAAATTAAGGCATTGGCCTAATGAGAAATTACTGGTTTTTGAGTATCCATGCCTACATCAAGCTATTAGATTAATTGTGCACTAATCTCATCTTAATCACCTTCTAATTACTTTCTAATCATGTTGATCCTTGCATTTGATCCACCATAGCTCATCACATTGTTTCAAATGTAACTAACTTAATGTGTCAGCAGACTTGTGATATTATGCATAAATTTTTCAAATGCTTATGCTATGCACCAGTAGTCTAATAAATCCCAACACTTTTCTCCTGGAATGTCGTAATTGAAGCTACATGGTGATGCTATAGGCCTCTTGTTCTTATAGTGAAGATTTCATGTTTTTAACTTCATTAAAGTCATCTCAAGCACCCTCATTGTCTTTATCTCCAATCAAATGTTCCCAAATGATGATCGTCATTTTTTAATATATGCATGGGATGCCTTATCTCGCCAGAATTCTAACCAATCACTTGCTTTCATTCTACAAGGTGTGTTCGATCGAGATTTTCATCTTGTAGTGGAGGATGCAATGGAAGATATCTTACATGCCCTTGATATACCACCTTCTTTAGAGTTGGAGAATGATGTGCATACAATTGCGGGCCACAAATAGGACAAGCCTAGTATTTCATCTTCTGTACATTTGGAGAATGACGTGCAACTAATCGAGGTCCAAAAATAGGAAATGCATGGTATATCCATTGGTAGAAAGGCATACATAACACCATTTAGTTAAATAAAAATTATGTGAGAACCTATCTTTAATGTTGTGGAAATTTGTATGAACTACTAATCTGAACACTCACATAAGTCCAAATAGTCATGCATAGTGGATTCAACAATATTCCCTTTAAACTTGTCGATCTACTTTGAGGATCCATAGATATGTTATGAATAGGGATCCCTACCTATAAAATTTGTAGTTCTTATACTAAGGGTTCCATGTACATGTCTGTGTTTTTAACTTTGTACTTTCTATGTAATAATAAACTAAGAAAAAGATGTCCCTTTTTAATAATCATGGAGAAATATTATTATTTACCAATACCATCGGCCAAGTGCTCCATATTATGGAATTCAAACCAAATGGATTAAATCCAACCATTTTTGAACTAAGGTGTATGTATCGAGGCTCTTACTTAAAGTATGGCCATGTCTCCTCAATGTGTCTCCACAAAGCAAAATTAACATAGGAATGCATAAGATACCATCTCTAGAATCAATTTTTAGCATGCCAAGTCATTAGATTTGCTATGAACTTGTACTTATTAAACATGTATTGCATTCTTGGGATGATTGAAAAATGCCATAGAAATTTACAAGGAATCATGGGTCCACCTTGTAAATATTGTCTATACCATTGAGCTCCAAGTTTTGGACATGCAGAGAGTTCACTAAGATCCCCATGAAAGAGGACTCAATCATTCGAGCATGCATGTATACAATTGTAGTCCATACAAATGGAACTTAGAATCTTGTTTACATCATCTCATTACTTAGGCATAGAGTTTTTCTCCAATAATTATTTATATTTCAATCACCTTGCAGATTATGCTCCCCGATGTGATGTTAATAGCTGGTTTTTTTTAAAGAGGATGAGATTAAGAAAGAGAAAGATGAATTGGAAAGATGATATAGAGAATATTACTTGAATAATTCTGAGACACTTGCAACAAGAGTAGAGCCCAAAAAGGTCCACACTATTAAGACTTGGTCTACTCCAAAGAATGTTAGTGATGTTCGTTATTTTCTAGGTCTTTGGAGTTATTACAAAAAAAATCTTCATAATTTTTCTTTGATTGCATTGCATTTGACTATGGTTCTTCATAAGCATCTTAAGTAGACTATTTTCCATTGGGGGTGAACACCCAAAAAAATCCTTTGACATTCTTAAGCGTATTTTGACACATACCTGATCCTTCAACTACTTGATTTTTCTAGACCTTTATTCCTTATCATAAGTGATGCTAGTGGATCTGTTTACTCATGTAGTTCTTATGCAATATGGTCACACCCTTTCTTATGAGAGTCATAGGCTCAAACCCTATAAAACTAAATATAACACCTTTGATAACAGAACTTCTTGTTGTTGTCCACACACTTCATATATGGAAACATTAGTTAATGGGTTTTGAGTTTCTCATTAAAATAGACCATATGACATCTACTTTGCCAACCTTTGATATCCAATCATTCATCACATTAAATGGGCATCATTTATTCAAAGTTTTCACCCTCTTATTCAATATCAACTAGGAAAGGAAAGCACTGATGCATTAAGTAGACATCCTTCCATTGTGAATATTTTGTTCTTGACATACATTCCTTTGATACTATACCTTATAAATCTCAAAATGATCTTGACTTTTATGATACATGGTTGAAACTACATTCTAAAACTATTTGCCTTTAAAAGTCATTTATATATCTCTTCCATTTAGATAACCACTTCTAAAAGAATTGCATAGTCCTCCTTACATTACTCATAGAGGCATAATTACTACTTTAAAAGTAGTAATAAATGATTTTTATTAACCTAACATAAAGAATGATATTTTCAACTTTGTTTCTGAATGTCTTGTTTGTCGATGGGTTAAGAGACATCATGGAAAACAACATGGCTTACTCATACCATTGTCTATTCTTGATGGTCCTTGGGAAGAATATATATGGATTTCATTACTAGTTTGCCTGTTATTTCCACACAAAATGATATGATTTGGAATATTGTTGATATATTTAATAAAGAATAATATTTTATTGCATGCAAAAAGACATTATCTTTGCTTCAAAAGTTGTATATCTTTTCACTAAACATGTCAGTGTACCTCATGGTATACCTAAAGTTAATGTATCTAATTGTGACTCTAGATTTGTAATCATTTTTGGATTTTGTTATTTTCAAATCTTGGATCTAAAATTAATTTCACATTTGCTTTCTATCATTAGAGTAATGGCCAAATCAAAGTAACTAATATTACCATTTTAGATTTATTAAGGTCCTGCACTGTTTCTCCACTAGATACTTGGCATAAACATCTAGATTTACTATAATTTGCTTACAGTAATACACCACACTCTGTACAGGAAAATCTCATTTTGAAGTTGTGTATGGTAAGAAATTACCAGCACCTACATCTCGACTTTCACATACTATCCATGCAGTTGATGATTTCACTAGAGATCATACCCATATACTTTAACAAGTACATGAAGCTAAAGATAAATACTAAAAAAATATGTAAATCAAGAAAATAAGAAACATAAGGCAATAACTTTTCATGAAGGTGATTATGTTTAGCTTTGTGTAGAAAAAAGAAGACTCAAAAGGGTAGATAGACACCCACCATCAGTTAAATTAGCACGTAGATTTTATGGCTCCTTCAAGATTCTAGAAAAAAACATTAATGACAATGCTTATCATCTAGTTATTCCCCCACAATTCCATATTTATAACTCTTTCCACATTAGTCTATTGAGACCATTTAGAGACCCTCTTCCAGCCCATCTAGTCTATGATGAGTCTCCATTATTAGTCAAAGATTCCAAGATCATCAAACCGAAAATTATTCTAGACCATGAGAAAGCAAAAACAAGAAAAGGTAATATTTATCACAGATATTTAGTCAAGTATAAAGGCCCCATCAAAGAATCTCAATGGCTATCTATTCATGTCATCGGCTGCCTATTCATCCTTGATTACATCTTATGTTCATACTAGCGCATGATGATTATTTATGATTTTGTGACAACTGAAGATAGTTGCTTTGTCAGTCTAAAGATATGTTATGAGCTGCCTATTCATCCTTGATTACATCTTATGTTCATACTAGCCCATGATGATTATTTATGATTTTGTGACAACTGAAGATAGTTGCTTTGTCAGTCTAAAGATATGTTATGAGGAGTTAATTCATGGAATATTTATACTCCCACGCATGTCTTCCATTAGTTATGAACTCTCCTAAATGGGTTTATATTAGGATGCCTTTCTAAATCTAAGCGATTATAGCTCACTTTTATGCATATGCAGGTGAGTCCATACATGCATGGGAGTATTGGTTGCATCATCTTAATGTTATGAGTCTTGTTTGGTTACTTTTAATTTTAATCAATTAGTTTATTAATTAATTGGCATAGTTGATATAAGTGTGTAGATTCTTGGATTGCATAATGGAGGTGATTGGATGGTTAGGAAGACTTTGAGAGATAATCGAAATTGAATATTATTTGATTTTATGACAACACGCACCATTATTTTATTTTAGGCATCATTCATATTTATTGAAAATGTATATATATTTATTTGGACATGCTCCCTTATGCATTTCTGATTTTAAAAGAGATGTATATATTTATATGGTTTTAGGTTTACATCTATTTTTGAGTAGATTAGTTTGTACATCTAATAACACAAGATTTTTTTTTGCAGAAGTTGATATATTTGTAAGAGGGCCCTAATTTGAGCCCCAAAAGTTATTTCAAGTAATATATTTAAATATAGGAAGAGGAAGCATGGACTCACTCTTATCTAGAGGAAAATTGGACCCAATACTATGTCGTGCAATTCTTATTCTATTTTATGCTTTTTGTAAAATAATTGGCAATTAATTTATTGGTTTCATGTCAACCTCCCCCAACAAGAATGCACACTCTTTATGCATTCTTAGAGCATGCATACTCTATACATGCATAAAGAGAGTGAGCTTTATGCATGCTCTAGAATTTCTCTCATGATTGTACCATTTTCTTATATTGTAGGTCTCTTGTCTTTTTTGAGCCATTAGCTTTTCTCAAAGGACTCAAGGAGAGGTAAGCTCTTCTTCTATTTATGATTTTCTTGTTTTCACCCTTGGGTATTAGGGTTTAGGATTAGAGAGAGAGAACATGCTTAGAGTATGCTCTATGCATGCATAAAGCATACTTAATACATGCGTAGAGTATGCATGTGTAAGGTATAGAGCATGCTCTACAAATACATAGCGCTTGCATACTCTATGCATGCATAAAGAGAATGCTTTCTATATGGATTCATAATCTAAGGCTCTATGCATATTCATTATGAAACCTTATAGCATGCATGCATACTCTGTATGCATGCATAGTTTTTATGCATGGAGTTAAGAGTATATATACTCTTTATGCATACATAGATCATAGACCTCTTTATGCATGCATAGTTTTTATGCATGGAGTAAGAGTATACATACTTCTTTATGCATGCATAGATCATAGAGCTTGTTATGGCTCACCCTAACCCTCCTTGAAACACATCCAATAAGAGATTACTTGGTGAACCGCAACTATCGTGAGGATCTTTCACCTTGCCTTGTACAACATCTATTTCAAGTCATAAATCTAACCCTGCCTTGCCTAAGAGTGTCATCCTCCACGTTTTTTAACACCATCCCCTTCATCAATATAAATAACATTATCCTCGCTTGCATTTATAATATCATTCCCTTGACCACAACACCAAATCACCAAATCATCATGAACAAGTCCACCATTGATGCTTACGTCATAATTTTTGTTTCTACATTGGCTTCCAAGGAACTTATTCCAAGAATGAGGATTGGTATGCAGAACATGGGACCATGCTGGCTCATCTTGGTCTAGAAAGAAGAAATCCTACTCATCTTCGCAATTCGAAGGTAAGACAAATGGGTCAACTCTCGCACCCAAGAATTTGGAGGTATCAACCACATAGAAACCATTGGGTCTCTTTTTAATTGTCATGTTCTAGCCATGATTCTACGTTTCGTACAATGTTACCTTTAGGAAGGACTTGATTGAAGGCCCTATAACCAACTTGAATAATATCTTCCAATACATCCGCATACCTAATTTTCCTATCAAGAGGATTCATACCCAAAGAGATTGATTAACTTTATTGTTAAACTAATGGAATAATTCCTAATCCATGGTGACATGAAGGTCATCAACTCTTTTGATATGTAAAGGACAACCATAATATGCCCACATGATACTATGATATCTTGCCTATTAGAAGATTATGAGCACAGTGCTCATAAAAACAAATACAATGCAATGTAAGAAATAGCTTGAATAATGACTTAGAAGGCATTCACATCCATGAGCTATCTCAAACTCACACGAAATTGGGGTGCCCCTTGTAGCCTCTTCATTAGAATGCTGTGGAATATTCACTCAAGTATGGATGGAATGCTAGTTCCTTGGTTTCTTCTTGTCTATCTCTTTATTTGGGTGCTTCTTTTCTTTGCTGCATATATATAATTAGTCCATTTTGAGATTGTGCTTGTGTTGTACATCATAAATGTGTTGATTTAGTCACAAAGTTGACGAGAAAGCTTCACTTGCTTAACCTTGGTTTCTTCTTGTTTGTCTCTTTCTTTGGATGCTTCTTTTCTCCACCTTATATATATTAAGCCACTTTGAAATTATGCTAGTGTCATACATTATAATACTATAACACAAACCCTCTGTAAGCTATGCCTGTTTCTATTGCTATAGGCATCATTACATATGTTGCCACTAAGTATCGCATGTACGACACTCATAGTGATGACCAGGCATCGCATAAGCGACGTTTGTGCATCACTTTAGTGACACTTGTAGCATGGCATAAACAATGCTTGTTGCATGGGAGTCACGTAAAGACGGTGCATTAAGAGTGTCGTGTAAGCGATGATAGGAAATACTTAAGCGATGCTCTATGGCTCTTTTACTCAATTAAAAATTGGTGTAATAGTGCAATGGTTCTCTCTATCTCTCTCACATATGCACATTACACTACTCCTCTCTCTCTCTCACACATATGTACAATATCAAAGTACTCCTTCTCTCTCCCTCTCTCTCTCTCTCTCTCTCTCTCTCTCTCTCTCTCCCTCTTTCGAATTGGATTAAAAACACATTAAATAACTCTCTCTCTTGGAGGTCGAACACACAAGTGAGAAAAGAGCAATTCAACATGGTGGATTATAACACTAGTAAGCACATAATTATATTTCAACAATTTATATTTGTGCACAAAGTTGAACAAACGAAAAGCTCATGTAAAAATATGAAAGTGTACAAGAGTACAAAGTATATATAGTAATAAATGGTAAAATCTAATGAGTACAAATGTTAGAATGTGAGTGTGACATAGTCTACCTAATCCTATATTAATGCGGTGGGTAATAGTATGTATAGCTATGTACAATGCCTCCAAATACAAAATGGCACTCGAGAACAAGCTAAGGATCTAGAGCAAGGAGGAGGAGGGCCGTTTAGTCTCCATGATCTGTACCCTTGGCATTCTCATGACCATCATCCCCCAACGCATGTTGTTCCATCGATGTAGATTTGCACCCAATAGCACTCTGTCAATCTACCTTGGTCATGTCCTCGTAGCCATGCAACAACTCCTACGGTTTAGAAAAGTTAATTAGCTGATGTTTGAATACTTTAATTATAAGTCGAATGGCATTTAACCAAGATTACTTACAAAAGTAGCTGATGGAGGTAGCTAGGTCTTCAGATGCCTATAACCCTGATAAGTCGAATGGCATTTAACCAAGATTACTTACAAAAGTAGCTGATGGAGGTAGCTAGGTCTTCAGATGCCTATAACCCTGATAGGTGGCTGTCTCTATCTCCTATAATGAGTGGGCTCATGACCATATTCCTTCACTTGTTCTTGAAAATTTTACATGAGTTATCAGTTGATATAAATAACATATGATACACACATACATGCACATATAAGAGCAACTGTAAACATTCTAATAATTACCTACAAAAGTGGCAATAAATCCCTTCTTACCCATCCTTCCAAGATGTGATTTATGTCCAACCTATAGCCTACCTCGTGCTGCATCCTATAGACATACGTTCAGAATCAAAAAACATGTATACATAGACCTAAGATTTAGGACAAGAAATAGTACATAGCGAGAGAGCAGATATTGCATACCTTCTGTTGTGTCCTGAGTCGTATCTCCTTCCCAAAAGGCCCTCCACAACTCAGGATACATACTAGTGGGGTGGGTATTCTCCACCACTAGAGCAATATCTCCTACACATTTCCAAGTCACATCCAAGAAAGTTGGAATAAAAAATTAATCCATGTATCAACAATTGTGAACTCGGAAACACTCTCCCATGAAGTCACCAAATTTCATGTCATGTAGACATAGGTTACAACAAACAATGAGTCTAAATATAGATTACAGCTAGAGATAATACTTACTAGGTTCATATGATTGAAGAACTCCATAAATTGGAATCACCTTGATAAAAAGGCACCAGTGGATCTTTCTCATGCTTAGGGTTGATAGATTTCTACCTAAGAACTTTGGTTTCAACATGGTTTTGCTTGCCATCCTACCATAAGGCACTTCACTATCCTATCGCATGTAATGGAAGCCCATTCTTTATAAGAAATCATTAGAATCTATGAAGCGGCCTTACCTTGTGCTTAATGCCAAATAAGGCAATTTGTTCTGTTTTGAGGAGACCATAATGACACTACACATTTTCCCATAGGTGGAAAGGCTTGGGTGATATACAAGAAGGCACAATGGTCCCCAACAAGGTATTACTGCATTTTCCCATTATACCTCACATCCTTCAAATTTATTGTAGAGCAAGTCTATTGTGAAGCTCATGGCATGGCATGATACACACACCACTCCATTGATGGCATTGCCAAGATGATAATAAATATGGATTGACGTGCATGGCATCACATAGAGGAGACATGGCCCATGTTCTCTTTTGAGCCATGAAAATCACTACTTGGGCTTGGTACAGATGGGGTGAATCCTTTTGGTGTGAGGTGAACTCTTTTGCCTATTTTTCTTGATATATCTACTCCTTCTCCTATACACTATTTTTTTTTTTATGGTAATGTACTTTGTACAATGCCGTTTGGAGCACTCACCGCATTGACTCAAGGAGAAACAGATTGTGGGATCATGGGAGACTTTTGTGGATGATGTGAGTACTATTGTGGCGTCGCAAGCCATTAAGGTTTATCCCCACAGGGGTCGGCAATTTCAGCAACAATATTCTGGATAGTATCGAATTCGACTGCGAAGAAGTTGCTGCTGCTTTGGCCATCAGTGGTGCTATTGGCGAGGCCCATGTA
The DNA here is from genome assembly GCF_041138505.1 of Cibotium barometz. Taxonomy (NCBI): domain Eukaryota; kingdom Viridiplantae; phylum Streptophyta; class Polypodiopsida; order Cyatheales; family Cibotiaceae; genus Cibotium; species Cibotium barometz. The sequence goes on from NC_141076.1 coordinate 12,144,572, forward strand.
TGCGCCGGTGCTGTTGGGCTGAAATTCCTTATATTTGGCGATGAAGAAGGCCAAGCCGTCGCCACAGAGCCCATAATTCTGCGTTGTGAGGATCTGGAACTGGAATGAGGTCTTGAAGGAGGCCATCATGATAGGAGGGGAGGAAGTGTCATTCTTGAACTGGACCTTTTGATTGTACAAGATCCGGCCAGCACCGTTAAAAGACGTGGCGGAGGAAGGGATAAGCCAAAGAGATCCGTCGCTGGGATCGAGCGCTAGTGTGGAGGCGTTGTAGCCGCCTTCTGGCACAGTCAAGTTGAACTGTCACAAACACCCTTAAATTTGGATTCTAAACCTTTGAGATCTTTGCTTTTGATGTCAAGTGGTTCATAGAGCCCATAAGTAGAGGTCCTAATGCAAGGAAACATCTAAGTGGTTCACAGAGCCCATACGTAGAGGTACTAATGTAACAATACGGCAAGATCTAAGTGGGCTTAAGCAGATAGACTTTACAAGGCTTTCTTGATCTAATGAGGACACTCTAGTCTTACCCATACATTGTGAACATGCCAACTTCCAAACATATCTATATGTGAGTTTCAATATTTAAATTAACTTCATTTTCTTGGGCCTTAAGAAAACTCTTTTGATCTTGGAGGGTTGTTTTCCAGGCCCATTAACAAAAAACTTGGAATCCATTGTCTCCTTCAAATGCTCTACCATTGGCTTTGGTGTGTTAGCTTTCTCTATAAGTGTCATCATGGTCGGCAAAGTAAATGCATTGTGGCGAAATAATTTTTTTGAAAACGTACTAAACATCTGATCAATGTGTTCATGAGTGTGACCCACAAGTAGAAAGTTCAATTTCACTTTGTCAAAATTCCCTAAGGAAACCAACATGCTTAGGCATCCACCAAGAACTGTTTGATTCTTATTCTCTCTTGCAGTGTTATCTAGCTGCAAATATAATATGCTTAGCAATGCACCTTCCTAATTAGATATCACATGATGAATGATTGTGATGGTTAGATCTGGATCATGATGGATATTTGGATATGTGAAAAAAACCCTTGGGTGCACTTGAGCATTGTATACAAGGAAACCAACCAAATGCATTTGTACAAGTGTGTCTTCTGTAATGTCCTTAGGCAGCCTAGCAAAGTGAGGCAAGCAAGTTTTTTTCTGGTCCATTCCATCAATAACTAGCCCAAGATACTTTTTTGGAGATGCAAAACATATTCCTCTATGATCCATTGCCTTCCTTATTTCATTTGCTTGCTCTTCCTTGTGAATTCTCAAAGCATCCTTGACTATCTTTAGCTCATCTGGATCTCTTGCAATGTTTCTTCTTGTTTTTAGCTTTGCACACACCCATTCAAACTTTTCGTGGGATAGTCACGTTAGCAAAGAAGGTTTTCCAAAGCCTGGTAAAGTAAGAGTAGTAGCATGTATATTGATCTTGTTTAGTTGTCATAGCATCTCTATACAATGAGAATACCTCTGACCTTGTAAAATTGTCAGATAAGTTAAACCTGCCTATCGGCATACATTTTGCATGATACTTAAAATAACAATAAGCCATGTTAAAGCATTTTGCCCTGTTGGACCTATGGATAATAAAGGATCTAATAGCTTCGGTCTGCCCCATTGTTTGGTCTTGCACTTCACCCTCTCAAGCTGTACATTTCCAAGACTCAAAGAAACCTTAAAGGCTAACCTACATACCAAATCAGAGCCAAGGCTATATTCAAATTTTCCATGCAAACAAGGTATTAGCAGACCACTAAGAAGTGCATCTTGCTCTCCACTACTCATGTCAAAATGGCGTGTTCATAAAATGCCTTTAACTTTTGCAATCTAAAGTTTGCTAGACATTCTTGCTTGCAACATTCTATTTTAACTACATCCCTTAATTGTCTATCTACACACAAGAATTCTTTTCACTTCAACCCATGGTAGGTCTTACCTCGATACATTGGAGATGATGTCAGGTATCCAAGGCATCATGTTCATCACTACGATCATTTGTTGCTTGTTGTGGTGTGGAGGCTTTACTTGGAGAAGCAAAGTAAGGATTCCTTCTTATGCTCATACCTTCATATGATGTAAAAGATAAGCCTGGTGATTGCCCATGGCTTGGAGTTTCCACTTCTCTATCTCTATTTTCAATTTTTTAAACCCTAGGAGACAAGGAATAGGATGAGAATGAGAGACCCTTTGAATGTGATGCGGTGGTAGGGGATGAGCTCCCACCCACTTGTGTAGGGGAAATGACCAACGGAATGTCTCTCCTCATGTCTTTCTCCTTGTCTAACAAATGAGAAATGAGAACCTAATAGTCCATGTGGCCATCATATAGAAAGTCATTCAACTTAATACATAATTAAGGTGGGACTTGATTAAGAAACCCTAGAATGAAAACACTAAATAACTACTATTTTTGGAACTATGAGGCTACATAAGAAGTTGAGGGGCTCATTTGGTCACCTCGAATTGTGAGAGAGAGATATATATAAAGAAAGAGAGACAGCACTATTTGGGCACACAAGAAGCAAAGCAACAAGGAGAGAAAATCGCACTTTCAAGTCCAACCCTGGCAAGGTACACAAAATCTCGATCCTTAGAAAAATTCCATAAAGATTTCCTTTTCTTCTTATTGCTTAAAAGTTTTATTTCTGTGGTAACATAACATTATTAATATTTGTTTGAACCTATAGGATGTTTTAACTTAGATGTTAGAAAAACTATTATAGAATGTACTTATATCTACCGATGAACAAAATTTAAATAACAAATAGTTTGAAATAAATCTTAAAAGATAAATAAAAGTTTCTAAAGTATTTTTCTTAATCAAGCATACCAACACAATCTTGGATGCTAGTGCAGAGAAAGAAGTACAAACTCAAACTCGACAAAGTTTAGGGACCATTGCCACTTTTCCTCCCCGGGGTACTGCGACGACTAAAGCCTTCATCCAAAAGAGATTTATAGCTTCATCACCATCCTCTATTGAGGATGAAGATGAAGAAGAGAATCAAAAGGAGGATGATCCTATGTCTATTCTAGTGAGAGCTAGGACAAAGACAACAACTTATTATGTACCCCCAGGAAGAACTCATGGTTTTATAAATGCACCAAAAGATAGACCTCAACTCTCATCAGGTACATCAATTAAAACTCTTGCTTATCTTGAACATGAGTGGAGTCTTTTTGGGGTGAATGGTGGTCTTTTTTTCATCATTGCTAGAGGCATTCTGGCAAGGGTAATCTTCTCAGAGGTCAAAAGTCTTGTGGCAAAGTGTTAAAGGTGGATTATATAGGGGAAGAGAGAGATGATGTTGCTTCTTCTATTGTTGATGATATGAACAACATTAGAGAGTGTCTAGTGAGCCAAAATAATCTTTAAGTGGGTTTTTGTGGTCCTGTGCAACTAATTTGTGCATTGAAAAAAAATGACAATTTGTTAGTGAGCTTAGGATCTTTCTTGACTCCGACTATTGTAGCCTCTAATGTTGCTTACTTAGAGGTCACGCCTCAAGAGCCTCCAAGGTCTTCTGCACTTGACTCTCACATGGGAAAGGAGAAAAACAGATAGAAGTTAAAGGACTTCTATGTCTACAAGCTCTCGAGATGAGAGGACATCTCATAAAAACATCAATTTGTCAAGCGAGGAGGATTTTGTATCTTTAGATGACAACGACGAGCTTGACATCAACACTCCTAGTGGTAAGCTTGGCATAGGTGCACTCCTAACTCAACAAAATAAAATAATAAGGGAGATAATTAAATAGCAGAAACTTGTGCTCAATGGTAGGTAAAAAGATACATCGACCACCTATTGATACACCATCTCGTAGAAGATCAATGGAGATTAAAGAACCTCACACAGTACTACATTAATAATCTTAAGAAGAAAATGAAGGTAAATCCCCATGCCACAGTGGTCCCATTTATTGTTTTGGTAGACCCCCAAGATTGTCCCAATAAAAAATATAGCTTTAAAATGGCAGAATGTCAGAATTATAACTATTATGTCATTGGGGGTTCACACTCTACTGAAGCTAGGAGGGAACTATTAAAGGAAAATCCAAATAGTCCTTACTATTGCAAAATCTATGCTGCTCTCACAGTTGAAGAGGCAAAACTTCTTGCATGGGATCATAATAATGATAATGACTACCGTGCAAAGATGTCCCAGATTTAAGAAAATCAGGTTTTTACACCATGAGTTTGAGGAATATGTGGCACGACACCAAAAGGTTGATGGCATATTATGAAGACAGTGTCTTTTGGAGGTTGGGATTCTTGTGGAGAAAGAGCTCTCTTATGGACTCAAAAAGTATAATCCTGTATTTTAGCTTGCTTTTCGTACAGGACAGATTTGGGATCTTTAGAATAGAATCTTTTCAATGTGGGAGAATAAAGCTTTGAAAGGGCAGAAGATCTCTAAAGGGTTAAATGAATCTAGTGGCTTAGCTAAAAGTCGTGGTAAGAAGGTGGACACATTAATTTAAGACCTTGTAGAAGATATGAAACTTAATCCATGGCGAGAACTTTAAGGAGTGAAGGATCAAACACTGCTAGTTTCTTTCTTATCGAGTGTCATTTCGAAGGAGCTATCACTTGATGAAATGTTTTTGGAGCTACAAAAGTAAGTAAAGTTTTTAGTTATTCATTTTTTATCTTCTTGATGTAAATGAAGTATTTATATTGTCTTTACATGTGTCTTACAGTGATAAAGTTTATAATATAAAGATGCAAGAGGTCATGATAAAAAAGTTAAATTGCACCACTTGGGACGACGTACGTGCAGAGTATCCCCAGTCTAGCTCTCAGGCAGTTTTGAAAGATTTTTTCTTGTTCTTCAAAGATTGGGTAATATTCTTTTGTTTTTGTATTAAAGATTCAAATGTGATGGTATGCTAGTATTGTTGTTATGTCTTAAGAAACCAGCCACTAAATATTATATTCTTGTATATTAACTTTCTACTAACAACAGAAGCCTCCAAATAAAAAAGGTAAAAAGTCACTCTTTTAAGAAGAATCAGAGTGTCCACAAAACTTTCTTGAGCACCTTGAAAGAGCTCGTTAAGAGAAAGCAAGATGCCTTCTGCGAAATGCTGCTCCAACTGAAGGAGATGAACTAGAAGAGTTTTTTCTTCCTGGACACGAAAGTAAAGCAGCATCCTATAAAGTGATTTGTGGGGATGTAAATAATCTTCAGAATATCATTTCAAAGAAAGTAAAGTGATTTGTGGGGATGTAAATAATCTTCAGAATATCATTTCAAAGAAAGATTACAGTCTTGTTATTGCTGATATCCCATATGGTTTTAATATGAGTGGTTCTACGAATGATGAGAGAGCATATACCTATCAAGAAATTCAAAAGATGTTACAAAATTTTAACGTAGTAACTACATCGAATATGTGGAGATTTGTGATCTTTCATAACACTAGCCAAGCTACATTAGTAAACTATAGCTCTGAGAAAGAAGCACATGGTCTGAGAAAGAAGTATATGGTCTCGAGTCTCTTGTTTGGTATGGTTTCAAGAACTTATGTTTTTAGTTTCTTTTCATTATTATTCAAACACTTTAAATTTTTGTTTCACTAAATTTGATTGTAGGATCAAAACAAATATAGATCATGTCCCTGGTTTTTGTTTCAAAAGTTCCTTTGAAATGATCAATTGGGATGACATTGAGCAAAGACGTGTTAAAGCATATGTCCATGAGTCTGGATGCTCCAATGTGCTTTCTTTTCCCGTAGTAACTAGAAAACTAAGGCATGTGACTGAGTCCAAAGCCTTGGTAAATCCCTACCAAAAGCCTCAACGTTTGATTAATCGTTTGATCGACCTATTTTCTACGCCAGATGATTGGATACTTGACTTGTTTGTTGGAACTGGTATACACTTATTTTTGCTTTGAAAAATCATATTTAAATATAAAATTTCTTATTTTTTATTGTATGTTAGTTTTTATATTCATTTTTTTTAAACTGCAGGTACAATTGTGACATGTGCAATTAAGAGAAATAGAAACTGTATTGCAATTGAAAAGGATGAGATCCAAGCAGCCTTTATTCCTATGCATGTAAAGGGTGCTATGGAACTACCAGCAGATGACGATCAAGAGGTAGGAACAGTCTCCATTGACGCTAATGAGAAGTTACAGCCAGCATCAAAAGAATCTATGCCTCCCCTCTCTAATGAGAAGTTACAGCCAGCGTCAAAAGAACCTATGCCTCCCCTCTCTGATGAGCCTAGGGAAGTAGCATCTCTAATAGAAAATGAAAATCTTACTTTGATGCTCCCTGGTCCCCAAGGAGAAGAAAATTATCACCAATCCAATAAAGAAGAAGAGGAATATCCAGATCAAGTCCTAGATGTCTAGATTTTTTAGTCTACTACTTTACATAATTTAGTTTATCATGACTCTCCTACTTTACATGCTTTAGTTTATTGCTCTAGAAACCTTCAAGAAGTTTCATCTCATCTTTGTATAAAGAACTTTTATTTCATATTATTTGTATTGGCTTTGCTATTTGGGTTTAGAAATACATTTAAGCCTCATTGTAGGGTTTTTTATAAACTATAGAGCTTATGATGTTATCTATTCTAATCTTTTTTTATCACTTGTCAAATAATGTGTATATTTATGTATAGTGGTAAACTTTGTTCCAAGAAAGTTCATTAAAAAAGGTCTATTTCATTCATGAGATTTATAAAATAATTTTTAATTTAAAAAATTTCGGTATTTCTTTAAGTTGTGGGGACTTCTTCTATCCCATTTAAAAGTCAAGTTGTTTTTATGTCAAGCATTATTAGTTTATAAATCAATGGAGGTCACCACGTTCTCTCTTGAAAAAAGTATCAAAATTCATGTAGTTTTTTAATCTACACATGGAATTCTAGATGTGTTTTTAAGCTATTTTAAAGCTTTCATGCATTTTTAGAGGGAATCTTTTTAGGTTACCCTCATTAGTTACCTATTTTGCCCACAACAGTGTTAGACTACAAGATCTCGTAAATCCACCAAGATTTGAGCAAGTTACAACCAATTCCCTATTTTCAGCTATGGCACCAAAGGGAAGACCATGGAAGCCAAAGGACTCAACATTCGGGGAAGAGGTTACAATTGCAAATGAGGCTCAAATGCTTATACAAGATGAAGGCATGGATGCGGATGAAGGGTTAGAGTATGGAAATGGGGCATCGAAAACTAACACTATTAGGAGTGGAAGTGTTCATGCAATGCCCGCAATGACAAATCATATGTCACAAATGATGGTGATGATGATGAGATGTATGATAGAAATCATGTCTCAATCATTTGTGGAACCCATTGTGCAAGAGCTTAAAGACTTGCATAATGAGATGAAGAGGAAGGATGAAGACAAGGGTGGATCATCTTACAACGATCGACAAGCTTATATTCAAGACAAAGAGGTTCATCACCCAATTTTCCATTCTACTCATGGTGCTATGTGCAAAATAATGTTTACATAAACACACAATGATGCCAAAGGAAAATGTCATGCATCTCCATATGAAAGCTCAAGATTCCCAAGGAGTAATGTTTGTATTCCATTCAAGGGAAATACTCATCGAGGTGGTGCTTCTTTATAATTTCTACCTGGGATACTCCCCTCTCTAAATTACCTTATTCCTCCACAGTCTGCCCAAACTATCTTCTTTCTCTTAGGGACTTATATTATCTCAAAAGCCTTTGTTAAAGACATCGGGGTTATGGACACCACGGTTAAAGACCTTTGGAAGTCTATAATTGCTACTTGGGATATTCCCCTCTGTGAAGGACCTTCATCCTCCACAGTCTGCCTAGACAATCTTCTTTCTCTTAGGGGCCTATATTATCTCAAAACCCTTGGTATTATGGTAACCCTAGATATAGATGATTTTACGAACTTTTCAGAAGCTTTCTATACAATGGAGAACGTACAACAAATATTTTAACGCTTGTATACCCCTCCTCTAGCATGTAGAGAAACAGAGAAAGAAAACTACATACATGAACACTAGGCAAGATGGATAGCAAAATATAGTAGTGTTCATAAAGCTAGATGAAAGATCTAGTAGTGTCACAAAATTGTTAGATTTGAAAATCTCTAAAGAATGGACATTTAACACAAAGTAGCTACACCGAAAGAACTTTTTGCACCAATCACACTTCAAATCAAGGATACCATGTCACTGTAGAAGTCTTTATAAGTACGTCTCTCTCGGTTTTTGCAAATGTTACCAAAGTCGAGGCATGAAAAGCTAAAACAACTTGAAGATCTCTCTCAGACGTTTGGCACTATGAGACTTGATCTCTGCAACCATGCACATACCATTACTAATGGGTGAAACAAAGATATGCACATCATGTGGATGTGTGGTAGTTAGATCAAGAACGAGAGTGTCAATGATGAGCACACCTGATGGTAGGCAAGAGAATGACACATAAAATATTTTCCCAAGCTCAAAAATTACTTCTACCACTAACCTTCAAGGATACTTATGTGTGTATGCACCATATGGAGACCAACTAACTAAGCAAGAAATACCATTGCAAATTGGAAAACTAAATGTCTCTAAACCATCAATGAAGGAGCAATCCAAACAAGACAATCAATATTAAAAATCAATAAAACACTTTATCTAATCGAGTCAAGAATGCAAACAGGCTTTTTTGAAGTCACGGGTTCTCTTGAAAATAATATAGCAAGGCTAAATATATTCCTGAAAGAAAAATACCCCGAGTCATGATAGCCAATTGATGAACCATATTTTGCCACTATTAAGCCAAATCTTATACTTGAAATGGTTGCAGCAGTCCAACCATACAAAAAACAGGACATGCAAAAACATTCATCTTACATAAAAGAAATGGGAAAACAATATGAGTATTCTTGAATAGTTAAAGCTTGCTAGAGAAGAAAAGGATTATAAGTTTTTTATTCTAAGCTTGACTTCCAAATAGTTCATGTATTATCTACAAAATTTGATGAAGAAGAATCTCTAGAAAACATAGGCTCTCTCTCTCTCTCTCTCTCTCTCTCTCTCTCTTGTGCTTTCATGGCTTAACATCAACATAGAGCTATTAATCCTACATTACTTTGACTATTAATTCTTTTCTCCACTTGGATCTCATCAGGTTGTATGACTCGTCACCTAAGTAGAATCATGGCCTTCCACAAAAAAACCAATGCGAATGTGCCATCGCAACGATGCAAGGTGGATTTGCATGTTCGAGTGTTGGAAGAGTATGCATCTTTGGGAAAGGGTCATCTCATAGAACATGAGAAGATTGCATGGAGACAAGGTGGTTACACAAATGTGGATCTATGGGTTGATGGAAATCTATACCCAATGGACCCTTCTACATGATACCCACCAACTTTCAGAGACTTGCCCTCATTTATTGAGTATGTGGGAGATGGTAACAATGGGATGCTCAAGTATTGCAAGAGATTATCAACAAGTGATGCTAGTAGAGTATTCTACTTGTCCTCGCAATTGCATGCTCTCCAAGGTATGTTAGGTGGTTTGCACTAAGCCCTACTTCAATCTCACGCCAAGGTTAAGGAGCTCGAGGATACAAATCAAGAGGGTGAAGCATGCATTGAAAAGCTAAAGCAGACCATCGCCCACACGAAGAGAACCCCTGTTGGAGCTAGGGAGCATAAGAGGCCTCTCAACCACATTGAAACACTTGCTGTGGGAGGGGCTGCTCCCGTAAGCAAAGAATTCATGCAGCACGGTATGGCTCTTAACCATTCCACTCGTAATGTCAATGCTCTATCAATTCACTTCCAAGTTAGTAGCACTCAAGAGTTTCCCATGCTATTTTAGTTGACTCTATATTTGAAATATGATGTAAATATTGATCGCCAGGCCCAAGTGCCAAAATAGCAAGTGCCTTAGTGTCACAGGGTACCCATTGTGCTTCTCCTTCCCTTGTGGTGGGTCTATCATTTTCAGATGTAGTAATTACTTTCCACAAATCTTTAGTCTGTCAAGTATGAAAATTTCCCCCAGTAAATCTTTCTAACTGTGAAGTTTTAGACATGATGGCAAGGTCTTACTTGAGAGACTCTTTGCAAGCAGTGTCTAATGCCTTGTACAAAGATACTGGGATAGAAAGAGATCAGTTATCCATTCCACTTCCATACAAATGCATGTTTGTGGCAAGAAAATCACCTAAACCAATATATTTGGCATAATTAAAATATCATGGTTTTCTATCAAGCCTTGATTTTGATTTTTTAATCACTTTTCCTCAGCTTAAGAATTAGTTTAGCTGGCTCATTTACCGAAGCTTTAGAGTGAGATGAGATTTGTATGATTTCTTAACCTGAACTAGTCATATCATCAATAATTCAAAGAGCATTATAAAAGAGTGTTCAAAGATCTGCCCTTCAAAGAAAACCACCTTGTATTTTGTTGTTGCAGATCCAACTGAGTTGAGCAGAGCCGAAGGAGATCAATTCACCAAGGCATGACCGTGATGAGCAGATGAGTTTGGTTTTTAATAGGCCTTATTACTAAGACTAATAAACCTTATAAAGAGCTTTATAAACCTTAAACCTTTAATTAAGGCTTTGAAGACTGGCCACGTGACTAGTTGTTGCAACTGTGCCGAGGCCTTCATTTGGCGGATGGGTGCACAGAAACTGCTGATTCGAAGCAGCTATGCTACTAGCTTTGCTCTCTTCTGGTGTGGCACCAAGCCCATGGCGATGGAGTGGAGCATGGCAGCGCGACAACTATGGCAAGCGCTCAAAGTCGACAAAATTCTGATGATGAAGAAATGTGTGGTCTACTCTAATCGAACATGATTGTGCAAGCTGCTCTAAATGCCTCTTTAAATAGGCAGAGATACACACATTATCTTGGCTCTAATGATGATTAGGTACTAAACCTTTCCCATAATTATCTCCATGATTATCTCCACCGCTTGCTTGATTAGGAGCCAAGAATATCTCCATTCTAGCCAAGAATATCTCCAATGTAAGGCGTGTCTTTTTGTGGTACATCTAAGAGCTTTAACAAGTGAAAAAGGGCCAAGACTAATGCCTCAATAACCTTTGAGATTTGAACTCTATCAAGAGAATGTGTTCATGTGTGCATGTGACGAAGCATATCCAACATGTAAGGCACTTCATCAATTTCACTAGGAGACACACTTCGTAGCAAGAAAGGTATCACGCACAATCTTTTCCTGATGCCTACTAAGAGGGTATCATTAGCTAAGGGAGTGAGCGATGGAGTGGTTTTAGGATCAGGGTGCCCAATTTTGTCCACTCAAGCACCCTATAAACAGTAAAAAAATAAGCGTTTGTTTACATTTAGTGGCCAATCTCTCCTAGCTAATGAAGGAATTTTCTTTCAAGTTCTTTGGTTGAAACATCACATGTAAAGTTGGGAATATAGCTACATAATCTGATTAAGCTCGAAAGTCCTCATTTCTTTAGGTACAAAGTCAATGTATACACCATGTCCCAAATTTGGATTGATTCCATAAAATGCTAATATCTTTTACATGTAAACTCATTATATGAGATTCCCACTTTGGACCTTAGATATTCACATAATATAGAGCTTAACTTGAGTTTCTGAGAAAATTTTAAGCTATTTGTCTATTTTCTTTAAATATTTTAAGATCTTTAAAGTGTTATAATATATTCCACTTTTTGCACCCACAATAACTACCACTTAAAATGCTCAATCTTGTAGATCAAAAGAGTGGTAGACAATGAAACATTAGTGGAATGTGGTGGTTATTAAAAATTGCAAGTCTAATGGTTGGATTTTTATTGATCTCTTTTCTAAAATTCTTCTAGGCTATTAGAAGGCCTATAAATATTAATAATCTAATTAGTAAAATTACATTTTTGATGTAAATCATCTAAAACCTATAAGGACTAGTGTACTTGTAATGGTGCATCTATGAAAAAAAAATGGATCATCTAAAACCTATAAGGACTAGTGTACGTGTAATGGTGCATCTATGAAAAAAAAATGGATCACTCTAAGTATGGAAATATCATTTTTTATTATTTCATCTAATTTTTATTAATTTGATTAATTAGACTAATTTGTATTAATTTAATTTATATTGGGTTAATTTGAGTGCATGTGTATTTTCTATTAGTTGCTTGATCTCATTTGAAGTACCTTGTCCCCCCAAATTTTCTCTCCAAGCATTGTCCCAGTCCAGCATAAAATGGACACCCTGATCTTACAACAACCCAATGAAGACATCAAATGCAAGATTGGCGAGTACTATCACATCAAGGAAACTCTCTCCATTGTAGCATGAGGGAAAAAGAAGACCACACATGATATAGTTTCATTCCCTTACAACAAATTCAACAACATATTTGTGGACCTACAGATGCTACAAAAGGCTATGATATTATTCTGTGGATTTCCTGCAGGATGTAAGTGGGGTTTGTAACATTATAATGTTTTTGTTTGTGTGCAAGTTTTTGCTAACAGCATAACATTGTGTTTGTTTGTGGATTTTATAGGTCAAATAGTCTCATTTGTTTTGAATTTGGATGAGTGTCAAATAGTCAAGGGAAGGAGGCAAGAGAGAGTGAGTGTTACACTCATGAACTGCGCTATGGCTAGAGCGTTTAAAGCTAGTAATGGTTGTGAGGAACTAGAGAGTGATGGAGCTAGTGATGGGGAGATTGATGGAGCTAGTGAGATGAAGTTGGTGATGAGAGCAGAACAAACACTAACCTTTCATTTAGTGTTCAATCATAGAAAGAAATATGGTGGTTGGGAGCCTTTGAGTTTCCTAAGGATACGCACGAGGTGCTAGCATGGGTATTTGATAGATTTCCTTGGCTTAGTAACGTGATTAAGGCACAAATAGAGTGTGAGAACTTGGATGTTGAGGGTCTAGGAAGTTTTACCATTGATTGGCATCTAGGTGGAAATTTAAAGACAATCAAGTGTATGCTTGGTTGCACTCAAGGTGCTCATCCATGCCCTTGATGCATGTGTGGAGAGAAACAAAGAGGCAAGAAGAAATGCAAGGGGAGGGACATTGGTGAAGAGGAATGTGACGAAGTGGGTAGTTGTTGTTGCGAGGGTGAATGGGATGGCAGTGTACTTTCATCACCTATGCTAGCACCTCCAACGAGGTATTTGCGAGATAATAGTTACAACCCCATTCTTTCTTTTCCTCTCAAGAATTTTCACTATTCTACTTTGCATGCTTTCATGCGTATCTTTGACTGCCTCTTAAAGTGTCAAATAGACTATGATTTCACTATGCCTAGTAAAGCTCGACAAGATGAGGTGATTACAAAAGTAGAGAACATTCTTAATGAGATTGGTGGTCGTGGTGGGGAATAATGGAGAAGAGTCATTACTGTGCAAGAGGAGTGTACGTCAAGAACACAAGACATGTTTTGTTCTCTGACTAGAACACATATTATACGCTCATGGCGCCCGCATGGTTCATGAACACATATGACTCCCTTAACATGTGGAGTATCCAAGGAATGGAGAAGAGTCATTACCATACAAGAGGAGTGTACTTCAAGAACACAGGACATGGAGGTGGTAAAACTCACACAAAATATCTCAAGGAAATGTTTGATTGGTTCTTTTGATACACCTTTGGCAGAAACATTTCAAGGGAGAGGGCTCAAAGGTCCAAATTGGCTCAGCTTGTCACAAGCAGATAGGGAAGGGGAAGAAAGCGCCAGGGTGGGGAAAAGACCCGCATGCCATGCTGCATGGAGGATAACACGAAGGAGAGTCAAAAAAATTTCGGCCCCTATTGACATCTAGGGCTATGGTTATATATGGTCTAGGGTTTTAGTCTAAGGTCTAGGAATTAGGTTATAGGGTTAGCTCTTCCAATGCTTATAAATAACCTCCCTGGGACCCCCCTCTCATTTTCCATTCCATTGCTTCTATGAGCATTCTTTGTCATGGCAACCATGAGCGCTGAGGAGCTTGCACAATATTTGCTTGTGACCTACAGCTACCAAATCTAACTAAAGAGGAGGCCGCCTCCCTATCCCTGGAAGCACGCTTGGAGAGAGGGATATTGTGTTTGCACATCCAAGATTTTTGGCCATACTTCTTCGATAAGTAATGTGTAAGAGCATCATTTGTTTCTTGAAGTAAATTTTTTATGATTGAAAAACTTGTTTTTCAGGTTTGCAGTATAAACCAAAGTGCATTCTAGCACATCACAGGTAGTAGAGCACCCAATGACCCTACAGTGCCGCAAGAAGACCAAGCATTGGCCTTGCACTATATATGCCACAAACATTGCACAACATCGGGAAGTTATGGTGCATAACATTGTCCAAGTACTAGAGTCCCCTGTTCTTTCAAGCATAATTAAATCTAGTTTAGCTCTAAGATTTTCTCGAATGATCTATTTCCCTAGTTAGGATCTTATAAGGGATGGAATTTTGATGCCAAATTTTGGCTTGTAATACTCAATTCTACCCTCTATGTAATACGATACCAATAAATGAGAAATTTGTTTTTTGCCATATATGGATTCAAGTGTCATTTTGCCCTCGGGGGGTGCACTATATGGAAGCCCCTCCTACGACGTGCGTTCAAGGGGTATTTAAAAAACCCCTTATCTGTGAATTTTGAGCTAATAAAACTACCCCTTTTTCTTTATAGACTTACGGGTTTTTTTCCAAAGTACAATTAAAATACCCCTCTTGTAATTGTATTTCTGTAAATTTACCCAATATTTTGGATTAAAAAAACCCCACCTAATGATCGCACGTGGTAGACTTACATTTTTTGAGGTGCACCCCCCGAGCATTTTGCCATAAATTTTATTTTTTTTTCTAAGTGTCATTTAATGTCAACATTATGGATTATCAAGCGAGGTAGATTGTCAAGTATTGTAGAATTGAATTTTTTGGAAAGAAAAAAGTGGACCAAAAGGGTGTGACAATGCCCTATGAGAGGTGCTCAGACTCCACATTTTTTCACCCTTCTGGCCCGTGTGAAATGCCTCCTAAAATTAGGGTCAATGATGATGTTTTTTGAGCTCTATATAACGAGATTTTCCTCTTTGAGCCACTTCATACATTCGAGGCCATGGTGCGCACTAAGCAAACTTTGAAGAAAGTCACAGAAGAAGAGATGAGAAGGAGGGAAGCAGTCCAAGGACAAAGTAGAGAAATTTAACACCTCCATCAGTAAAAAGAAAAGGAGGGTGCTTGTTGATTATGTGACAACACTAAAAGTAGCACTGACACCATGCAGAGGAGTGACTCCAATTAGAAGAGCACTGAGTCGGATGATGACAGGCTGCCGATAAGGGAGCCCACATGGGCTCTCATGGGGATTCCAGCACACCCGATATAATAGGATTGAAGACTCTGCCTAAAGGTCGTGCCCCTCATGGAGAGCAACAAGCAGAGGCAATCGAGACTCCCGAAGTGCCCAAACGGCCAGAGTCACGTGCACAACACCGCCGTTGTAAGAACAAGTTTTTCAAGCCCCCCGCATGCATGGTTAGACCCCCCAAGCAGTGCCACATGGTCCATGATGCAAAATGTGCTCTGGCTTTAGACTATTCCATGAGATACGCCATTACTAGAAGTCGACAGAGCTGCTAATCTGGAGGGTGCCATTTGCATGAACATGTCAAGAAATTCTATGGGATTACAAGATGGAATGTCACATGCACTCCATTGCCCTTGAAGCATTGCAGGAGGCGGCGGAGGCCTACATGGTCACTCTTTTTGAAGACACTAACCTTTGCGCAATTTATGCTAAGCGAGTGACCATCATGATGAAGGACATGCAGTTGGCAAGGCAAATTTGCAGAGAAAAAGGGCGCAAAAATAGAGCATCTAACTTTAGATGTAATTGGCCTATTAAGTACAACTATAATAATTCTACAACTGTCAATGCAAGATAACTTTTTTATCTTTATTTCATAGTCTATGATTGAGTTCTTGATGTGATGTGAAAGATCCCTGCCCCTTCTGCACAACAAATTTGGGGGTGCTAGCATAGCGGAAGTAGCACTTCTTGTGCAGGAGCGCAGAGCCTCTCACTTGGGGCCTCACCCTCATGGATATCTGGACAAGAGACTAATCCCTCGGTTCTTCCAAAACCGAACCCGGAAAAACTTCCCTCGCCCAGAAAGCATGGACGATTCCTCCAGGAAAATTTATTCTAAAGTAGTCAAGAGCCTTAACTAACCAAACTGATCTGACCAAACCTGTAAGTCACATGGGCAGATCAAGGAAGAGACTTGCACTTGGATCATAGAGACCAACATTTTTTTCCTCCTCAAGAGGCACAGCCATTGATTCTTTTCCATAGAACAAGGGTTATCCGAGATTTTACTTCAACTATCATAACATAACAGAATTGAGTCTCATTTTAGGGATCCATCAGACCAACCTAACCCCATTCAATCCCATGGGTTAGCCAACCATCCAACCACTATAGTGATAGGATCCATTTAGAAATTTGGTTATGTTTTGCTCTAGGTACCAGGAAAAAGAGTTCCCAGGCCCCCTAGTCGGTGCTTCAAGCAAACTTAAAGATAGACACACCACTTACACACCCAATATAAAATTGCCTATTTCACAGATTCAGATGTCTTTAAAACAATCCTTTAATGAAACCATAGTATCATTGATCATAATCCTCCAAAATATCTAGCTTGAATTCTAATTTCCAATCATTCCTTCATCGGTATAATTATGGCACCATTGGTAACCAAAACGCTCACCACCTATTCACTCAGGGGCATTTTCAATAGTTCCTAGCTCATAGTACCCGAAAATATAATCACATAAGAAAATCCATATGGACTCTCCATTGAAGATTTTCAACTCTTCATCTTATGTGAGCATTTACTCATTTTTGGATACCCAAAATATCTCATATTTTTGATATTACTCATAGTTTCTTACTAATAAACCTTGTACATATTCAACTCTTCATCTTATGTGAGTATTGAAGGGACTCCCCTTCCTTACATATGTGTCAAAATGAAATCATTATACCCAAATATCTCATACTATTAAAACTACTCATAGTTTCTTACTAATAAACTTTGTACATAGTCAACTCTTCATCTTATGTGAGCATTTACTCATTTTTGGGTATCTTCTTTTACAAAATTGGATTTATCTCCTTCCCACACATGGATCGATCCTATTGGCCTACAGGAACCTTAATTGGACCATAATCCAAAGATTTATGAAAATCTAGATCCTTAGACTAACGTTATTTATACCCATTTCCAATTAATTCCAATTGCACATTGGAAAGTTCTTTTTGAATTTCTGTTTCAGGGGAACTTATTTTAATAAGATGAGATAATTTTCTATCCAAAAATATTAAAACCGAATCCGTTGTGCGGTGGGGACAGGGATCCCACACTCGGGGCCTCGCCCACGAATATCCGGACAAGAGACTAATCCATCGGTTTTTCCAAAACCGAACCCGAAAAAACTTCCTTCACCCGGAAAGCACGGGGGCGATTCCACCAGGATAACTCTTTACTCTAACGTAGTCAAGACCATTACTGATCAAGCTGATCCACCAACTGCACCTATAAAGATACTCGGTCAGATCAAGGAAGAAACTTGCACTTGGATCATTGGGATCAACGCTTTTTTCTCCATTAAGAGGCACAGCCATTGATTCCTATCCATAGAACAATTACTATCCGGGATTTACTTTATGTATCGTAAACAGAAATTGAGTCTCGATTTACGGATCCATCAGTCCAGCCTAACCCCATCCAGTCCCATGGGTTAGCCAACCGCCCAACCAGTGTAGTGATGGGATCCAATTTAGAATTTGATTTTTTTTTGGTCCCGGGTACCAGGGAAAAGAGTTCCCAGGCCCCCTAGCCGGATGTTCATGCAAAAATAAAACTAGTCACACCACTTACATACCCAATATGAAATTGCCTTTTTTTAAAAAATAGATTCAACCAGTTTTAAAACAATCCTTTAATGAAACCATAGTATCACTGATCACAATCTTCCAATTTATCCGGTTGATTCTTAATTTCCCATCATTCTTTCATCAGAGTATCTATGGCATTATTGGCAACAAGAATGCTCACCACCTGTCCACTTAGGGGTCTTTTCAATAGTTCCTAGTCCATAATACTCTATAATAACTTATAAAAATCAAGATGGACTCTCATTGAAGATCAGCAAGATCAACCAACAGATCCATATAAAGAGCCATGGACTCATCCATTGAAGACCAGCAAGGTCAATCAACCAGATCCATGCACAGTTTCAGAAAACAACTCTTACTCCTTGTTCCAATATCTTCCTCGACGCACGTGTGGGTATCCTTGGCGACCCAGAGCTCGAGCACCGTATGGTCAGCACCCTCTAGGATCCTTCGCACGTGACCTAGCGCTTCACTCATAGGCCGCTTCCTTGGTCCCTCATCCACCGTACCGGAAGCTCACCATTTTAATCGAACCGAGGCTGGTCAAGACCTCGGCCGACTTTGCTACGCGAGACGTCCTCCATTGACTCTCCGTCAGCAGTTACAACTTTATCAGTTAGGTCTCCACGACCTTAATCACAAGACGGTCAAAATGCTTCCCCAGCATTCTTGACATAAAACAGCCATTTACAAACAGCATTTACAAACAGTTTACAAATACAGTTTCTATAGTAACTCTCATTTTTTCACATTAACTCAATCTACATGTACATTCACATCCATACATCTACATTTATATGCATACATTTACATCTACATGCATACATCCATATCCACATTCATACATCCACATCTACATGCTCATTCATGCATCCTCATCCAGACATCCACATCTACATGCACATTCACATCCATACATCCACATCTATATGCATACATCCACATCTCCATGCATACATCCACATCCACATTCACATTCACATCCATACATCTACATCTACATGCATACATCCACCTCCACATTCACATCCACATCTATACATCTACATCTACATTCCCATTCACATTCATACATCTACATCTACATGCATACATCCACATCTCCATGCATACATCCACATCCACATTCACATTCACATCCATACATCTACATCTACATGCATACATCCACCTCCACATTCACATCCACATCTATACATCTACATCTACATTCCCATTCACATCTATACATCTACATCTACATGCATACATCCACCTCCACATCTATACATCTACATCTACATGCATACATCCACCTCCACATTCATACATCCACATCCTCATCCACATCCTCATTCACATTCACATTCATACATCTACATCTACATGCATACATCCACCTCCACATTCACATCCACATCTATACATCTACATCTACATTCCCATTCACATCCATACATCTACATCTACATGCATACATCCACCTCCACCTCCACATTCACATCCACATCTATACATCTACATCTACATGCATACATCCACATCTCCATGCATACATCCACATCCTCATTCACATTCACATCCATACATCTACATCTACATGGATACATCCACCTCCACATTCACATCCACATCTGTACATCTACATCTACATTCCCATTCACATCCATACATCTACATCTACATGCATACATCCACCTCCACATTCACATCCACATCTATACATCTACATCTACATGCATACATCCACATCCCCATGCATACATCCACATCCACATTCACATTCACATCCATACATCTACATCTACATGCATACATCCACCTTCACATTCACATCCACATCTATACATCTACATCTACATGCATACATCCACATCTCCAAGATTACAATAAAATTCTTTTAATTAATCTAGGATGATAATTCCTAGAATATGGTAGGAAGTCCTCTTTTCATGCTTTGAATGAAATTATTTTATGTGTAATTTATATAAAAAATTTACCATAGCTCCGCTGCTATGACTGATAAATCTCAATTATCTTAAAAGATAAAGCTTATCATTAAGGGAATGATTAGAATGATCCCTAATTGGATCATTAATCCATAATGGATTGAATCATCAATATTCATGAAATACACAATCTAAAAGCATAGGGAAAGCCATTAATTTGGTCTTAAGCATATTTTAATCTTTGATTAAGGAAAAGCTTTATGAAAAGCTTCATTTGGATTGAGAATAGGTCATGAGTATGACCATTTCTTGAGTGAGAGAGAGATATTACATAAAAACCATTAGACCATTTCTTGAGTGAGAGAGAGATATTACATAAAAACCATTAGAATTAAGCATAAATGTAAATTTATGTAATTCTTTTCTATCATTCATTAATTATTTCAATAGCATTCAAAAACCATTCCAATTAAGCTTCTCAAGCTTGAGAGGGGTTGAGAAGAGAGAAACATTGAGAAATTATAGAAAAGATCAAAATTCAGCACTCACTTTACAAATTGCTTGATTCTTTGTTCATGGTAGAGGCCCCCAATCAATCAATTGGTTTAGTATGTTGATGGAGCCACCAATGGGGATTGAAGAAAGAGGGAAGCTCCAATTTCTTACAAATTGGAGAGAATTTTAGAGAATAGTAAATATCAGCATTATTTCAGCATAGTTCTAGAATAGTAAAATTCTCCTCCTCCTTTCAAAGGACTCATGTTCTATTTATAGGAGAGGGAGGCTCTAACCAAGGCTAACTGATTTCTAGAATTTTCCAAATTCAGTCTGGTTGAATTTCGACTAGATTTGGACCTAGTTTGGTTACTTTTTGATTCGGTTTGGTTCCGTTTTGATTTGGTTTGGTTCAAGAGAGAGGAGAGATAAAAATATCACAAGATTTTTGAGTTTAAAACTCATTCAAGCATGTGAAATATGCACCTCCTTTAATGGACTCCCCTTCCTTACATATGTGTCAAAATGGAATGATTATACCCAAAATATCTCATATTTTTAATATTGCTCATTTAGTATTCAAAAATGGGAATTGGGAGATTCCCAAATTCACTAATATGGTGTTCTTGTCCAACATGTGTATTTGCATAATGAGTTAAGGCTGGATGGTTGGCCACACGATCTTCCATGACATAGACCAAATTGTAAGCTTCTAATTCATTGTAGCTTCATTTTAAGCTCAACATAGCTTTTTTAATCAGATTGTTTGATTAATTTTTCAGACGTTTATCCTTTAACATATATTGAATGGCAACCGATGGAATCAATAATCAGCATCCTTGATATTATGCATGCATATATTGGAGAGCAACAATACAAAGGTCGCTCTCCAAGATCATTAACTAAGGGATCTCTGCCCAAATTCACAAGTCCAGAGTGGGAGTTACCAAGTGCAGTGATAAGTGAAAGTTTTCAAGCAAAACTTCTCCAGAAAGTGCAATGTAATCTCAAAAACCAAAGATCTCTACAAGACTCATTTGAGTAGCATTCGCAATCCGGTAACGGTATTTGTGGATTTGTTTGCACATGACTTTCCTTGCTCCTTGATTTCAATCCTTGAATTCTTTTATATCTGTAGGCAATTGGATTAATCTTTGGTGCCTCCTCATGTTCACGTTTAATGTAGTCGTAGTAACTTTTTCCCATCAGAAAATTTGTCAATCTAAACCTCCAAGCAGCATTTTTCTCATTACCATCTTAGTGAATATGAAACGGTAGCATTTCTTCTCACAGATTATCTACTTATTTATTTTTCCAATTTTTATGAAAATTAAACAGAGGATTAAGGAGAACCCTTATTTAATTATAAAGATTCTATATGCATCTAATTATGCATAAAATCTAATTCTGATGAAAGTCACACTGTGGAGCTACAACCGCCTACCAACTACAAAGGAGTGCAAAGTTTTATGGGTCATGTGGGTTATTACTGACGCTTCATCATATTTTATGTTGAGATAGCCAGACCCTTATACAAACTTCTAATCGTCTTTGAGTGGGGACCAAGGAGTGTCAAGGGGCTTATGATCCTCTAAAGCTGTAAGATTTCTCCCTCGAGCTTTTGAGGTGTACAGGTGTAAGAACCTCCCCTTCTGATCTTGTAATTATTCCCCCTTTTTGAAATAAAAGAAAGATTCTATTTTGCCCTGTTTTGATCTAGAGAGAGAAAATGTCTAGAGAGAGGTAATCCAAAATTGAGATATTTTTGGATATAAAAATCCTCCTCGTGTCTAAAACGATGAAACTTGGTATAGGGTCCAGGTGTGCTAGGAGTATTCACTTGAGGGGAACAAGTGAATAGGGTGTGTGCAGGAACAAGCTCTTAGCAAGAGGCTATAAAAGAGAATCTGTAAATGAGTGAGAAGCTGTGAAAAGGTGAGAAGTATCTCATGGGAGAGAATAAAGGATAGCACGAGAAGATTTAGGATGTGTGGAGATATTATAGGAAGAGGTGGAGAGAATCAAGGAGAGATCAGTGGGATTAGACGCTTGGATGTAAACTCTTGGATATTCTAGGAAGAGGTGGAGAGAATCAAGGAGAGATCAGTGGGATTAGACGCTTGGATGTAAACTCTATAAATTGAGAAATTGGCCTAATGAGAATTTGTTGGTTTTTTATTATGCATGCCTACATTAAGCTATCAATTAATTGCTCACTAATCACATCTTAATTATCCTAATCTCTTTGCTAATGATGTTGATTATTGCATTTGATCCACCATAGCTCATCACATTGCTACAAATTTAACATGGTATCAGAGCCTAGCTTAGAATCCATCACAATGTAATTATTTTATGTCAAAAAAACATTCGTATTTTATTGTCCTCTAGTAGTGGACATTACACTACACATAATCATTTAGTTAATTTAATCATCACAACTAATAGTAATCATAATAAAATATTCAGAAACTTAGATTTCATTGAACCATTAACATAACATTCATTTAGCTCATAAAAACGACTCTATTTTACAAGTAGACACAAATGAAATCTATCACATTCCATATTTCATATTCACACTATTCTCAGTGAAAAATTAACTTTCTCTATTCTAATCATATCCAAATTCTAGATGAAGTTGCCCAGGAGCCTAGTTGAATCATTTTTATTATTTGTGTATCTTTCTAGAAATAAGGTTTGCCTGGAAAGATCATTGCATGAGGTATGCCTAGGAGCCTCCTGGTTGGATATTTTTCCCGAAGGCTAGCTTGCCATAGAACCACCTGTTTTTTTTTTGGTGAAATTCACCGAGATGGTGAATTGATTATTAGTGGCCGACTTGTGGACGGGAAGCCAGGTCCTCCACACTCCACCAATAGCTTCCCACTATAACCTCCGACATCTCCGACTGCTCCAACTGTCGATGTGCTCCAATCGCTCAGACCATCGTGCCCTCTGACGGCTTCGACCATTGTTAGTTGGTGCACTGATTGTCGTCACCATCGGTGCCCTCCGACGGCTTCGACCGTTGTTAGTCATGCCCTCTGACGGCTTCGACCGTTGTTAGTTAGTGCACCTCTGATTGTCGTCACCATCGGTGCCCTCCGACGGCTTCGACATCTGTCACCGCCACTGGTGCACCTTCGACTGCCTTTACCTACCAATGCCCTTCAACATCTCTAACGTGCATGGCCAACTACGATCGCACTCATGGAGGCAACACCCCTCTCCCTTTCCCGAGGGATGGCAAGATCCTCTTGAGCACCATCTTCTTTTTCTCGATGGAAGATCTTCCCTCTACACTACAAGATAAGTGTTGGGACTTTCAGGAGGAGGACACCCAAGGAGGAGATAAGGGGCGCACTCTCTCGGTGTAGCAGGACATATGAGCTCTTGTAGGACATTCGTTGTAGCACATTCTCGAGTCACAGACTCTCTCTTGTATCATCGTCACTCTAGCACATTCGGTAGAGAGCACATTCTCTGATGTATGACATAGTCTGTTGGAGAACAGTCTTTCTTGTATCACTCTTGTCTATAGTTTGGTAAACAGTGTTATGCTCTTGTGGTGTTGGGTTTATCTCTCTGTGTGAGCGAGGTGAGTGAGTGGTCAGTGGTTGGTGGGTGTGGTGTGCATGAGAGGCCTGTTGTGTTTATCTCTCTATGTGAGCGAGGTGAGTGAGTGGTCAGTGGTCAGTGGTGAGTGAGTGGTCAGTTGTGGGTGTGGTGTGAGTGAGAGGCCTGCAGGGATACTACGGTGCTAGGTGCTGATCGGAGAGCATGGTAGAGAGTGTAGAGCATAAGTCTTGCATGTCTAGCCAGTGAAGCCGAGTCATCCTTGGCAGGTTTAGTTCCGAGAGAGGATCCACACTTCCTTTTCCCCAACCCTAGCGTTTGTGTCGGTAGTCCCCTTGAGTTCCTTAGCAAGGACCGACAGAGTCATCTATAATGAGGTACTTCCAAGAAGGTGAAGATGATGATAAGAAACGAACCATTAATGATGTAGATCTTGATGAAGTCCCAAATCCCTATGCTTGGTGTTGATGCACCTTATTATGTTGTTATCTCTTTTCTTTACTTATAAGGCATTACTCGTTTTTTGTATAATACGAGATGTACTTTGCAAAATCATTAAGTAATAAGATCCATATTTTAACCCAAACCTTGTGCGAAAAGGTTATCTTTATTTTCTCTATGCTTTAGCCTCAATCTTATGAAAATTTGTTGTCTTCACTTTCACTTGCACAAGAAAAACACCAGGGGACTCCCCTTGCATGCACTATAGTTTCTTCACTTTCACTTGCACACTTACACATGCAGAAGAAAAACACAAAGGGACTCCCCTTGCTTGCACTATAGTTTCTATAGTGCAAGCAAGGAGAGCCCCCTATTTTTGTTCTTAGCCTACCACAAGAGACTAGCTAGGTGGCAATTTTCGAAGCCTATGAAAATAACACTAAGTTTCATGGCTATACCTCCATTCTATTGTAGTGAAACCCATTAAAATACTATAAGTTTTATTTCTAGGCAATTCATCATACGATCACTACAAGATAATCAGGGTGTACCAGGACAATGTAACAACGATTTTGTAGCGAAATATCGATCGCCCCGTTGGAAATTTCATTAGTATGCAATGCCTCTACCAACATTTTTTTGGCACTAGATATCTTGTTGACAGGTTGAGATATGATAGATATACATCCTATCCCTATGCTTACATGGTTACAACAATACAAGAAATAGAATCACTTGTTTTGAGTAGGCACTTGGAAATAACAAATGGCAAGATGCCATGGATGAGAAGATGGTAGCATTAGATACAAATGTGACATATGAATTAGTACCTTTACATTTTGATAAGACATAAAAAATGGCAAGATGCCATGGATGAGAAGATGGTAGAATTAGATACAAATGTGACATATGAATTAGTACCTTTAGATTATGATAAGAACGTAATTGAATGTAAGTAGGTGTACAAGGTCAAGTATAACTCAGATGGATCTATCAACAGCGTAAAGTAAGACTGGCAAGGGTTATCCGCTGTAGACGTGGCATTGACTATAAGGAGACATTCATCCTAGTTTGCAAGAATGGCAACTTTGTGATAGCTACCATTGCTATGGCTGCAAGGAAGGGTTCATCTTTACATTAGATCCATGATGTAAAGAATATGTAATTCTTGCATGGTGAATTATAAGGAGATGTTTACATGATGTGAAGTCAATAGGTTATGTGAGCGATGCACATCCAAGTTTTTTGTACAGGTTACATAAAGCCTTATATGCCTTGAAGCAGGCACCCATAGCATGGCTAAACAAGATTGGGGACTATCTTGTTACCATTAGATTTGAGATATCCAATGTAAAATTTTAATTTTATGTAAAAAAGAAAGATAGAGGGATCATATTGTTAGTCATTTGTGTGAATGACTTGATTATCATTGATGATAATCAATGATACTCATCGTGAATGACTTGATTATCATTGATGATAGTGATGCTAATATATGGATGATGTCAAGATGCTTTTGAAATAGAAGTTTGAGATGAAAGATTTGGGTGAATTATTATTCACGATAGTGATGTTAATATATACACGATGTCAGGATGATGCTTTTGAAGTAGAAGTTTGAGATGAAAGATTTTCATGAGCTACATTATTTTCTTGATATAGAGGTGCAAGTTAGATATAACATGATGGAATTTTGTTGTTACAGAGGTAGCATGGCTTCAACATGTGTCCAACTATGGTATAATAGGATGTAAGACTATTTAAGTGCCATAAGAGCAAAACACTAAGCTTTTCACACATACAAGTGGGCTTTTAGATGTACATGCGTGTAGTGAGACTACATGAACTATATGACCATTAACTAGGGCAAATTTGGGCTACGTTGTTAGACTTGTGAGTTAGTTTATTTAGGCTTCTAGGAAGCCACACTTGGATGAGGCTAGATGGACTCTCATGTATATAAAATCCACTATTGATTATGGACTTTTCGATGAGATTGGTAGAGAGATACAACTGTATGGATATAGAGGTACTAATTGGGTAGGTAATGTCTCAAATAGGAGATCTACCAATGGGTTTATGTTTTATTTTAGAAGTGTTGCTCTGTGTTGGAGCAGAATCAACTGACATTTACCTTGTCGAGTATAGAGGCAAAGTGAAAACACAACATAATAAAACGAGCTAGATACACTAAATTAGATTGTGACCATTTCATTTTTTACGGAGTCCAAGCAAAAAAAGATAGCAAATCAGATGAACAAAAGGAATCATTATATTTCATAAGGTGAACAAAAAAATCTACATATGTAAGGAGTGTTGAATTGAAATGTGGAGAAGAGGGTAGTTTTTATTACATCTACGTTTATGGAAGTGATGAATTTAAGATGTAGAAATACAAAGAAAAACTTGAGTTTTTCTTAGACCATGTGATGAAATTCAGATGTAAAAATACAAAAATAAAGAGTTTTTCTTGGAACCGTGTGATGTATATACTTTGAAAATGCACTATTTGAATGGAAACTCTATAACTGTTAAGAGGAAGGCAAATAACTAAGCAAGGTGTATGTGAAAGGATTTTTAAAGTGTACCATGAGTCAATTAAAAAGATCCTTTCAGTTTTATGACCCTCCATGCTAAGATCAGAGCTGGTTAGTGGACTAGTCATACAACATGGGAGCTAGGTCAACTTTCTCATGTGTACAAAATATGTTTCTATTTGTGTGACGCGAAATGTAATGCCCCCTAATTTTTATTTTGCAGCCTTGGCATTGTTAGACCAATGACTTTTGCTTGTTGGAAGGGGCCATTTTGTTTATAATCTAATAGCGGGCTTAAAGACGGACATGTAAAAAAACATAAAACATGAAGCTTGATATTATGGAAGCTCGCATTTCACAAAGCTCGAATAACAACTTAATACTTCTTTGGTTTTTTTTAATTTAAGAATGATATAATCATCCATAGCCGTCTTGTCGCTAAGCCACGGGTGTACTACTAATCGCAAGTAGATCAATAGATAGAAAGGGGATTTGGAGTGTAACTTACGTGAATTTTATGGTGTTCTTCCAAAGGAATGAAGGTATACTCCCACATAGATCGTTGTTATCAAGATTCCTTGAAACAAAAGGCTATTTATTAGAAACAACTGGATTAGTTTTTTTTAATTTCTCAAAAACAAAGTAATGCATACCCCACTTTATTAACTCACAAGACTTGAAGTTCCGTCAATGAACTGAGATCAGGTATTGAACCACTCAGTGTGTTGTTCGATAGATCTCTGCGAGGAGATCATCTCATTGTGTGATACCACGAGGCGCTGAGAAAGACGCACCTGCAGACGCGATATGCTCACATTGTCTTGAGCTTCGATAGACTGCTGATAGATTGAGGTATGTTCCCGCTAAGGCCGAGACTCGCAAGATTTCTGAACAGTCATTAAACAGCAAAGCGAGTTCAATGGCTTAAGATAAATTTTATACCATTTTCAACTATAGACTGAAGCGATCTGATCTTACAACTGTGTAATGCGTGGTGTCATGTCGTTGCTGCACGTAATCCAGGTCCACCCGTAGCTCAGTGGTAGGCAGGGATCTCCATCTCCATATTTCGTCAAATTGAGATCCTTTTGAACGTTCTGAATTGCTGACGCTGCAGCCAATTCCAATTAATATAGCGATCTGTATGATAATTTCATAATAGTGTATTAATAATAATCTCTCAACTAGGTGACTGGGCTCGCTTCGCTAGGCTTAGATAGGTTGAACAGTGCCGCAAGGACGTGCCTTGCGGGTGTGCAGAGTCACACATTCCCAATAATAAGCAGACTCGACATGGAGTGTATGCCCACCGTGAAGAACAGCATGTTAAAGACACGAGGAGGTTGAGGGCAAACTTCCTGTCCCAAACGGGATACGAATCCAAAGCCGCCTAATTTGTCGAGGAGCCCATGAGCTGCTTGACCAGGTGTCCACCTATGGATGTGCACGACGACTGCCCGACACTCCTAAGTGTGGCCCTGCTAATTCGGGAGATGTGGCCAAAATCCTCAGAGGTGTGCCACAACTTGCATTGCAAACTGGCACACCTCTCCACTTGCATTGCAAACTGTCCTTAGGTGCGTGACCTACTAATAAGCTCTCAACAATGAGCGAGACTCATCCGTGAACTAAACATCATTGAACCAGAGTGCATGGTGGATTCAATAGCACTAGACCTCCCCATAAGCTCTCAACAATGAGCGAGACTCATCCACGAACTGATCAACATTGAACCAGACGATTGGATATCCCTTGAACTTGAGGAGATCTTGTAGTTTCGCTTGTACTGGTGCAAACAAACCGCTCAGGTACTAAGACCTCCTATAATCCCCTCCTAGGTGTGTCACATGTTCCCCTACTTGCATCGCAACTGTCCTCAAGTGTATGACCTCCTAATAAGCTCTCAACAACAATCAACGAGACTCATCAGTGAACTAATCATCATTGTACCGAATTGCATGCTAGATTCAATAGCACTAGATCTCATAAGCTCTCAACGATAAGCCATACTTCGCCATTGAACTAGACTACGTGCTGAATTAGACATGCCTTGAACTTGAGGAGTTTTGATGACAATCCTTCTTCTATTGGTGCAAACAAACTTCTAGGTACCAAGACCTCCTATAACCCCCCATCATCCACTACCTCACGTTCATCAACCTTGGCCCATCATACTCCACAAGGTTACCTGAAATGAAATAGTGGATGCATCCCCCAATGGCTTGGTAACTCTAGCTTGAAGCTAGATTTAAGGACTACATCACTAATGTAACAGACTGAATGGTCTCTCATATGAATATTGGTCCCAAGCCCAATGTACCATGCCCATGGGCAATATTAATCATAGTGTGAAAGGGGTGGTCATGTATATATATCAATATAGGCAATAATTATGGGTTAACCTTGATAATCATTTAATAATGACAAATACTTTTTTTTTACCCTAAACTTTTATTAATCTTTGTTAATCCATGTTTTCTTAGATTAATCTAGTTCAATGGCTAGTTTTTTCATTCATTGTGGTATCAAAGCCCTTGTTTATGTCTTTTTTTTCTATTTTCTACCAATTGTCTTTAATTTTCTATATTTTCTTGAGTTTGTTGATTTTCTTGATCAAGAAGATGGCTATGGTAAACCTGAATGGTAAAAGTGTCTTTTCTATGGTTCATTCCTAAGATTTATGGGCTTAGGGATTTTCTATGGTTCATTCCTAAGATTTATGGGCTTAGGGCTTTTCTATGGTTCATTCCTAAGATTTATGGGCTTAGGGCTTATTGGGGACCCAATTTTTGGGAAGCCGCACCAAATTTTAAAATTTAGGACCAAATTTGGAGGACATTTTCACTAATCATGATTAGTATTGCTAATCAAAATGTTTTTTCATTTTTCCCTCTTGGTGCTTGATTTTTGAGAGCTATGGAGCCTCCATCACAGACTGTCCTTGCCATAGCTTAGGCTTTTGCTAAGTCATTGCATGAGCTCCAAGATGAACTTCCTAATGGCCGGTTTGATGCGTGAATTCTAGCCGTGAGGCTACTGTTGCCTGCACCCTCATTTTGCTGTCTTGGAGCTCTTGACTCACAAGTAAGGCTTCTCTAATGATTGGAACACAATGTAAATGGAGTAATATCCTTGTTTCAAGCTCCAATGGTTGTAAATTACTACACAAATATGTCCATGAAGCCGTTTTCCACGGGAATTTTCTTCATCTCTTGGAGCTTGTGGCTAACATTGAAGCTTACATAAGCTTGGGAATGTTGGAGCTATATATAGCTAGCCCTAACTCACTCTAGGTCTTGCCTATATATATGTGACTTGTGACTAATATGATTCATTCTTGTGGAGCGTATGTGGTGTCTCTTGTCTTGTCTCTCTTCCTCTTTCAACATGGTATCAGAGTGATTCTAATCATAAGGAAAGCATCTACGTCTTCTTGTTGAATTTATGATTATGATTTCATGTCAAGATTGATCTTTGGTAACAGTTTTGTGTAGGGTTGATTGGTTCTTTGATTATATGTTGCCTACATGATTTTATAGCTCCACTTGTTGTAATTAGAATTTTTTCTTAATCGCATCCTTAAAACCAAAACCAATGCTGGTGAATCCTATCAAAACGGTTTGTCAATCGGAGTTCTGAGTCAAAAGTTAGGACAGTTTGCATCTAAAACAGTAAAACAGGTTCTTTGTGAGAGCAAATAGGTAGTTTTCTTCTGAGTCGTAAATAAGCACGATTTGATTGTCAAAGCTTTCCGTGAAAGCTTTAGACGGATGCTTGCTATACAAGCTACAATTAGATCAAAAACTTGTCGTGCAAGTTGCGTCATAACGCGGTGCTTTTTCTTATTATTATTTTCATCTTTTATGGACCTCTAAGTTTGCTTACGTGCATGAGACACGGGTCTCCACTTTTAAAGTTCTAATTTTGGTTCACGTTCTATTCTTTACACCATCATTTTATGCTCATCATCTGGTGCATGCCTATTTTGGCTACGTTTCTCATATCTCGTACATGGTGTGCAGGTTCTGCAATCTTATCTTGTACGTGTTCTAACAACCCGACATGGCAACCACCATACTTGTTATTAACGGATTTCCTTCTGGGCACACCGTTCTGTTCCTCTTTTCCTAGGCCAAGGATTTCCTGGTTGGAAATACAAAATGCTTTTAATTTTGGAAGGAGACGAATTGGCAGATATTGTTCTTGGTATTCTTGCATGCCCTCCTCAACCTATTGATCCACTTCAGAATGATGTTATTATGAACACTGGGAAATTGTAGTATGCCCGAGTTATCAAACCTACTTTCATCCACTTGGTTGAGATCCTCCAAAAAATTCCCTATTGCACCCCATTCCTATGGCATCTCATCCTCGAAAAGTTGGGCTGTTTCCAAGAATCCCTCAGATGGAGAGATAAGATCTATTGCCCATCCAAATTTTCCCTAACTATAAAAAGGAGAGGCTTCATAGTAAATACAAACGAAGTAAACATAGGAGTAGTTACCACATAAGGTTTCTCACTTTGTAGGCATTGCTATCTTCTCATGAGGTAGTCCTCCTTTTATGAACCTAGTGAATAGAATGCTTGGGGAGAGACTAAGAGTTCCTATCAGCTTAGAAAATGATGGGATACTCTCCCTGACCCATACCTCAAATTAGGGGAGGGTTATCACTTCCTTGGATAGCATGCGAGTTCATCAAGACGGGTATATTAATTCAAAAAAGTTACAAAATTACATTAAAAGGAGAGTTTTTTTTAATAATTTTGAAAAAAAACCGTAAGTTCATGAAGAAAAAGGGGTTATTTTATTCATAAAAGTATGTAAGGGGTTTTTTAAATACCCCTTGAATGCACGTGATACAGAAAAGTTCTTAGAGGTGAACCCCTCGAGAAATTGACATAATTAACATTATCAACACTATCAACCCTTCTTTTCACTTTTCATTGTCATATGGCTGTAGTTGAAAAAGCATTTACTTGTATGCCTCTCATCTATTCTATTGTGCTGATTGTGAATATAGGTGTAAAACAAAATTTTGTGTTTATTAATTTGAAGTAGTGTATTGCAAAAATTTGATCTCGACCGTAAAAGAAGTGCACTGGAAACCTTCAAAACATTAATGAATCGAAAGTAGGACGTAGTTCGATTAATTAATTAAAAGTATGATGCATGGAGGCTTCTCAAAAGACAGTGTCATGTTCTCGTTCTTAAAACTTTTATTGGCATTAACTTTAGAGGTTGATAACTCTCTCTCTCTACCTCTCACGCACTTAGTTTCTCTCTCTCTCTCTCTCTCTCTCTCTCTCTCTCTCTCTTCAACTCTCTTAAAATCTTGTAATCTCTCTATTTCTCTCAAACTGGCCAACTCTCTCTCTCTCTCTCTCTCTCTCTCTCTCTCTCACACACACACACATACACATACACACCTAATTACATTCACTTAGTTTAGTTTATAGGCACCGGAAAGACCGGATTTTCCTTAAATGATTATATATTGTATAATTTATGTAATGCACA
This sequence comes from Cibotium barometz, assembly GCF_041138505.1. NCBI lineage: Eukaryota > Viridiplantae > Streptophyta > Polypodiopsida > Cyatheales > Cibotiaceae > Cibotium > Cibotium barometz. The sequence continues at coordinate 12,176,999 of NC_141076.1, forward strand.
ATATGGGATAGCTTAATGAAGGCTAGGAAATAATTTTCAACTTTGGATGCCCAAATGGTGTGAACGCTAGAAATGAAGGAGATAAGGCAAAATGAAATCCCAACCCCTCATTCTCTTGTATTCTCATATACATATTCTAAGTGTGCTCTTCCTCTTGTCCTCGGGTGGGTTCACCTAAAAATATGTAAGTGTAGCACGTGAGTTCATTAGGAGGGACATATTATTTAAAAAAAGTTACATATTTACATTTACAAGAGTGGTTTTTAAAACCAATTTTGAAAAAAAACCATAAGTTTATGAAGAAAAAGGGATCATTTTATTCATAAAAGTATGAAAGTGTAAGGGGGTTTTGAAATCCCCCTTGAACGCACATGATACATAAAATTCCTTAGAGGTGAACCCCCCGAGCTCTTGTCTCTTGCTTTCTTGTATGTATGATGTGAGCTCTCTAATCGCTTGTCTATGCATGTGTGGGTGAGTGTGAGAGAGGGATCGAGTTGCAATGTGGTTGAGCTATGAGGAGGGTGCGGCGGTGAGATGATGGCGAGCTCTCATGTGTTCCATCGATTAATGCTACCTACGAGAATCCCAAGCTCAAGCTACCATAAGTTTATGGAGAAAAAGGGATCATTTTATTCATAAAAGTATGAAAGTGTAAGGGGGTTTTGAAATCCCCCTTGAACGCACATGATACATAAAATTCCTTAGAGGTGAACCCCCCGAGCTCTTGTCTCTTGCTTTCTTGTATGTATGATGTGAGCTCTCTAATCGCTTGTCTATGCATGTGTGGGTGAGTGTGAGAGAGGGATCGAGTTGCAATGTGGTTGAGCTATGAGGAGGGTGCGGCGGTGAGATGATGGTGAGCTCTCATGTGTTCCATCGATTAATGCTACCTACGAGAATCCCAAGCTCAAGCTATCATGAGGTAAGTAACATACCACCCCGCCTGTGCATGCTATGGTATATAAGTTCATGATTTATGCATTGTGTGCTGGCTATGGTATATAAGTTCATGATTTATGCATTGTGTGCTCTCGAGTGCGGTGTGGTGAACTCCCGATGACAAGAGTGACTCATAATGGCACAATAGTCCCACCATATAGCTATAGTGTATTTTAAATGCTTATGAATGGTTTAATTCTATTATATTTCATGTTTTTTCAAGAATGGAGTAGAAATGAAATCCCAAAAAATCTTTTGTTTTTCTGCATTGGTCTTGTCATATGTTGCATTTGTTGATTATCTTACAAAATCTATGTTTAGTTTTTCTTACTACTTTTAAAACTATTGTTTTTTACTTTCTACAATTCTTGTTTTGATCATTTTTTATGTTTTGTGTTTTTTGGTTTATTTTTTACCTTTGCACAAAAAAACACTAATTTGGGCTTGAAATTAAATAAATTTAGTTAAATAAATGTGAAATTTGGTTTCCAAGCATAGGGTTTGTCTTAATTTTTAACTCCTTCTAATTTTTAACTCCTTCCGAATTGTTGTGCAAGATCAGGATGTCCAGTTTTGTCCAGCTTATGCTAGACTGGGACAATGCTTGGAGAGCAAATTTGGGGGAGCAACGTACTTCAAATGAGATCAAGCAACTAATAGAAAATACACATGCACTCAAATTAACCCAATATAACTTAAGTTAATACAAATTAATCTAATTAATCAAAATTAATTAAAAATATGATTAAATGATTATACTAGTCCCTATAGGTTTTAGTTGATTTACCTCAAAAATGTAATTTTACTAATTAGATTATTAATGTTTGCAGGCCTTTTGATAGCCTGGAATAATTTTGAAAAGAGATCATTACAAATCCAACCACTGGATTTGAAATTTTGACTAACCACCACATTCTACTAATGTCTCACTATTTACCACTCTTTTGATCTACAAGATTGAGTATTGTAAGTGGTAGTTATTGTGGGTGCAAAAAATGGTAGTTATTGTGGGTGCAAAAAATGGCATATATTATAACACTATAAAGACCTTGAAATATTTAAAGAAAATAGACAAATAGCTTAAATTTTTCTCAAAAACTCATTTAAAGCTCTATATTATGTAAAGATCTAAGGTCCAAAGTGGGAATCTCATATGAGTTTATATGTAAAAGATATTAGCATTTTATGGAATTAGTCCAAATTTGGGACAGGTTGTATACATTGACTTTGTACTTAAAGAAATGAGGACTTTTGACTATCTAATGCTTAATCAAATTATGCAACTATATTCCCAACTTTGCATGTGATGTTCTAACAAAAGAACTTGAAAGGAAATTCCTTCGTTAGCTGGGCAAGATTGGCCACTAAATGTAAACAAATGCTTTTTTTTAACTATTTACAGGATGCTTAAGTGGACAAAACTAGGCACCTTGATCCTGCAACCACCCCAAAGAGAAATTTGGATAAAAGCAAGGATTTGCAAAATGGATTACTTTTTGTGTTTTACATATTTTTTGTGTTTCTATATTAGTACTAATAATGCCAATTAACCTAGCCTAATCTCTAAAGTTTGGGCTACTATCTGTTAGCCTTAATTGGTTAGCTGCATTTAATGCATGAAAGGCTCAAGATCAAAGATGGATTCTATGAAAAATCTAGAAATCTTGACAAGGCCTATTTTCAGGCAATCTATGAAACTAGAAACTAAAACCAAAATTATAATAAAAAGAGAAAAATAGAAAAAAAAATAGAAAAGTAAAAGTTTTAAATATGAAAAAAAGAAAATAAATAGTTCTCACACCCAATATCCAAAAAAGTTAATAATATAATAATTAAAAAATTTTAAAAAAGAAAAGAAAGTTTTCGCTTGGCAATTCGCTTGGCAATCCAAAAAAGAAAAATTTTTAAGAAATCGCACGCAAAAACTCTTTAAATACTCATTTTAAGCCATGGGGATCATGTTGATATAACTTATATAACACCCCAAAAAAAATTCATAGTGTACAAACATACTTGGGCACCCAGAAAAAAGTGCATGCACAACCCTTCCCAAAAAGTGTTCATAAGTGTCTGAAATTACCCACTTTAGACGAGTTTCTCTAACATTAAAAAAAAATGCAAAATATAAAATATTGAATTTAGTTATTTAATTCCTTAGCTCTAAGTCACATGCACTTATGCTTTGTTGGATAGGTGTCATCTCCAGATGGTGTCACACTAGTGGCACACTCTTTAGCCTCTAGGCATTTTTGGGATTTATAGCATTCATTTCCATTTTTTCCTATTTACACACATTTTTGGGTGGAGGAAAGGGTGGAGGAACTTTCCTATATATATGAGGCATTGTAGTTCATTTCTAATGAAGTTGGCTAGTGGTTCATTGATGAGTTCTTGAGTACATTGTCTCTTCTCTCATCTCTTCTTTCTCACATGGTATTAGAGCAAGGTGGTAGCGCACATAGAGCCTCCTTATCCTTCTTCCTCTCTACTGCTAGTCCTCTTCAACAACCCCACTTTCAATTGCATTTTTTTATTCTTGATTATCTACTAAACGGATGTGTTTTTGAGGATTGTGCCCGCTAGACCTGCTAGAATTATTGTGGTCTACAACTTTACAGAAGAAAGTTTTCGCAAATTCCTCACCGTTTTTGAGTTATTCTTCTTCACAGACTGCCTGCATGCAGAATTTCTGCTTGTGTTTTTTACAGAAGCCCTTACATTCTTGATTATCTGCTAAACGGATGCGTTTTTGAGGATTGTGCCCGCTAGACCTACTAGAATCATCGTGGTTTACAACTTTGCAGAAGAAAGTTCTCGTAAGTATAGTTATTCTTCGCAGACTGCCTTCTGCATGCAGAATTTCTGCTTGCGTTTTTTGCTGAAGCCCTTACTCATCATCCTTGCACTCATTCAATGATGCAAGAGGCTTCAAACCAGCCCCTTACCATCCTCTACAAGTGTGTTTTTAAAGCACTTCAATCCGAGTCCTATAACTCTACTTGCGGTGAAAACATTGCCAACTAGTTTTCCCTACATGTGGTAGCGTTTCTTTGGAGGCTTCTTGTGGAGAGATTTCTTGGCTACGTTTTCATCATCAACTTCAGCCCTCTTCATGGTGTTTTGAGGTACATATTCATCCTCTTTTCTACACCTTTCTACTGGTTGAAAATTCCACTTTGCTACACACTTTGTGTTTGCGTTTTTGTGGACAATCAACTCCTCCATACTCCTTCTACCTAAGGCTACATTCTCAGCCCTCTTTTGGTGGTTTCTACGGAGTCTATTGGTTCATATATCGGTTGCGTTTTGTGGCTGCATTTTTGCACTTTGTGCATATTTTGGAGATACTTCCTTGGTGGACAGCCCATCTATTGGCTGCGTTTTTTGGAGGTACGACATTTCTTCCCTTGTGTTTTTCCACCCTCCACTCCCTATGGGATCTCAGAAGTCCTCTACTCCAAAAGACAAAGGCAAACTTGAAGATACTATTGATCCTACATCTCCTATGAGATGGTTGGACCGGCAACTACTACAACGGAAGTTGGTGCAATTCCTTCTTCGGTAGGTGCTTCTACTTTCTCTTTTCTGTCGTATTCATTACCTTCTACCAATCCATACACTTTTCTTCTTTGTTCTTTATGCCTTCCTATCCACATACTTCTATGCCCTCTATGGTATATCCCCCTACATCATCTATGCCTTTTATGGCAACTTCATCTACTATGATTCCTTCTTCTACAACTTCCACTACTACTCCTCTCCCCACTCAATCATATCAGCCCTTTAACCCATTCACTCAATCTTTAAGCCTTCCAAAACTTTCTGATTCACAAAAGCTTACCCCAAACAGCTACCACACTTGGTCCTTGTTTATGCAACTTCTTTTGGAAAGCGCCGGGGTGTGGTCTATAATCACTTCTCCTCATATGGTGCCTTCTCAATATCAAACCTATATGGATGTACGAGCCAAAGCTTTACTTGTGCATGGCATGTCTACATCGGTTGTGTCTCAATTTCTCTCTACAATTATGGCATGTCTACATCGGTTGTGTCTCAATTTCTCTCTACAAAGAGTACGGCTCAACAATTATGGCATGCTATACAAATGCAATATGGAAGACTTTCAACGGTTAAGATGGCTAAGTTGGAAGAAGATTTGGATAAGCTTTCTATCTCCGAATCCGACAACATAGTGGAGAAGCTTGGAGAATTCAATCGAATCAAGCGGCAACTTGAAGAGTTTGGTACATTGGTAAGCAATCTGGTCCACAAGCTACTTGGTAAATTGCCTTCTTCTTTTGAATCGTTCAAAGATAACATCTTTCTTCGAGTTCCTTTCCCTTCCTTTGAAGAGACTATGGATCTTCTTGATGATAAGTGCCTTACTCGCAAGCAAAACAAAAAGGACTTGGCTTTTGTAAGCCAAGGCAAGGGGAATGATCAACACAAAGGCTCTAATTCCAATGCTAAAGATTCTTCAACCAAAGGCGACAAGGACAAATCAAAGAATTCTTCCAAGAAGTGCACTTTCTGTGGTCGTAGTGGCCATATGGAGGATCGTTGTTTTGCTAAGAAGGCGGCATCCAAGAAGGTAAAAGCTGAACTTGAATCCAAATCTAAGGGTTCTTCTACATCAACATCTTCTCACGACAAAAACAAAGACAAGAAGGAAGATGGTAACGCCAAGATTGCATATGTTGCTATGTCTTCTACTTCTTCATGTGACACATCACTTGTGGTAATCAAAGATCTTGATATGCATACTACGGATGAGTGGATTGCCGATAGTGGTGCTACCTCTCACATGACGAATAGTTCTTCCTTATTAGAAAACTATAAGTCTATCTCTTCATCAGTACACATTGGTGATGCTTCGTCTCTCCCTGTGATTGGTATTGGTGATGTTTCTTTTGGAGATGCTATCTTACATGATGTTTTGCATGTGCCTAAGATGTCTACCAACTTATTGTCTATCTCTAAGGGCTACTTCTAAAGGTCTTGGGGTTTACTTTGATGATAAAGTGATTGAAATCATTGATAGACAGTCACTTTCTTGTGTGGCACATGGTTATCAAAATGCTGGGCTTTATCATATAAGCTCTTTTACAGCACAGTTGCCACCACATGAGTCTCATCTTCATCAATTATTTGCTTCTCCTAAAGCACTTGTTTCTAATGAAGATAGTGATCTATGGCATTTCCACTTTGGCCATGTTCCTCTTGCTACTTTGCAACATCTTGTCTCACATGACATGGTTACAGGTCTACCAAAGCTTCAGAAACCTCGCCATCATATTTGTTCTTCTTGTGCTCAAGGAAAGCAACATTGGGCTTCTTCTCCAGAGGAGGCTACTCATAGGGCCACACGCATACTTGAGCTTATTCATGGTGATCTTGAAGAACCTATGGAAGTACAATCGCTTGGTGGATCCAAGTATTATATACTTCTTGTGGATGACGTCTCTCGCAAATGATGGGTTTATTTCTTACCTAAGAAGTCTGATGCTCTTTCTCAAATTCTGAATCACCTTGGATATTCATCTACTCCGACACTCATCTACTCAGATTCACAGAGTGCTATTGCTTTAGCCAAAAATCCAATTATTCGAGGATGATCCAAACACATTGATGTTCATTTTCATTTTATTCGTGATTGGATTTTTGAAGGTCGCATTCAGCTTGAGTATTGTCCTACCAAAGATAATGTTGCTGATTTGTTTACTAAGCCTCTTCCTCAACCTACCTTGGATTATCTTCTTCAGTGCTGTCATGCCATGGCACGTTTATGGTGTGAAACCATGCATATGAGACTATCAAATGCAAATCCAGATGCATGGGATTAAGTGCTATGACGAGTCATTATATGATGCCCATGTACATATGTTCATATTGTAAATGAGGTTCAATAAGACGAGGCTGAGTCGGGTCTCGAAGCTTTTGTACATGAGTGTGGTGTGAATTATGGAGCCTTATGCTTATGGTAGACCTTGCAGTAGGGAACACCCTTCTCAACATGTATGGAAATGTGAGAGCATATATGATATAAGGATTGGTTTTGAAGAATACCCTTTGGAGATATCGTATCTTAGAATGCCATGATTTCAGTTCTTACTCGGAATGAGCAAAACAAGAAGAACTTTAATAAGATACTGCACACATTCAAAGTCTTTGTGTGTCCTCATAAGCAGAATGATCCCGTCAATAATATCTTCATGCCCATGGATGGTGAATCTAGTGGCAACTATGCTAGTGAGAACTATTTCAAGATGGCTCTTGTGAGTAAGGTGGTGGTGGTGGTTCTGCTGTTACTCAGACTTCATGGGTAAGTGGGAAACACTCAATTATGTACATGGTCTGCGTGGCTATGTAAATGATGGTATGGGTGGCTCGTCAAAGAGCTATGTGAATGATGTAAATGGCTACCCATGTGCATGATGTGTAGTAGCTTCTCTATGGTATCGATGAGCCAAGTCAATGATTACCTCTTATGGGAGTGCAAGCATGATGCATGCTTTAGTAGGCTTATGATATGAATATGATATTTGATGCTGCTTTGGTCCAAGCATATACATATGAGGAGTAGATATATCATGTGTATAGAAGGTAGTAAAGACGACAGCTTGCGTGGTAGTAACCAAAAGAGATATCCAAAATTAATGCAAAAAAAAGGTGGCGCAAGTGTTTTTGAAACTTGGGAAAATACGAAAATTCAGCTGCAAAAGGTGGGGAGCGCCCGAATCCCTTGCGGGGAAGAAAAGAAAAACCAGAGAAGGAGCGCATATCGTGTGTGTGCAAAAAATGAGAACCAGGAACGCCATCTAACCAATGATTTTAAAATCAAAAAGGCGACTACTGTTTATAGCTTCTTGGGGTTAGAATTAAATAGGGTATTGAGTACTATCAAGGGATATGGTTTTCACATCATAGGCATTTTGTTCCTTGTGCAGTCGGCAGTGAAGCGGCCGTGAGGAGAATAGCAAAAATCAAAGAAAAAAATCCGCTTTTTTTTACTTTCAGATAAGTAAATTCTGTTTTTGTTTATTACCACTTACAAATTGAAAAATGGTATAACCTATGAAACCTTTAAGGTTTTAGAAGACGAGAAGGTTTTGGATTTGAAGGATCTTGGAATAAGAAAGCATCGAAATACAATAAGGTTCCTGGAAATTGGGTTTTATTTTCTACTCAATTGGATTTTGGAATGCAAGTCATGGAGTTTCCTAAAATCACATGAGCATGTTATAGATATGCCATATGTCATCTTTTGTTTGTGAGTTGTTGGAATTTAAAAGCAGGTTTTCAGGAGATAAAGAGACACCTTGAAATGATGGAATTGGTATCACTTGATGTATGTGATGTGAATGGTCACATGTATGTGGGAATTTTTTGAAGATTATGTTGTGCCTACATGTGATTGGTTTGAGGCATTTGGAAAAAGGAGTTAGTAAATTTATGCTTGGAACGGGACATGCACTTGATACACAATTTATGTGCAATCATCAGGCTGAATTCGGGGATGTATTGAGGTGAATTGGCACATGTTTATGTCATCCAAAGCGGAGATGTCTTATGCTCCTTGGAGAGTTATGTGTGTGAGTTTCCTTGTGGGGATTAGAAGCTACTCTCACAGCTAGAAGTCTCGTACTTTCCCAGCAACACCGTCCACGTCATGACAGCTTTTTGGTGAACCCGACGTGAAACTGCTGGGGTGAGAGTGTTGTGAAATACAGAGGGAAGCTATGGCTGAGAATCCTGAGGGTCAAGGGGGTTCATTTTGACCCCGGAGTTATGCAAATGTTTCAGATGTTTACTATGTATATGCAACAACAGCAAGCTGCTGAGAGGGGACAAATTTCCACGACCAAAGCACTGCAATCAATTGTGAAAAAGGTGGATCAATTTGATGGTAAGGATATCACAAAGTACCTGCGCAATTACACAAAGGAAATGGAGCTAAACAGGGTGACTGAGGAGGATATGGTTCGAAGCTTGGAGCTGGTATGTGTTCTTGAAATAAGAGAGCGCATAAGAGGATTGCAGACAGCACATGGTGGCAGAAATTGGGAGGAGTTCAAGCTTGCTTTAAAGGATGAATATTTCATGGAGGATTCCGAGCGAGTGACCAAACGAACTTTCTTGGAATGGGTCACAAAACCCAAAATGGGAATTTCTGCCACAGAGTTGCTAAGAGAGTTTGAGAAGCGCTATGCCCAGCTATCAAGGATAGAGCGCACAACTTTGGACAGAGAAAAAACAGAGCTCTTCTTACAAGCAGCTGGGAAAGATCTCCAAGAGAAACTGGAAATCCTCCTTGAGGATAAGGATACAGAGCAGGGGCTAAAGAATGATTGGAATGATGTCGAGGATGCGGTTACCATGCTAGCAAAGCGGCAGCGAAGGAGGGATAAAATGGTGATGAGCTCGGCAACTCCTATAACTGCTGTTACCCCTGAGAATCTACCAAAACCAGCTGCTACAATCCCAAAGGTAGAAGGGCCGATGGATGAGCTTATTAAGGGTATGCGAGACCTAAAATTGAAGATGTCTAGGATTGAGGAAAAAGGGCTACCATTAGGGCAGGCTTCTATGCAAAGGCCTCAAAGCAAAGAAGGGTTTACATTCAGATGTATATGGTGTGATGACCCAGAACATGCAAAGAAAGACTGTGCTAGCTATAAAGAAGCCCTCAGAAATCAACTTGTGTTTTTTAAAGATGGGAAAATCCACCTTACAGAGACTGGTCTTCCATTAAGCACAAACTTTGGGAAAGGAGGGATGAAAAAGCTGGTTGAGGATATGGCTGCTAGCCATGCTATCTCTATGGTTGAGGCAGCAACCTATGGGTTAAAGGCTGGTCAATCAAAGCAGGGATCTGAGAATGATGAAGATTATGAGAATGAAGATTTTTGGCCATCAACAATGGAATAAATTGCATCAAAGAAGGAGTCTAAGCAAGCTTTGCATGAGGCAGGTGACTGTATATGTCTTGAGACTGGCTGGGAGGAGCCTGTGGATTCTTTATCTGTTCATGCCTACATTGCAAAATGCCAGAAAAATGAGGCACAGGTAGAGGAAAAGCGTAAGAGGAAAAATGAGGAAGGAGGGCCATCAAAAAGGGTCACTCGTGGTAGTGAAAAGAAGGATCCTGGGCCATCACATATGCCTCCACCGCATAGCAGACCTCCACAGGAAGTATCAATGGAAGAAGTGCCAGCAAAAATGAAGCATGAGAAGGAGAAGGGTAAAGGGAAAAGTCCACTCTACAAGCTTCAATCTGATATTGAAGCCGCAACAGATCTCAAAAAGGTGCTTGAAGAGAGGATTCTAAACAGCAGGGTAGAATTTACACTAGGGGAAGTCTTGGGGATTGCAAAGAAAGAATTCCATGATGAGATAATTGATATTATACGAAGGAAAAGGCAGTCCATAATTGAATCTATTCCATCACAAGGGGAGGCAAGCACTTCCAAGACTTATGGAGTATAGGTACAGCAAAAGGAAGAGAGAGAAAATGTGGTGGAATGTAATCACTCTGCTGAAGGGGCACGACAAGTGCGCTTTGTGGAAGAGGATGATGAAAAAGAAGTTCTTACAAAGAGTCATTACTCCAGGAGCCATTGGGCAAGGGCCACCACTGAAACCCTTGTCAAGATAGGTGACTTGGAAGAGCCGTATGTCGCTCTAATCGACCATGGGTCTGAAATAAATCTTATGGCTAAAAATCTCTACAACAAATGTAAGTGGCCAATGGATGTAGATCATGGGTGGATGATTAAAGCAGCTAATAACTCATCTGGAGAGCTCTATGCAGCATGTCCAAATGTAAGGGTAGCTATAGGGGATGTGAAAGATGATCAGAACTTCTTTGTTCAGGAGATGTCATCGTATCCCCTCATCCTTGGGCAACCCTACATTACAACTGTGAGGATGGAAACAAAAGTTTTGGATGATGGCTTGGCATATGCAAGAATAAGGAGTAAAGATGGCAAGAAAGCTGTTCAGTTCTTGACAGTTTGCATTAACCATGAAAGGAACCGTGAATCTCTTCGAGCACAGTCACTCCCAAAGATAAATAGAGAATTCATGAACTACAGGGAGATGAGGGATTTTGGCCAGGTGCCATTGTAAAGCGGGATTCCAATGGTACAAGGGAAAGTGGGTTCTCGCAGGACTCAATCAATGTAAATAACTTTTCAGCAAATTTTCAGGGATTTTCTAGCTATGGGTCACTGGTCTTTGTAAAAAGCAAGGATTTGAAGCATGGCATGCGTAGACATGTACAAAATGAACAAAAAAGTCTTGAGCAGTGTGGTCTTTTGGAGAAGAATGAGTTTATTTCAGGGGTGCTTGATGAGGTGTCATTTGTGGATACTATGGATGTGCTTTTTGATATGGGAAGAGCATGCTTATAGGGTGGAAATGAGATGATAGAGGTGTCATCTGTGGGGATGTATGATATAATCCGGGAATTTGAGGGGATGGAATGTAAAAACATGAATTGTGAGATGGATGCTCGTGTTGATACAAAGTACAAAACGGTTGCTAAGAAGGTGAAACCAGTTGCCTTGCCCTTGCCACCAGGAAGCAAGGAAAAATTAGATGAAGCCTCTATGCAACCGAATCTCAGAGATCCGAAGAAAATTGGGCACAAGTTTACACAGAAAACTTTAAAAGAGTTGAAGATTGGTGAAAAAGATTTTCTGTTGTTGCCAGTTTAAAGGGAATGCTTTAAGGAGATGCTTGTAAAACATGGGAAAGCCTTTGCTTTTCAGCCGCATGAGATAGGCTGTGTTGATCCAAGTATAACAGCACCAATGGTGATCTTCACTGTACCACATGTGCCCTGGAACCTGCGGGGCCGATTCCAGTACCAAAGGCTCTCTTGCCAAAGCTGATGGAATTACTAAAAGAAAAGATCAGAATGGGAATTTTGGAGCCATCATGCGCTCCATATTCCAACAGATGGTTTACCGTGCCAAAGAAAAATGGAACATTGCGCTTCATTCAAGACATGCAACCTGTAAACAAAGTCACAATCAGGAATGTGGGAGCAGGTCCGATTGTGGATGAGTTTGCAAAAGCATTTACAGGGAAAGCTATATACTCTATGGGTGATCTGTATTCGGGATATGATCAGTTCCAGCTGGATATACAAAGCAGGGACTTGACCACAATGAAAACTCCTTTGGGATTAGTAAGGATGTGTACCTTACCACAGGGAGCCACCAACTCAGTGGCGCATATGATGAATGGAATGAATAAAGTCTTGCGAGACTTCATACCACAAATAACTATGCCTTTTCTGGATGATGTGCCAATAAAAGGCTGTGATGAGAAAGACAAAGATGGGGATTTGGATTCGAGGGGGTGCCGCAAGTTTGTGGCGAATCATATAAAGGATTGTGATATGATTTTATCCAGGCTTGAAGAGGTAAATCTTTCTTTATCTGGACCGAAATCAGTGTTTGGGGTTGGTGAAGTGCTAATAGTGGGGCATCTTTGTAGTACTAGTGGACGCCGACCTTGCCCAACCAAGATAGATGCAATACAAAGAATGAAAGAGATATGCATTAATGTTACAGAGCTGAGGAGATTTCTTGGTGCATGTGTCTTTTATGTTATTTGGATCCCACATTATGCACATGTAGCAGATCCTCTTTATCAACTTTTGAGAAAAAATCCAAAATTTCTGTGGAGTGCAGTACATATTAAAGCTATGCGGAAGCTGAAATGTTTGCTCCAATCATCACCTACTCTAAGGAAGGCAGATTATGAGTGTGGCAAGCCTGTGATTGTTACAGTTGACACTAGTCCTACTGGGATAGGATGGGCAGTAGGGCAAGATGATGAGGATGATCACAGGTATGTAATCAGATTTGGAGCACAGGTATTAAGTATTCGACAACGAAAATATCCGCAGATCAAGAGAGAGTTATGGGGAATAGTCACTGCTCTAAAATGTGAAAAAGAATATCTTATTGGGGCATCTGTACTTGTGGAAACTGATTGCTTGCCACTCCTTGGGATGATAGCAAGCTGTACCACTCCAGATATTGCTATGCTTAGGTGGATTGCCTATATCAAGTCACTAGATCCTGCGTTTGAGCATATTGCAAGAAAAGATAACCCAGTTGTTGCAGACATGCTATTAAGAGCCAGGTATGAAGATGAAGAAGAGATGATTAGTGACATTGATGATGTAGGTACAAAGTTCTACACTACTGCATATGCAAAAGGGGACCATACTTGCCTATATCAAATGCACTTGAGTCTTTTACTGAGGAAATGTATGAAGGAGATTGGTTGCTTATTGGTCAATACTTGAGTACTCTGACAAGACACGAAAATTGGTCTGACTCAGAATTTAAGAGGATCCGCAGAAAAGCATATGGGTATTTTCTAAAGGATGGGTACCTGTGGAAGCATCCTAAGCAGAGGAATGCTATGCCACAGAGAGTCATGTGTGACAAAGAGACTCAAGGGAAGCTCATGAAAGAATTCCATGAGAGTCTCTGGGCTGGACATCGAAGTGTGTGGGCCACCTTTACCAAAATAAAGGAAAGATATTGGTGGAAAGGAATGTACAAGGATATTTCCCAATATGTGGAAACATGCATGGTATGTCAAATGTACTCAAATGTGCGGCATCGTGATGGCTTGCAACCAACCTACCCACCTGCCATGCACTACAAATGGGTAGTGGATCTAGTTACAATGTCTTTGGAAATTTGGCAGATGCGGTAAATAGCACTTGCAAGAGAAGATTTGACAAATCAGGTAGAGGGGCGTGCTCTTAGAACAAAGAGTACGGAAACAGTATGCAAATTTCTCTTGGAAGATGTGATTTGCCGGTATGGTTGTGTTGGGAAAATAACAGCTGATAGGGGTGAGCTAGATGTTGAAGAAGCAAGGGAATTCTTCTCTAGAATTGGCATCAAACTGTCCCTAACATGTGCTTACAATCCTGAGGGCAATGGTAAAAGTGAGCAAGGACATCCTCCAATCATTAAAGCTTTGGCTAAGGCATGCAGAGAAAGAATGAGAGAGTGGCCAAGGCTACTACCATATGCTTTGTGGGCTGACCGTACAACTCATAGCTCAGTGATGACAGGATATATGCCTGTAGAATTAATGTATGGTCAGAAGCCAGTAATGCCAGTTGAAGAAGTAGTTCCAACTTGGAATGTATTACCCTGGGTGGAAGGATTGAACAGGGAAGACCTCCTTGCATTGCGAATAAGGCAGCTGGAGAGGAGGCCTGAAGATGTAGAGCTTGCTAAAGCTCGTTTGAACGATGCAAGGTTGAAAAATAAAGAAAGATTTGATAGAAGACACAGACTCCGGCCAAAACCTATTGAAGAAGGTGATTGGGTCCTAATGTATGATAGTAGCCTTGACAACCAATTCACTGTTCAAAGAAAATTTGTAAAAAGATGGTTTGGCCCTTACATTGTCAAGCATGTGCATGGAAATGCCACGTATACCCTGTGTGAGCTTGATGGAACAGAGATAAAAAATCTTGTAGCAGGCAAAAGGATCAAGATGTTTAAACGAAGGCTTGACAGTGATCCTTTTGATTCACAGGGAACTCAGGATGAGAGGCTTGATAGTGATAACATGGATACGGCTGAAGAGGAAGAGGATGATTTCCCTAATAATGTAGAAGATGAAGACGACATCCAGATATATGTGGATCTTGATGATGATTTGGCACATACCAGAGGATGTGCAGGTTTAGAGGGGGTGGATGTCGTGCCATGGCACGTCTATGGTGTGAAACCATGCATATGAGACTATCAAATGCAAATCCAGATGCATGGGATTAAGTGCTATGACGAGTCATTATATGATGCCCATGTACATATGTTCATATTGTAAATGAGGTTCAATAAGACGAGGCTGAGTCGGGTCTCGAAGCTTCTGTACATGAGTGTGGTGTGAATTATGGAGCCTTATGCTTATGGTAGACCTTGCAGTAGGGAACACCCTTCTCAACATGTATGGAAATGTGAGAGCATATATGATATAAGGATTGGTTTTGAAGAATACCCTTTGGAGATATCGTGTCTTGGAATGCCATGATTTCAGTTCTTACTCGGAATGAGCAAAACAAGAAGAACTTTAATAAGATAGTGCACACATTCAAAGTCTTTGTGTGTCCTCATAAGCAGAATGATCCCGTCAATAATATCTTCATGCCCATAGATGGTGAATCTAGTGGCAACTATGCTAGTGAGAACTATTTCAAGATGGCTCTTGTGAGTAAGGTGGTGGTGGTGGTTCTGCTGTTACTCAGACTTCATGGGTAAGTGGGAAACACTCAATTATGTACATGGTCTGCGTGGCTATGTAAATGATGGTATGGGTGGCTCGTCAAAGAGCTATGTGAATGATGTAAATGGCTACCCATGTGCATGATGTGTAGTAGCTTCTCTATGGTATCGATGAGCCGAGTCAATGATTACCTCTTATGGGAGTGCAAGCATGATGCATGCTTTAGTAGGCTTACGATATGAATATGATATTTGATGCTGCTTTGGTCCAAGCATATACATATGAGGAGTAGATATATCATGTGTATAGAAGGTAGTAAAGACGGCAGCTTGTGTGGCAGTAACCAAAAGAGATATCCGAAATTAATGCAAAAAAAAAGGTGGCGCAAGTGTTTTTGAAACTTGGGGAAATACGAAAATTCAGCTGCAAAAGGTGGGGAGCGCCCGAATCCCTTGCGGGGAAGAAAAGAAAAACCACAGAAGGAGCGCATATCGTGTGTGCGCAAAAAATGAAAACCAGGAACGCCATCTAACCAGTGATTTTAAAATCAAAAAGGCGACTACTGTTTATAGCTTCTTGGAGTTAGAATTAAAGAGGGTATTGAGTACTATCAAGGGATATGGTTTTCACATCATAGGCATTTTGTTACTTGCGCAGTCGGCAGTGAAGCGCCCGTGAGGAGAATAGCAAAAATCAAAGAAAAAAATCCGCTTTTTTTGCTTTCAGATAAGTAAATTTTGTTTTTGTTTATTACCACTTACAAATTGAAAAATGGTATAACCTATGAAACCTTTAAGGTTTTAGAAGAGGAGAAGGTTTTGGATTTGAAGGATCTTGGAATAAGAAAGCATCAAAATACAATAAGGTTCCTGGAAATTGGGTTTTATTTTCTACTCGATTGGATTTTCGAATGCAAGTCATGGAGTTTCCTAAAATCACATGAGCATGTTATAGATATGCCATATGTCATCTTTTGTTTGTGAGTTGTTGGAATTTAAAAGTAGGTTTTCAGGAGATAAAGAGACACCTTGAAATGATGGAATTGGTGTCACTTGATGTATGTGATGTGAATGGTCACATGTATATGGGAATTTTTTGAAGATTATGTTGTGCCTACATGTGATTGGTTTGAGGCATTTGGAAAAAGGAGTCAGTAAATCTATGCTTGGAACGGGACATGCACTTGATACACAATTTATGTGCAATCATCAGGCTGAATTCGGGGATGTATTGAGGTGAATTGGCACATGTTTATGTCATCAAAAATGGAGATGTCTTATGCTCCTTGGAGAGTTATGTGTGTGAGTTTCCTTGTGGGGATTAGAAGCTACTCTCACAGCTAGAAGTCTCGTACTTTCCCAGCGACACCGTTCACATCACGACAGCACGTTGGCGTTGGTCCTCCCATCTGGACCTGAAGAGGAGGTGTTGGATAGGTGTCATCTCCAGATGGTGTCATACTAGTGGCACACTCTTTAGCCTCTAGGCATTTTCGGGATTTATAGCATTCATTCGCATTTTTTCCTATTTACACACATTTTTGGGTGGAGGAAAGGGTGGAGGAACTTTCCTATATATATGAGGCATTGTAGTTCATTTCTAATGAAGTTGGCTAGTGGTTCATTGATGAGTTCTTGAGTACATTGTCTCTTCTCTCATCTCTTCTTTCTCACATGCTTTAGATGTGCTTTAGAGGCCAATTGAGGACAACACATTTGTTGATCTAAGGACATAATAGCCCCAAGTCACATGTACTTACTATCTGGATGTGTTTTAGAGGCCAATTTAGACGACAACACGTCCGTTGATCTAGGGACATACCAGCCCTAAGTCTCATGTACTTACGGTCTGGATGTGTTTTAGAGGCCAATTTAGGGGACAACACATCCGTTGATCTAGGGACATACCAGCCCTAAGTCATGTGTACTTACGGTCTAGTGTATTTTAGAGGCCAATTTAGAGGACAACACATCCATTGATCTAGGGACATACTATCCTACTCTAGGCTTTTGAACGTTCGTCAAAACCCAATTTAGGATTGTAGAGGGTCCTAGACATGCCACCACTAACACTTTATTTAAACTTAAGGTTCTCAAGATCTAGGGAGATGAAGCGCTGCCGCCCCAGCCACATCACCTAGACCAACTTCCAGCTTGTTTGATCATGTAATGAGTTATTTGAGAGGTTCGACTTCGGATGCTACCTTTGAACCACTCTATCATACATATACCAGCCCATCAATGGAGAAGTTGAGGTTGACTCCAAAGCAACACGCCAGATGTAGCCTCGTTGCAAGGTGGAAGCATCCACATTGATATCCCTTTCCAAGAAGATCCTACTACACCTGCTATTACTCTACAACCCATTGAACCACCTCCTACATAAGTGCTTTTGCTTGTTGACGATAGAACATTAGCTGAACTATAGGCAGTAGAGGAAATAATTCACGCTTCTAGAGCAACAGAAGAGACTTTGTTGGTTGTTGGTACAACAATGATTTTGCGGCCCAGGTAGCTCAATCTACCTAAAACCATTTTCAATCTAGCACTACATAGGTAATACCTAGTAACTAAGACATGAGTGCTAACATTGCACATGCCTCCAACATGGAGCTAGGTGTGCAAATCCTAGATCAATGTCTACTTGGAAGATTGGGATTATGATGCAGCCAAATCCTATAGATTTTGGGACTGCCCAAATGTACAGTCTTATTGGGAAGAGATTGTCCTGCGAGTCTCTCAAGCCACGAGACTGAGGAAGAAAATTTGTGGGGCATATGTGAATGCATATATAGGATCATTGAACATGAAAGGATCCAAAGACTTGTGGAACAAGTCGGGACATCCAAGGTTAGAGACCCCACGATGAGCGAAATGGTAACACCTCCTATAAGACCACAAGATCCTACTATTGTAGTTTCACTCAACTATGACATGGACTAGACTACACTCTCTATCCTACAAGGGCATGTATGAATTCAAGAACCAAATATAGCATGAGCTTCACCTTCCTAGATGCTAGAGTTCTCTGAGATGATTCTAGCACACTTCTTGAATGAGTGATTGGTACCACACCACCAACTACAGCACATGCGACTCCAACATCATTTCCTCTAAGCTACATGCCCACGATTTACCATGATAGCCACCACAACCACACCCTCATTATACCATGTGTTGTACATGCACCTATACTAGTAGGCTTTGTCATGAATAATACAAGCACTTGCTCTACCAGCACGCAGACCCAGTTTCCTTTGCACAAGCCTTAGGGAGAGTGGTGTTGAAAGCATTCACCTAGTATGAGAGACGGTGTGGCTGAACCAATTTTGGAAGGGCTGCACACACAGATAGCTAAATTAACTAAAAAATTCATCAGGGATAGAGACCCAAGACACCTTGAAGTGTTCGATCAAGTGTATGAGGCCCTAGGAGAATGAAATGTGATTGCCAAGAGACCAACATGTTTAACCTTACATTAGATGGTAAAGCCAGGGATTGGTATCTAACTCCCAGCGCAAAAACTTCACGGTTCTTAGAAGATTTCTCCTAAAGCAATTTGCATTTGAAGTGTTCGATCAAGTCTTTGAGGCCTTAGGAGAATGAAATGGCATCGCCAAGATCATCATGTTTAGCGTTATATTAGATGGTAAAGCTAGGGATTGTTGTGGAAGTCTCAAGGCTCAGGAATGCGTGAACCTCACGGTTCTTAGAAGATTGTTCCTAAAGCAATTCACATGTGATGGAGCATTATGGAGTGTAGGTTCACAGTGGCATGAAGTAGAGAGAGAGAGAGAGAGAGAGATAGATAGAGAGATAGAGAGAGAGAGGGAGAGAGAGAGAGAGAGACACACACAAAAAGAAGAGTTGGTCAAAGACTTCATTAGCCGGCTTAAACATTTGAACTCTCATTGCACCCCCCCTATGAGCACTTTTCAAATAATCAACTGCTTGATGGATTCATCCATGGGCTAAAATATGAGATCTATAATGGCTTGGTCATTAGAAGAATCACCACATGGGATAAAGTTATAGATAATGCCATCGAATCCAACAAGAAGATAAGTAAGTAATCAAAGGGTTCAGAGCCTTTAATTACAAATGTGTTTCTAAGCTACTAGGCATAGCACCACAACTATCAAACTCATAGCTAAATGTAGCACTTTAGTGGAGATGAACTTCACAGATTTGGGGACATCACTCCAAGAGGGAATGAAAGTGAATAAATCTCTTGAGAACATACATATGTATCCAATTTGCCAACAAATGCATACAACAAGTAAGTGTCTAGTCTTGTAAGCATGATACAATGGAAATTGCACTTTTTTAGATGTTATGGTCATGAAACTTCACAATGCTGAACACGTCTACAAGCTCTTACTAATGCTCCTAGACCCTAATTGATTTTACTAGCACCCACACAACCACAAGTCATGGTGCCTAATACCACATCTCAACCCACTGTTAAGCATCCGATGTAACCTTTCTCTAAGGGAAATTATAATGTACCGAAAGCATCGCTATCCCCAATGGTTTTAGGACCTCTACTGCCACTTCCAAGGATTACACCAAATAATCAAATAGGTTTTAAGGGACCTATTGAGTATCCTAAGTATCAAGCTGGGTTTCAAACTAGTGTACCACCTAGCTGTGGGGGGTTAGGAAGAGACTGAGACATCGACGCTACCACTAAGAGAATTCCTCTTCAATGCTATCACAGTCAGGGACCACAGAGAGTCATTGAATGTCCCAACAAGCACATAACAATCACTTAAGGTGCATCTTCTAGCATGCCGAATGTATCCTACATTTGTTGTGGTATGGATCATTGGATCAAGGATTTCCATGAGGTCAGTCATTTCTTAAATTAGCAAAATAATCCCACTATCACACCCCTCAACATGTTTCAGGTGAGAAAACAAACCTACAAAATAATCTTAAAGGGCCTAACTTGTCTCTGTAAATACAATAACAAGACTCATGGCTCAAAGCACACCGATTGTAGAAAAGAAAATAGAAACCCAAGCCATATCGGTAGCAAGATCCAAAAATAAGAAGAGCCATAGAAGAAAGAAATATTTGAAGGAGAGTAAACCTATTAAGAAAATAGAACATGTAAACTTGGGAGCATCTAATGAACCAATTTACACAAATGAGACTGATGAGGATTTCAATTCACATAGGCTCACTCATGATTCTAATTCAGTCAGAACATGGGATGATTCTAAGCAAACCAAAAAAACCCAAGGAAAACCAAAGGAGACGAATAAAGATGAGACCCAACCAGTCAAAAAATCAAAGAAACTCAAACTTAGTTCATACCGTGACCCTGTACAAGAATTGAAACAAGTTCATGAGCTTAGGGATATGGTTACAAGGAATAAGAATGAGTTAAAATAAAAACTAAAACTAGTGTGAGTCTCAAACATTGGTTTTAAACCCATAAGAGCCAACAAATCTTTGGACATTTGTAGTATAATCCTAGAAGAAAATGAAAACTCACCTGTCCCAAGCATGGATCTTGATATTTTTAGGAGTGTTCAATTATGAGACCGCTGACCCTACAAGGAGGTGCAGATTCCAACCTCATTAGTTCCCTCACATGGTACAGAGGTGATGGAATATTTTGAAATTGATAGAATTCATGGCTTCAAAAAGAGAAACCACAATTACTGCACATTGATGTAGAGACATGCTGCATTGAAAGTTCTCCTCAATGGGGAACTTCATGCTGTCGTAGACATGCATAAGCCATGTCTTTCGGATTGGAGTGTGCAAAAGCCTGAAGTGGATGATGACTAGACTAAATTTGTAGACAAACTTCTATTGAATAAATTGGAGCAATACTTTGAGGGTGATGAGAATAATGTGACCCTTTTTATCACTACCAAAGGAATCACAGTGATGGGAGTCCTAGTAGACAGTGGCACAAGAGTGAGTCTGATCTCACCTAGAAGTGTGGGAGAAGATGGGTAGAGCTTGGCTTGATGTCTTTGACATTGTTGTAAAGATGGGTGATGGACCACAATTGCGAAGCCTATTGCGATACTATGAGATCTTATGATCAAAGTATTGACATATTTAGTGAAGCATACCTTCATTGTGACAGATTTTTCCAAACAACTTGACTCCTATGAGATGGTCTTAGGACAACCTTTTATGCATGAAGCTAAGATCATCCATGTGACTAGGCGAGGAACCATGTCTACGAATAGTTTAATGACTCAATCCTTAGAGTACATCTTGTGACTAGTGACATACATCCTATGGGTAGTGGTGTAACTTTTGGAAATCAATCTGATTCGAGATGTGGTACCACATTCCATTATGGTCCATTATAGTGTTACTTCACTGGTAAAAAGGATACTAACAAAAGACTAGGGAAGGAGTCAAGCTACAAGCCACAGGCCAGAAATGAGGGAGATGATTTGAATTTGATTCAAATGATGGTCACATTAGACAAGCGGGGTAAGCAAGAAACAAAATGGGTGATTCTTGATGGAAGGAACTTCCTAAGGTTGGCCCTTTAACAGAGTCAGCACTAGGAACAAGCGTCACTTGGAAATAAGGTACGATATCTAGATGATTGTCATCCGTCCAATTCGTTGGATAGCCAAATGAATATCCAGCTGCAACATCCCAAGGTAGGATTGGTGCATTTGTTGATAATGAATTCCCAGGAATTGCCACGCTGAAGCTGCGATTAATTCCGCGTAAAATTTCGGCAAAATGCAGTTCTATGTAAAAGGCGCCATTTCCCAGAACATCTTCAAACACGAAAGTGAGGTTGTCTTTCGGATCGTTTGTGGTTATAGCTGTTGCCATGACCTCTGCCGGAGGTATTTCCGGATCTGTTGCCCCGACCTCTGCCGGAGGTATTTCCGGATCTGTTACCATTGTGGATAGGATCGGGCCGGTTGCGTTCGCTTCCCAAATGCGGTCAAATTCATCATTTGGATGCCTGATTAATAAAGATTCGAAGGATCATACAAAGAGCTCATCAACGAAAAATAAACTAAGAGTACGTATTCAGTTAGATTCAATGAAGGTAATCGTGTAAAGCTTCACATCAATCTTAACCTTGATTTGAGATTGGAATAAGTCACCACTACTACATTAGTATTGAACCTGTGTAATGCTACGGTGTGATCGAAAAGTGAGTACTCAGACTCTCGACTCTCAAGATATTGTGAAGTAAATACACCATGTCCTTGATAGAAATGCGAGTCTTTATTCTGTTAGAAAATAGGCTAAGCTTGCTTTAACACGGACAACATAGAGATAATGAAAGACTTGTATTCATTCAAGACCCGAGTGGGTGATCATATACAACTGAAGCATGTCCAGTGACGCACGGTTGGGTAGTTAACTATTGACACATTCATAGATATTGTAACGCCATCATAATAAACAAATCATGCGCTTGATAAAACTGACGACAAACTTCTCACAATCACTCTAATTCTAGATTTTAACCACATTAAACGTATGTGATGAAAGAAATTAAGGAGAAACTTGAGAGAGAGAGAGAGAGAGAGATTAATAAGTAGCTTGCAAGGACACTCATAGGTTCTCTAACTTAAGAGAAACATTCATGTAAACGTTATATTCTGTGTCCACCATCGATAGAGCTTACCCTCATGAACTCTAGATGATTTCGAGATAATTAAACATTTGATGCTTTGGGGAGGATTTGTCGAAGATAGTTACATCTTTTGTTTGAAGACCAACTTAAACCTTAACGTTTTTTATATGAAAGATTGTGAAAGGGCAGGGAAAGAAGTTGCTATCAGTAATTTAGTTTATTTGTTTTTTATAGTTCTTTCCTCTAAGCAATACCCAAGTAGAGAAAAGAAGAACTCATTGGCCAAAAAGAATACTATAACATGGTATTATATCAACTTTGGACTAGACCTACCCTGATATATTATATGGTATTATATCATCAAACTTGGACTAGACTGTAACAAAGTGGAATGGTCTCATATGAAGAATGGGCCCAAAGTCAATTGACTATGCCCATGGACAACACTTATGATAGTGTGAAAGGGGGGTAATGTATATAGGCCACATACACCATATTTTTTACACCTTTTGATAATCAAGAATACACAAGTCTTTTACTCTCTCTTATCTCTCTAAACCCAGGCTAGTCTTTACAATCTAGGCTAATCTAAGGCTAAATCTAGGAATCCGATAATCTAGTTGTCACTTAATTTCATTGGTATCAGAGCTCATGTCTTTGATCTAATTTTTTGATTTTTTATTTTATTTTCTGTATTTTCTTGTTTTTCTTAGACCTTCTTGATTTCTTGATCAACAAATGGACATGGTAATTGTGGGATGATGAAAATCTCTTTGATTTTTGGTTTGTTCTAAGATTTTGGTGGCTATGGGTCATTGTGGACTAAAATCTCGGATAGCCACTCCAAATTTTAAAAATATTGGACCAACTTTGGAGAGATTTTGTTTATCATGATTAACTTTTTAAATCCAGAACGTTTTACCCTATTTTTTTCCTTTGTGTTCTTGATTTGGATTGGCTATGGAGCTTTCTTTGTATGGAAAATTTGTTAAATTTGTAGCAATGTGATGAGCTATGGTGGATCAAATGCAAGAATCGACATCATTAACAAAGAGATTAGTGAGCAATTAATTGATAGCTTAATGTAGGCATGGATAATAAAAAACCAACAAATTCTCATTAGGCCAATGCCTCAATTTTTAGAGTTTACATCCAAGCATCTAATCCCACTCATCTCTCCTTGATTCACTCCACCTCTTTTGCTTGATTCTCTCCACCTCTTCTCTTTTCCCATAATATCTCCACACATCCTAAATCTTCTCATGCTACCCTTTATTCTCTCCCAGTAGATACCTTTCACCTTTTCATAGCTTCTCACTCATTTACAGTCTCTTGCTAAGGGCTTGTTCTCGCACACACCCTATTCACTTGTATATTTCAAAACCTCCCCTCAAGTGAATAATCCTAGCACACCTGGACCCTATACCAAGTTTCCCTCTTACTTGGTAGCCCGCGACCAGTGCCTTAAGCACCTAAACTCATAGTCCTTAACACACTCTCTCTCTCTATGTGTCCATGTTCATAGCAAGTTTGTAGAACTGCATTAACATATTTATCTTTGAATTTTTTGCTTGAGTGCCAAATAATTTATTGAGTTATTCCCATGCATCTTTTGCCCATTGTATCCGTGTGATGTGATGAATGATTTCATTATTTAAACTGAGTGCGATGAGTCCTAATGCTTTCTCATTCCTTCTCTTCCACTCATTTTTCCCACTCACCTATGGGCATTCATCTCTTCCCTCAACTAGCCCCCACAGATTTTTCAAATAGCCTCTGTACCCCCACAGCTGGTGGAGGGACTTGATCTCCCTCCAGGCTTAACAATAGGCTTCAAGCCTCTAGCCCCACCTAGCCAAGCTTCCCACGCACCAACCTATCAAGAAGAATCACCAAAGGGAGCTGCAGATTTTTACGAATTTACAAGTGCCATTTTTCTGAAGCAAAACTGAGATCTTCTCTCCACCAGAAGCAATTGTACTAATTCCTCTTGGACCCAAGGGTTTTCAAGGATGTTCTAAATGCTGGTGATGTCAGATTTGTGAAATTCTTCAAGGAGAAGTGGAATCAAGCTCTACATCAAATCTGCAGGTGACTTTGGTAAAACAGAGATTAAGCATTCAATGTTTAGTCAAATCTTGTGTTTTTTGGCTTAATCCTCTACTCGACTAAGTACTGTTGATGTCTTTGAAAGGATTTGAGCTCATTTGAACTCTAAGGCCCCAGATCTGGCCTCCCTCCCTGCATACTCTATTTTCTACACATAAGGTTATTTTGTTAATCAATGATTAATCAACACTGATCATTGTATTTTGGTGAAATTGAGGGTTCAAATTAACCATTGGGTATCTGATACAGATTCCTATAACTTCAGATTGCATTTCGGAGATAGTTTGATACTCCAACCATTCAATACAGATTTGTTACTCTTGGCTTTATGTAATTTTTGGTGAATTTATGCTGATAAATCTGTTGTAATCATCATCACCTAAACACCAGATTAAGTTGTAAAAGAGTAGACACTGCCCTTGAATCTTGAAATTGGATCAAGAGGTAAGACCTTCTTCACATCATCATGAGCACGACACAAGAGATAGCCAAACTTGATGGGGAGCAGTTTTATACATGGCAAACAAAAACCATGTATTTGCTCATGCTAAAAACTTGATTATTTTCTAATCCTAATTAACTAGGTGATTAGCAAGATAATGAGCTCATAAATTTGATGGATTCTAAGCTAGGCTCTGATATCATGTTAAATTTGCAGCAATGTGATGAGCTGTGTTGGATCAAATGCAAGAATCAATATCATTAACAAAGAGATTAGATGATGATTAAGACGAGATTAGTGAGCAATTAAATGATAACTTAATGTAGGCATTGATAATCAAAAACCAGCAAATTCTCGTTAGGCCAATGCCTCAATTTATAGAGTTTACATCCAAGCATCTAATCCCACTGATCTCTCCTTGATTCACTCCACTTCTTTTTCTTGATTCTTTCCACCTCTTCTCTTTTCCCAGATATCTTCACACATCCTAAATCTTCTCATGCTACCCTTTATTCTCTCCCAGTAGAAACCTCTCACCTTTTCATAGCTTCTCACTTATTTACAGATTCTCTTTTACAGCCTCTTGCTAAGGGCTTGTTCCCGCATACACCCTATTCACTTGCATATTTCAACAAAATCTTAGCCATTTTTTAGTCTGGAAGATTGGCCATGTTACAAGCTTCAGTTTGAGCTCGTCCTTGCTACGAATCGCCATCGTTTTTTGCACATGGGAGTGATGTGGCTACGCATGAATCTGTCATTTTCTTGGTGTTTTGGAGCTTGGAAGCCAAGCTTAAGCTAGCTTAAGATTCATCTAAGCTTAAAAGATAAACATAGGCTAAATCAGAGCGTGAAACAACATCCTTTCTTTGCTGCATTTTCTCCCACAAACGGGCGGCCTAGCTGTGTTGAATGACCACCATTGAAGCTTCTCCACATACCAATTGAAGTCTCCAATGCTACAACAAGTGAGTGGTGTCTTGCAATGATAGAATGATTTTCCTTAATCTCTAATTTTAGTACCTTGAAAGCTTCCATTGTCACCATTTGAAGCCTCCATAGCTACATCAAGAGTATGAAGCATTGCAATGTTGGATAGCTTTTCAAAATCTTCACTTATCCCTCATTTCGATGGTGTTTTGATCTTAATGGTGAGTGCTTACAATCCATGGGGCTGATTTTCATGTATCTTTTCCATGATTTTGCATCAAGAAAGCAAGATATTGGTTATCCCCTTCACCATTAGTTTGATATTTTATCACAAGGGCAAGGTTGGATACGTTTTGGATTCCTATTGAGATCAAATATTCGCCTCATTGATGCTTCAATCGTATTTCTTGATTGATTAAGGGCTTTGTTGTAGCCTTAGATGCCTTTCGCATGCATATGGTGTTTATGGATGATTACACTTGCATCTACATGACTTCATGAGACCATTCCATTGAATCTACTCAAGATTCATGCCATTTGATGGGATTACATGCTCTAATCAATGGAATGGAAGAGGTTGAATGCATTATGTGGTGTCTTTGAGACTATGATGCATTGAGGACATAGCCTATGGTTGTTTTTGTTGAATACTAACCACTTGGAGTGAAACCTTGTGAGCCTCTTCACAACAATTAGACTCTTGTTATGAATGGTTATGGCTTTTTCTCCCACCCTCGGAGGTCCCAATTTCACCTTCACCTTGGTCTCTAGCTTTACTTCCACTTTTTCTCTCAATCGATGGTGTCCGGTGATTTTTTTTTTCTAAGTTACTATTTTAAATTGCTTGCTTGCTGTGCAATTAAAGCTTTCCTATAAGCTTTTTAGATTCAAAAGATTTTTTTAAAGCTTTAAATTATTTAAAGCTTAAATTTATATAAGATTCACTTTGTTTAAATCCGTTTCTCTCAGTCCTTCAGACAAGCCTTTGCATATTTCTCCCAATTCTCAAAATTATGCAATTTACAAAAAAAACTTAAACATTTTCATGAGTTTTTGTAATCATTTGAGTTGATTTTCAACCACCTAATCCAACCACTTCAAGCTTCTTCATCTCAAATCCATGGATTTCGGTGTCAACTTCAACCAACCCATCAACAATAATACGACCAATGAAGATGTTAATGTATGAGATGGTGGACTTAGTAATTCTCCACTTCCACCACCAAAACTTGAAGATCATATTTAATTTCTATAATGACTACTTCAAGAAGAAGAAAAAAGCGGCTCGTCTGCAAACAATGACTTGATAATAATGAAATCTCTACTCCCCCCTTTAAAGATAAATACATCACCAACATCATCAAAGATACTTTCGATGGACCAACAAACAAAAAAGGACAATAAGATGAGTTGTTGTACTTTATGTTTTATCAACTTTGATGGAAAAAAGGATGCTCATCTTGTACTTTGGTTAAGTCAATTCGATGATTATTGTTTTGAGAATGCCTTTTTGACTATGTAGCATTGTGGTGTAATGTTATTCATAAAAGATGTGATACACTAACTACTTGGGTGGAATTTAAACACAACATGAAGATAAGCTTTTTGCCACCCTAGTTTACTCTCAAAGCATGCTCTCGTGCATGGGACACTTTGAGTATGTCTGATTGTGAGACGATACCACAATACATGGAGATATTTTGGTGAAATCTAGTTCAACTTTGTATGCTTGAAGAAGTGCATGAAGGTTTCAACATCATTATGCATTAGTCCTCGAAGAGACTATCCGAGCAAAGGTAAACATGTTCAAGCCTAATTCACTTAAGGAAGTTATTTCTTTAGCTCTGGATGCAGAACATAAAAGAGGTTTTCACAAACGTTCTCGTCGATTCAATATCTCTTTATCCAATAATTGACAAACTTCATGCTTCAACAATAATAAAAAACCCTTTCCTTGTCATTATGGTGCTCCTACTAGACTATGCTCTTTT
Organism: Cibotium barometz; assembly: GCF_041138505.1. Classification (NCBI taxonomy): domain Eukaryota; kingdom Viridiplantae; phylum Streptophyta; class Polypodiopsida; order Cyatheales; family Cibotiaceae; genus Cibotium; species Cibotium barometz. The sequence continues at coordinate 12,205,271 of NC_141076.1, forward strand.
AATAAATCTAATGCAAATAGAAAGTCTTGGGTAGCACCTAGTACTTCATGTACAAATTATAATCAAAATGTAAAGACTATTAATGATCAAAGTAATGTCTCTAAACCCAAGCCTTTTAGCCACAACACTAATACTGCAAAGAAACCTTGCCCTACATGTTGCAAGTGCAACCAACTAGGCCAATTTTCTACTTGATGTTCAAAGACTGCCGAACCACCAACTGCTCAACTTCACAACATCACAGAGGTACCCACCAATGAAGATGGTGACTACACTCTAGATTGGTCTTCATATACCTTACATGATGATGGTAACCCCAATCAAAGGGATATTCAAGGTAATCTTATTTCATTTTATTCATTACTTAAAACGAATCAAAAAATTAATGATCATGATATTATTGTGAACATTACATGATGACGGTAGTAAACATGGTTTTATTTCGGAACGTGTTGTTAACAAGTTGCAATTAGAAACACACCCATCACTTTATAAGGTTGGATCTACATTTCAAGGTACACATTACAATGGTACTAAAACACATTTGACACATATATGATGTGGATCACACATTAAAAAGAAACTTTGACTTTTTACAAATGATGCCACACATGAAATTTTCCTATTGCTATCACACACTCAAGACAAATGTGCTTTAAGGAAACAAGATAAAGCTTACATAGTATATGTGAATGAAATTGAAGCAATTGACCATAGTTTTTTACCTAGTAAACAACTTTTTCTAGATCAATTTAGTGAAACTTTTCCCGATGACTTACCCCCAAGACTACCTATATCTTGTCTAGAAGATGACACAATTGAGATTCTCCTTCATAGTCAACCGTCTCATAAGACTCCTTATAGATAAAATCAAATTCAACAAAAAGAAATCAAACGATAAATAGAACTTTTAGACTGTGGACTCATGCGGCTCAGTAGTTCTACTTTTGGTGCCCAATACTCTTTCTTTAGAAAAAGAACAAAATCCACTACATGTGCATTGATTATAGAGATTTGAAAAAATGTTAAAAATAAGTATCCTATTCCTCGTGTTGATGACTTGCTAGATAAACTTCATGGTGCACGTGTATTTAGTAAGATATATTTGAAGTCTAGATATCATCAACTTCTATTTTGGGGTAAACACCAACAAAATTCTTTGACATGCTTAAGCATATTTTGACACATACCCCTATTCTTCAATTACCTTATTTTTCTAGTCCTTTCTTCCTTGTGATCATCGATGCCAGTGGATCTAGTATTGGTGTAGTTCTTATGTAGGATGGTGACCCTCTTGTATATGAAAGTTGTAAGCTTAAATCCTCCAAAACTAAATACAACACTTATGATAAATAACTTCTTTCTATTGTTGTCCACATACTTTGTATGTGGAGACTAAATACAACATTTATGATAAATAACTTCGTTATGTTGTTGTCCACATACTTTGTATGTGAAAACATTATTTAATGGGTTCTAAGTTTCTGATTAAAACAAACCAACAAAGTGTATAACATCTACTTAAAAGTTATCATCCTCTCATTCAATATTAACCAAGAAAATAAAATGATATAGGTGATGCATTAAGTAGACACCCTTTCATTATAAATATTTCTATTCTTGATAAACATTCTTTTTATGCTATGCTTGATATATATGACAATGATCCTGACTTTCATGATGCATGGTTGAAACTATATTCTGATAATTATTTGTCTAAAAATAGTTATTGATATTATGATTGATTCCTTTTATTTAAAAAGTGTTTATGCATAACTCTTCCATTTAGAAGAATTGCACAATCCTTCTTACATTGGTCATAAAGGCACCACTACTACTCTCAAAGAAGTAATAGATGATATTATTGGCCTAATGTAAAGATTGATGTTTCCAACGTTTTTTCTAAATGTATTGTTTACCAATGAGTCAAGTAACATCATTGAAAACAACATGGCTTACTAATGCCTTTCCCTATTCCTGATGGTCCTTGGGAAGAAATACATATGGATTTCATTACTAGTTTACGTGTTACTTCTACACGAAATGATATTCTTTGGACTATTGTTGACAGATTTAGAAAGTAGGCATAATTTATTACGTGAAAAAAGACATTGTTTACTTCACAAGCTGCATATCTTTTCATAAACATGTCTTCACACACCATGGTCTACCTAAAATTTTGTATATGATCGTGACTCTAGGTTTTGTAATCATTTTTTAATTGCCTGATTTTTAAATCTAGAATCTAAAATAGATTTCACATCTACTTTTCATAATGAAAGCAATGACCAAATTGAAGCAACTAATAGTACCATTTTAGATTTATTAAGGTCTTACATAATCTCCACACCCGCTACTTGGGACCAATATCTTTATTTGCTACAATTTTCTTATAATAATACACCACACTCACCTACAAGAAAATCTCCTTTAATTGAAGTCGTGTATAGTAAGAAATTACCAATACCTGCTTCTCAACTTTCACACGTTGTTCTTGCATGTAGATGATTTCACTAGAGAATACCCGTATATACTACAACAAGTACATAAAGCTATAGCTAATTCCCAAACACAATATACCAACCAAGAAAATAAGAAATGAAAGCTAATTTCTTTCCAAGAAGGTGATCAAGTTTGGCTTTATATAGAAAATAGAAGACTCAAAAGTGTAGGCAAACACCTTGTAGTTAAATTATCCCCTAGATTTTATGGCCCATTCAAGATTCAAAATTATCCCCTAGATTTTCATATTCATTACTCTTTTCTCATTATTCTACTAAAACCATTTAGAGCCCCTCTTCCAGCCTATCTAGTATATGATGGCTATTCAATATTAGATGAAGATTTTGAAATCATAGAACCAAAAATAATTTTAGACTGTGAGCAGACAACAACACCCCATCAAAGATTCTTGATGGCTACCTAATCATGCCCTCGCCACATACCCATCCTTAATTGCATCTTACACAGGGATACTAGCCCATGATGATTGCTTGTGATTTTATGACAACTAAGGACAACTTCTTGTCACTCCTAGGGCATGTTATGATGCAGAGTAAATTTATGGAATATAGATTCTCACATCCTCTATTATTTATGGATTGGAATTAATCCATGGAATATATTTTTCCATGTTTTTCACTTTTATGAATTCTCCTAAACGAGTTTAGATTGGGAAGCCTTTCTAAATCTAGGCAACCATAGCTTATTTTACACATACAAGGGTGAATTTATACGTGTGGGAGTATTGGTTCCATTTCCTTGACATAATTTTCATATGCATTTTTTAGATTTTTAATCAATATTTTGATTCGCTTAGTTGATGTAATTCCAGATCCATCCATATTTATAAATGATGTATATATTATTTGGGGCACATGAAATCTCCCTTGTGTATTTGTAATGCTTTAAAATATGTACACATTATATGGTTTTAGACTCACATCTCTTTTTTTAGTAGTTTAGCTTGCTCGCTCAAGCAAGCTATTTTTTAAGCAAGATATTTTTGAAGAAAGCTATTCTTGAAGAAGTTGACATATTTCTAAAGCATAACTATTTGGAGCCCCAAAATATATCTCAAGAAATATAGTTGAGTACACCAAGAGGAAGTGTGGGCGCATTGGACCCAATCTTGTGTCTGAGAAATTGTTTATTCTATTTATGCTTGGTATTTAATATTGCTGCAATCAATTATTTGGGTTCATGTCAACCTGGAGCCCACAACAATAAAGCTAATGTAGATTCCCTATCACTACTTCATTGTAAATCCCTTGTCACTAGTCCAATGTCATCTTGCATTTCTCCGAGCTTAAAGAAAAACCATAAGTCTTCGGTATGTTTTAAAACTAATGGATGGCCATACCTCTAAAATCACCTAGAACCATCATTAGCATTTTACCAATATATACAAGCATCCCACCTCCCTCCTCACATAATTAGTGCCCAACTATAGGTGAGTTAATTATTGAGTACTTAACTATTTTTCTTGGCATGTCAAAAATAATAAGCATGGTCACCATATCTTTATGCTATATTTCTTAATTGATTTTGTTGTTGTAGATGGCCTAGAAATGCTACTTCTTCTTAAGTTTTTGTTGTGTTGTTATGTGACTATTGTTTGTGGGCATCTGAAGGCAAGCATGCAACCTAGTTCAAAGTTCACATACAGCTTTTATCTCAAAATATTATAAACCTTTTAGGATTAAATTACAACTTTGTAATTTTTGAACCTTAAAGATAAATAAAATAATTCATTTTTTAAGATTTTCAAATTTGAGAATTTGTTAAGAAACCAAACTTGATTAGGCTAAAGGTGGATCAAATCATATGAGGGACATCATTAAGGATATTGATTAGGATAATACAAAGAGTGATTAAGATAATATCAAAATAATGACAAGTGATCAGTCACAAACTCACATAATCTCATTGCATTAGCTTAATCCACGTACATGCTTATATAGCTCTCATGGAGCTCCCAACTCACAAGATGTGTGCACCCTAGTGCCAACCATGTTTCCATTAATGCTCACACTACATGTGTTCCCTTTCACTTTCCATGTGCTACCTTTTTTACCTTTGACTTCACCTTTTACAAATGACCAAACAAATCAACCTTTGCCAATGTACCCTTAGTCTATTCCACTTTCTAATGTGCATGCTCCTCCCCTTGCTCTATTCATGTTGCACCCTGAATCTGATGAGGGTCTAGCACCTAACATGTATTGACTTGTCCTACACTCCATACTCATATGGTTGGAGCGGTCTGTCTAGTTTGCTCTATGAGCTACAATGTTGGCTTTGTCTTGACACTTTACACACGAGGGGAGTGGGGTTACATGGGGGGCCATGCCCCTCATATTATCTAGAAGAGATGATCGGTGTTGTGGCGATCTTGTGAGGCTACATCACTGTCTTCCTTCTCTTTGACATTACATTGGTTGATTTGGCTATATTTTTGTGCCAGCAATCCTTTGCTATGTGACCAATCTTATGTTGAAAATGTGGTGCCTAGATGCACAAGGAGTATGTATCAAGGGGGGGTGTGTAAATGTTTGTGAACAGCCTCTAGTGTAGAGAGGAGATATTTGGGATATTGTGCAGTAGTTGAGGTGGCATGACTAGTGTCAACTTGATTTGTAACCCTTTGGCTATATTAGAGCCACTTTGAAATGAAGAAGATATCTCTTTTTTGGTCCACCAAGTCCTGATCACCTCATTACATACTTGTAGTATCATTAGTGTACTAATCACCTCTCCCTCATGCCCTAAACCATGGCATTCCTCATATTCCATCCACCATAGCCTTCTCTTTACACATGAATTCATCTCCAAAACCCTAATCGCAAGTTGGTATCAAAGCTAACAAGGTCCTAGGACCTCACCATATCTCCTTCTCTGAAGTAATACCCTAATCCATCACTAATCCACTACTCAAGCTTCCATGGAAGTTTCACCACTATTTGCATTTCTAGTTCGTGTAGCTGCTAGCATGGACCATTTTGTGTGAAACCTTGAAGAGAGATTCCCAATTGGTTAGGCTTTAAAATCCCTAACCCAGAAGGAAGCATGGCAGAGGGGTGGTTAGTGCAAGCAGCATACATTCATATTTCAGAGTATGTTTCTTGAGTAGCTCTCACAATGCCACGATTATGGAGCAATGAGGATGATGCATGGACGGTGTTGCATGTACCACAATACAAAGGAAGATCAAGGAGAATGGATAGAATAATGATAACAAGGTGAATACATTTTGTATTCTTAATATTGAAGTTATGAAGAGGTGGGTGGAAAGTTATAAAGAGGTAGGATTAGAAATTAGGAGAGGAGAGCATTTAGAGGTCATTCAAGATGCTTGCCATTTCCACCTAACCTTGCATCACTTCCGAAAGATTATAGCATTAAATGGTTTAATAAAGGAATGGAAAAGATAGAAAAACATGGAGAGCTAGTGACATAAGAGGAATGGGAGTACAAAAAAGGATGCAAGCCTTAAGTAAGTTGTGTCTCTATGTCTCTTAACTAACCCAAATAAAATGACATTATATGGTAGTATAAGGTTAATTTGAATACCATGTGGTTTGAGAGAAGGTACTTTTGCACTCAACGCATAGATACAAAGAGAAATACACAAGATTGTGGAGTTATGACAAGTTTTGAGTAAGAGGGTAGAGCAACGCTTGATTATTGTGGCATGATTCAAAACTTTCTAAAGGTTGGATTTAGGACATTTTATTGGACGTGAAATGGTTCAAGGATCTATTGTGTCAAGGTCTTGAAGTAACTCTGAAAAAGCATACAAATGAATTTATGGCAATCGACTCTACAAAGTTTTGGCAAAAAAAGAGACAAACATTTATGCTACCTCAATATTGTGTCTAAGGGTTCACAACCCATTGGTTAAAACCAGTTTTTAAGTTGACAACCTCTTATATAAACATTAGTTGTTAAAACTTATAAACTAGTTTAAACCTAGTTTATAAATTGGGATACTTTAATGGGTTTTAACCCTTGTTTTCCAACCCCTTTGAAACCAGTTTATGGGTTGGAAGGGTTTATAACCACCACTGGTTGACAACCAATTTATAAATTGAGAGCATGACAAATGGAAACTATCTTCCAACTTGTTGACATTGAGAGTATAACAATTGGCAACTGGTTGACAAGTAGTTTATAAGAGAAGAGGCACTTGAAAGGGTTTTGGACTATTTGTTTCAATCCACTGACAAATAGTTTATATGTTTGGAGCATAACAAATGGTTTCAAATCACTAGATTGATAACCATCATAATAGCTTGGGAGCACTGCAAATGTGTTTCAACTGGTTTCCAACGAGCTGGCATATGGCAAGTGCTTAAAGGTGGTATTATCAAATGCTAAGAAGCGTTAATAAAATAAAACTTGTTGAAGAGTCACTACAACACATTGGGAGAATAGTGGTGTTTTTTAGCAGCGTTTTTGGAAGAAAAATATAAAGGGTTTTCAAGATGCTCAGCAGCAGTGATCTATCGTTGCTCTTTGCAACGCTTTTTCGCTACTAGGTAGCATGTTTGGCAGCAAAAAATCGCTGCTCATCAACAGTGCATTATTGCTGCCCACCAATGCTATTTCGCTGTCTAGCAATGAAAAATGCTACTCAGTAGCGTCTATAGTAGCAAAGAAACGCTGCTATATTGTAAAAAAATCTCGCTTTTTTGCCACTTCTTTTGCCACCGTGTAGTTTTATCTTTTGAATACAATATACTTGTACTCTGAGTTTTTTTTGTAAGTTGTTTCCCTACCTTCACTTCTACCTCTCCTACCCTATCCTCCTCATGCTCAAGCAAGGTATTTCTACTGTTTTCCTTTATTTTCGATGCAAACGAGCTTTCCATTAAAGCTTTCTTATGAGTATTTCCCTTTTCTTTGTTCTCTTTTAAGTTTTTCTTTTCTTCTTTTTCCCTTCTCATTGAAGCTTGACCCTAACCCTAGCTTCTACGTAGAAATCCTAATAAAGAGATTTGATGGAGAGCCGTCCATCAAAGCTCTCTATTATGTTTTCCATTTAGAAGCTAGGGTTAGGGTTAAGCTATAATGAGAAGGGAAAAATAAACATTTAATAAGTTTTCTGTGTTATGCAAAATCTTTCATTAAGATTAGGGTTTTGTTATATGCTTCCTATCAGGGTTCAGATCAGGGTTACTTATACTTTTTTTCTTTATTTGGTTTGATTTTGTAAGTTATCCACACATACAAGCTTTATAAGGTAAGTCATCTCTCCCTTTTATGTTTCCTCTCTTATGCTTTTACATGTTATAGGATTTGTAAGTTTTAGGATTTGTTATTTTTTCTCCCCTACATGGATAGCATAGCTCCTCTCTAGAGGTGGCCATATGCCTTAGCCTCATGTATGAGGCTAGTGCATAAAGCTTATGCATTAGCCTTATGCATAAGCCTCCTACATAAGGGTAGTGCATAAACCTCATGCATAAGATCTATGTATTACTAAATGTGTAAGCCTCATTCATGAGGCTTATACATAAGGTTTATGCAAGACTTTTGCATAAATCCTCATGCATAAGCCTCTTGTATAAAGCTTATGCATTAGATATAAGGCTCTATGTATAGCCTCATACATAAGCTTATGCTGCATGAGGCTTATGTATTAGCTATATGCGTAAGCATCATGTATAAAGTCATATGCATAAGCCATGTATAAAGCCATATGCACAAGTCTTATGTATAGAGCTTATGCATATGGCTAATGCATAAGCCAGGTACATAAGCTTTATGCATGAGGTTTTATGCATAAGCCTCATGCATAAGCCGCATACATGAGGCTTATGTATAAGTTCATACATAAGCCGCATACATAAGTCTTATGTATTAAGCTTATCCATATGGCTAATGTATAAGCCTCATGTATGCGGTGGCTTATGCATAAGGTTTGTGCATGAAGCTTATACAGGCTACGAATGCGTAGCCTTGTGCAAGCTATGAGTGCTATGCATAAACCTTTTGCATAGTATGCATGAGCCTTAACCCTAGACACTTTTTTGAAAGAGAAATACCTTGCAACAAGTGACGACCCTAAAAGGTATACGATATCTTGAATGCCCTTGGTTAAGCATCCACCTTTGATGTCAGTATCCATACAAATTAGCAAATGTCAACAATAGGATAGAGCCATGTCCTACGTTTAGGAAGTTATGTCAGTTAAAGATTGTTATCGTCCATAGTACACATGTTTTGCAATAATGCACCATAAATTGTAGGTGTACATATCGATCTCATCCTATCATTGATCGTATTCATCTCATCCTTTATCATTACCCATTGTGTGTGATGATAAGTCATCTTTCATGTTTTAGGACTTACAATAGGCCATCAATATGGTTTATACTTTTGTTCCTTTAAATTCACCCGTGCAGCCTGTGTATCTTTGGTACTCACTCACAAGATGTTTCCAAAGCGAGTGTCCAACATTTTTGAAAATATGCATGGAGTCAACAATATGTGTGATTTTAAGTTCTTTCTAATATTCCAAACTATACCATATATTGAAATCTCAGGTGTCATCAGTTGTTTCCGTCTATCTTTGATACAATCCTTGTCACTTCCACGATTTTATCCTGGGAAATACATAGTCAGAAGAACCTTAACTCAGAATTAGAGGCATGCACCAACCCCAAGAGAGAGAGCCTACTCCGTCTCTAGACCCTAGAGAAGAAGTAGGACAAAGCGAAAGCCAACAAACCCAGAGAGAACCACTCATCCAGAGATTTAAACCTATTTCAGGTATAGCTAATTAGTTTAGGGCCCAAATACTATCACAAAGTCCATGGCCACGTCCATCATCTCAGGAACTAGGAACATTGCATCAAGGCAAAAGGGTCTACCCAGGCCCTTCACATCATCCCGGTCCAACTATATATCAATAGTACCCACAACAAGGAGTCTACCCTGGGTACCACATGGGACCACAAGGGGTACATCTAGACCCACCAATCAGACAGGGGCCACCCATGGTATATTATCCTGCTGGCCTTGCTCCTCCATCAACCCTTCCTCAACACACACTTGTACCAGCCATGGAAGGACTGATGCTAGAAATGTTGAGATTAGCCATGGAAATAGGGAGGGGGTGTATGCTAGTATCACACCTCCAGCACCAATGCAACCTGCACCTACGCCTAGGATAGAGCGTAATAGACCTGCAAACATCTCAAAATGTATCATGAAATTTAATGGGACTGGAGACCCAATCCCACATTTAGAGATGTTCAATCAAATTTGCAATGCCTTCGGCCATGTTGAACATCAAGTCAAGGTGAGTGCCTTCGTCCTCACCGTTGATGGTAAATTAGGCCAATGGTTCCACTCCTTGAAGACTGAGGATAAGGCAACCTTTAAAGCTTTGAAAGAGGATTTCAAAGGCAGGATATTCTCACCAAGGTACTAGATGGAGCCCCATTGAGTAGCTAAATAATGTAAGGGAAAAGAAGGGGGAGACCATTAAAGACTATATCAATAGAGTTAGATATCTCCACTCGCATTGTAGTGGGAGAGACAAGTTCTCTGACAAAAGGTTAATAGGGATATTTCTAGAGGGTCTTGATGATGTGCCCTTGCACAACTCATTGTATGCCTTGGGCCATACCTCCTTTGATTAATGCTACAAGAGTGCTATGGATTTCGAGGACAATTTCAAGGGGACTCGGTCCTTAGAACTCCACAAAGGCACATTAGAATCTTCTTTCAAGACCACCAGTACAAAGCTGGATGGAAAAAGTAAAGATTTCACATCGAGACAAAATGTTGAGAAATTGGTTGCTACTTTAATGCAGCAAATGAACCAACAATGGAGAGCCAAGGTCGGAACCAAGAAGGCCAACCTCATCTTTATCCTAGGAGGGAACTTGTATGGTGCCCTACATGTCAAGCTAACCATACTAAAATGGAGTGTCCACAGTTGAGACCCTATCCAATATTGTACTGTACATATTGTGTCAAATGGGGTAATCATGAGGTCTCCAACTGCTACCATTAGAAAGCTGCCTTAGCAAGAGCCCTACCTCAGGAATTGCTCGCAAACCCTAGACAACTATTGGCCTTACCAGCACCTGCGCATCATAATGCATCTTAAGGGTACCTGAAATGCCCTTGCCACCTCAGCCCTTGTGTGGCCAAGAGTCGCACCAATTTGTCAGCTAACCCAGAAAAAACTCTTTGAATATGGGAAGGAGAAGGAAATTTTAGAAGTTCATATCTATCAAAACCAAGAGCCTACAAGCCCACCCTCACAAACCTTCAGCCATTACGTTATGAAGGGAGATAAAATGTACCTTGTGTACTTAACAACCCTAGTAGCACGGGGCAGAAACATGAATCAGATGACAAAACGACCACCCATGCAGTGCTATGATTGTGCAAGACCTCACCAAGTGGTCGAGTGTCCCAAAACAAGAAGGGGATGGCAAGTACCTCTGGAGGTTCTCCTGCCTTGAACCCATTGTGTGTTGGGTGCGATATTGATCATATGTATAAGGATTGTTTGCTAAGACCCCACGAATGACTGGAAAGGATCACAAAGCTAATCCTCGCACCAACCTTAACCTACTGAGTGTTAGAGATGATTTCATCCAAGAAGTCCTGCTAAATGTTGTCCATAAGATTGCAAAATCAACAGAGGGTCATGGCACATGCTGTTGTAGATGTAGAGACATTGACTTCACAAGCCCTAGTCCAAGCAAGAGCCCCCAAACAAGCACGAAATACTCAACGCTCAAGAAATAAATCCACAAAAATTGGCAAGGGTGAGAGCCGAGTAGTTATCAAGAGTGGTTTAGAATATGGCACAACTCACCCTTCAACCTCTTCTAAGGACAAAGATTTTCTACGTGCTACAGTAGCCTGAGTCAAAGAACCGATTGGCACCCACCAATTGCCTAAAAAACTCACTTAGTATCCTAATCCCATTGAGTAAAAGGAGAGACTCTTGGCAGCTGAAGAGTTGGTCAAGGAATGCCAAGCGTAAGTGGAAGATGAACGTCCTACTGCTTACCTTGAACTATTCCCATCTTTCTTGAGCTAGAGACTTGCAGATAATGCTTAGGTATATCCTAGAGAGCTTCTAGACCAACCCCCCCCCAAAATTATTAATAGAAGAAACACCTTCCACTGTAGTAGCTACCCCCCAACAAAGAGACAGAATGGATGAATATCTTAGAAACCTAGGGGATGAACATCTTAGGGAAACAAACCCGGAAATCCCTATTCCCATCCCTTATACACAAAAGATCATGAGGTTGAGCCAAACTAACCTTCCTCATGAGACATCCCCAGTTTCCTAGAAACATTGTGGGTCTCTCTTCTTTCCTCTCTTCTCAGTTCCAAATCCCTATTGGAACTTTGCCCCAAAGTAGCCCAAGCTTATGGAATAACTTGAAGGATTGGATGGAAGGAAGCCTCAGGGTAGGCATGCACAAAACCATGGATCCTAACAGGTCTAATAAATCTGAGAAAGAAGAATTTTGCACACCCCTTAAGGTTACTCAAACTCATAGTGTCCGAATGAGCAAGCTAGGACAGTACTTCGAAGGTGATGAACTCAAGGCTGCTTTGCTAATAACCTTCGATGGCCACCAGGTTATTGCAATCTTGGATGGTGGAGCAGGTGTAAGCATTGTTACAAAACAATTTTGGGAGAAATGGGGAGCACCCGCTTTGGATGACACTACTCTATTGGTTAAACTCGTTGATGGAGCCTTAGCTAGACCCATTGGTCTACTAAGGGATTTTAAGATTAAGACCCTAGGAGCCACTTACTGCCACACCTTCATGGTGATGAATTTTGGACATCAGAGAGCATCATACGACTACATCCTTGGTAGACCATTTATGAGAGAATTAATTCATGATTGGGATACTCACCACATATACATTTGAAGAAAAGATCTTACATTCAAGATCAATCTACGCACGTGGAAGGTACACCCCATGAGTGGTAGACCATTTGTAGAGGACTCGGTCACAACTATGTGATCCACAGCAGTCCATCTATGTCAAACTTGCCACAAGACACTTGAGGATGAAAAGGAGAGTGAGGGTTGTGCACCTCTTTCGAGAGACCAAGGTCTTTGAGAACTGGATGCATATCCTTGCTACCCTGGACATTCTACCTAGAAGAACTAGTACAAGGTTTCCCACGATAGATGAGCAGGAGATTACATCTCTATACATGCTCAGTTCAGCATATTTGCCTAATGTTGCCACCCAAGAGCTTGAACAAGCTATTAGAGCAAAGCCACCAGGAGGTACACTCTCCCATAAAACACACATGCCTTAGGGATTCCTTGGGCTAGAGCAATACGTTTTCCCAGACGCCTCAAAAAGTTATTTGTGTTTTTGCACCTACAATCCGCTCAAGGATGTTTAGTAGTCCTTACCCGATAGACCAAGCTCTCAGATTTGATGAAAATCGGTGTGCTCCAAGCTTCACAGCTCCAATGGCAAGCTTTACAGCTTTTCTTCATAGCTTCTTCTCCCTCTTCTCTCACTCACTCATAAACCCTAATAGAGAGCACCAGGCTCTGATACCATGATGAAAATTAGGTAGAGGGAGAGGAGACACACACACAGGAGCAAACCCTAATGTATTTTGCAAACCCTAACCATAGAGGGAAGCCATGTCCCTTAATCTACAACACACTACATGTGTTGTGTCCACACACTATGACCAGCTGAACGTGGTCATTTATGTCCCACACATGTTACTACCTAACATGCCAACACATAGTGCAACTGGCACATGCTGACATCGAGCTAGAATCTCAACATGGAGCTGGAGTGTGGGTATGGGTGGTGCCAGGTTGTGATGTCATAGTAGAGGAACTGTTGGACAATGGGTTCCTACGTGGATGTGTATACCACAAAGAAATATGTGATGGCTCTTTGTGGGGCCTAGGCTGTCTCTCAATATGCTACCTCAGCACTACATCCATGTGTCGGCTAAACTCCACAAAGAAATCTGTGAAGGCTCTTTGTGAGGTGTCTTGTTGGCAGCGCGAGGGCTATTCTGATCATGTTGCCTCAGCACTACATCCCTGTGTTGTCTGAGCTCCATTACATACATGCCAAAGCACTTCTAATCCTCAAATTGTATCACTCATGTAAGTGGTATGAATCCTTCTAGAAAGACGTAGTGTAATCTCCCTCGTATCTCATAGTAAGTTGGGATGATTCACAAATAATGGGCCTCATCCTCTACTGCTCTTGTGGTGCATACTATGCATGTCCTTTTCTCACATGAGATATCCCCAACTTTCTGCCAATCTCTACTCTGAGAAGGTGTGAGGATACCCTGAGCTGGCCGATCATGGTACGCATAGCATATGACATATGTATCTATATGTATCTTGGGATCTCAAAGAATCCATCCTCGGAGAGTCTCAAGAAGTCATCTCCATAGAACTCACACTTCTTACCAATTTTTGACAGAGACACACATGTTTGGTGTATGTATAGCCTGAGTATGTCTAACCGGATCTCCTATTGTGATAGATCAAGGTAGAAGAAATCCAGGCTATACTGAGACAGGGGGAGAGAGTCCATCTCTATGCCATGTGCATGAAACCACTCGACTATAGATGGGATCGAGGGATGGATTCAAAGGCTTTGTAGAAATCCACAAAGTACCATTACAGGATTCTTTAAGGACCTAGCCTCCTCTACCATAGCCCGTAAAGTAAAGGTATGGTCGAGCATGGAGAAATTTCTACTTGAAGACTACCTCGCTTGATGCTCTGATTCCCATTCTCTTTTCCATAGAGTTGCTCATCAAGTCCTCCAGTAATTCTCCATATATCTTGGCCATTAAGTGTGAAAGATCCCTGCCCCCTCCGTGCAACGAATTCCAGGGTGCTAGCAGCGGAAGTAGCACTTCTTGCGTAGGGCAGAGTCTCTCACTCAGGGCCTCGCCCATGGATATCCAAACAAGAGACTAAATTTCCCTCGGTTCTTCCAAAACCGAACCCAAAAAAACTTCCCTTGCCCAGAAAGCACGAGCAATTCCTCCAAGATATTTTATTCTAATGTAGTCAAGGTCATCACTAACCAAACTGATTTGACCGAACCCGTAAGTCTCATGGTCAGATCAAGGAAGAGACTTGCACTTGGATCATAGAGTCCAATGCTTTTTTCCTCATCAAGAGGCAGAGACGTTGATTCTTTTCCATAGAACAAGGGTTATCCGAGATTTACTTCAACTATCATAACTTAACAGAATTGAGTCTCATTTTAGGGATCCATCAGTCCAGCCTATCCCATGGATTAGCCAGCCAACCAACCACTGTAGTGATAAGATCCATTTAGAAATTTGGTTATGTTTTGCCCGGGTACCAGGGAAAAGAGTTCCTAGGCCCCCTAGCTGGTGCTTCAAGCAAACTTCAAGATAGTCACACCACTTACACACCCAATATGAAATTTCCTGTTTCACAGATTCAGCTATCTTTAAAACAATCCTTTAATGAAACCATAGTAACACTGATCATAATACTCCCGAATATCTAGCTTGAGTTCCAATTTCAATCATTCCTTCATTGGTGTACCTATGGCATCACTGGCAAACAACGAGAATGCTCACCACTTGTTCACTCAGGGGCCTTTTCAATAGTTCCTAGCTCATAGTAACTGGAAATATATTCACTTAAGAAAATCCAGATGGACTCTTCGTTGAAGATCAGCAAGGTCAACCAATAGATCCATATAAAAGAGCCATGGACTTATCCGTTTGAGGACCAGTAAGGACAATCAACTAGATCCATGCGCGAGTTCAGAAAACAACTTTAACTCCTTGTTCCATTTTCTTCCTTGATGCACGTTTGGGTATCTTCGGTGACTGAGAGCTCGAGCACTGTATGGTCACCACCCTCTAGGCTCCTTCGCAAGTCACCTAGCGCTTCACTCATAGGCCGCTTCCTTGGTCCCTCATCCACCGTATTGAAAGCTCACCATTTAAATCGAACTGAGGCTGGTCAAGACCTCGGCCGACCGTGCTATGCAAGACGTCCTCCGTTGACTCTCCGTCAGCTGTTGACTTTATCACCACTTAGGTCTCCACGATCTCATTCACAAGATAGTCAAAATGCTTCCCCAGCATTCTTGACATAAAACAATCATTTAAAAACAGGTCATAAGTACAGTTTGTAACGAACTCTCATCTTTCCACATTGTTCCACATCATTTCTTGTTATTCCATATTCTTCTACATCAATTCACATTGCTTATTCCACATCCAGTCATATGTATTCCCATCTTCTTCATCCATTCTTATCCAATCACATCATATTACATCTCATCACTTCTATCCACATCTATCCTCATCACATCTCATCCATTCACATCCACCCCGATCCACATCACATCACATCACATCCATTCACATCTACCTAGATCCACATCACATCATATTCATCCATCCATTCACAAAACATCACATTCATTTATATTCATTGAGATCCACATCACATCCATCCACATCACATCTCATCCATTCATGTCTCATCACATCATATTCACATCCATTTACATCTCATCATATCATATTCACATCACATCACATATCATCACATCACATTCACATCCATTCACATCTCATTGCATCCATTCAGATATCATCACATCACATTCACATCTCATCGCATGCATTCACATCTCATCACATCCATTCATATCTCATCACACTCATTCACATCCATCACACCCATTCACATTCATTGCATCCACATCACATCACATACATTCCATCCACATCTATTCTTATCACATCACATTCATCCCATTCATGTCACATCACATTCATTCCATCCACATTACATCACATCCACATCTATACATATCTCATCACATCCATTCACATCTCATCACATTCATCCACATCCATCCATTCATTCACATTCACATCTATCCACATCCATCCATTCATTCACTTGCACATCTATCCACATCCATCCATTCATTCACATGCACATCTATCCACATCCATCCATTCATTCACATTCACATCTATCCACATCCATCCATTCATTCACATGCATATCTATCACATCACATCTCATTCTCATCCATTTACATCACATCACATCCTTTCACATATCATCACATCTCATTCTCATCCATTTATATCACATCACATCCTTTCACATCTTATCACATCTTATTCACATCGCATTCACATCTAGTACCGTTTTTTACTTTCGATACCGAAGGGACTTTTCTAAGTTTCTACCAATTGCTTGGCCTAGTTAAAGGTACTTTTTTTTGCTCCCATTGAATCTACATATGAGAGGGTTGTTGAAGGTTTAAAAAGGAAAAATAAACCTTATGAGAATTGAATAGTAAAAACTCACAAAGAGAATTTACATATTGTATTTTCATTCTTTAAGCTTCATCAATGAGAACTAAATCTAAACTTCTGTTTAGTCATTGGATCCTCGATCCTCCTAGGGATTCCAGATTCCCTTTTTCTGAATAAGAATTACCCAAGTTTTCTCGATGGATACTTTCAGTCAAAGTAGTTTTTTAACTACTTTTAAATAATCTAAAGAAATAACCATTATTTTGTTAACACAAAATCATAAAAATACCATTTTCTGAATCTCTAGCTTATCAAGCCTAGAGTTTAGCTTTGAACTAGGAGACTATCATTGAGAAGCATCCTTTTTCAAGGGATTTAGCCATAAAGATGGCTATTCTTTTAGAGAGAGACATTTACTTAAAGAAAGCATTATAAATAAGCATAAAGATTAACTTTCTCTTAATTAAGCATTAATACTTTAAGGGAAAGCTTGATTTGAAATAAAAAAATTATTTAGAAGGCTTCTCAAGCTTGAGAGGGGTTGAGAAGAAGAAAGTCATTGATATAAATTGGAAAAAACCATAAAAATCGATTTTACCTCCAATTTTGGTCTGATTCTCTAATTGCATTGAAGCCCCCGACCAATCAATTGGTCCACCAAGAGGAGAAGAGCAACTCCAAGAGTTATTGTAGAGAGAGAGAAGCTCCAAGCTCTCAAGAGAGAGGAAATTTTAAGGGCTAATAAAAACTATGATTATTTTAATATAATAATGGCATAGTCTAGCTCCAATATTTTTTTACAAAACACTGAGGGTCTTTTTATAGGTGAGGGAGGCCACCAACCAAGTCCAACTGGGTTCTAGAATTTTCCAAGTTCAGTTTGACTCAATTGGGACAAGATTTGGACTAGTTTGGCTCCCTTTTTTATTTGGTTTGATCCAGGAGAGATAAAAATATCATAATGTTTTTGAATTTAAAACCCTTCCGCACATGTGAAAAAGGTGCCTACCTCAAGAGTCCCCCTCTCCTTACCAAGGTATCAAAAATGCATCATTATTCTAAAATATCTCATTTTTTTTTAGTAATATCTCATAATTTTAAACTAATAAACCTTGTACTCAGTCAACTCTTCATCTTATGTGAGTATTCACTCATTTTTGGGTATTTTCTTTTATTCTCTTGGGTTTATCTCATCCCAACACTTGGATTAATCCAATTGGCCCATTCGAACCTTAATTGGACCATAATGTAAATTTTTTGTAAATGTAGACCCTTAGGCTAAGGTCCCTTATACCATTTCAATTAATTCCTAATGCACTTTGGAAAGTTTATTTTGAACTTCTATTTTGGGGGAATCCATTTTAGACACTAGGAGGATTTTTATATCTAAAGATATCTCAATTTTGGATTATCTCTTTAGACAACTGTTAGAACAAGGGTTTGTAAGACCCAGTGTTTCACCTTGGGGTGCGCCAGTTCTCTTTCAGAAAAAGAAGGATGGGACATTAAGACTCTGTGTGGATTACAAAGATCTCAACCAGTTGACAGTTAAGCCCAGATCTTCACAAAGATAGATCTCAAATCCGAGTATTACCAGATCAGGATCAATGATCAAGATATATCAAAAACAGCCATCAATACTCGTTATGGGCATTATGAATTTATTGTCATGCCGTTCGGATTAACTAATGCCCCAGCTACATTCAATCGCCTAATGCAAGACATCCTCAGAGAATACTTGGATGATTTTATTCTAGTTTTCTTTGATGACATTCTAATTTACTCAAAGAATGCAGCTGACCATGAGACTCATGTCAGAAAAGTTCTTGAGATTCTAAGGAAGCACCTACTCTTTGCCAAAAAGAGCAAATGCACTTTCTCTGCCGACCACCTTGAATACTTGGGCTTTTTGGTATCCAAAGATGGAATTTCTCCAGATTCCGCAAAAGTCCAAGCAGTCATAGATTGGCCTAAACCATTGGCCTGAACCAAAGACAGTGAAAGAAGTCAGAGGATTCTTGGGATTGACTGGTTGGTATAGAATTTTTATACCAAAGTATGCTCTCATAGCTTCCCCCCTAACTAACCTTCTCAAAAAGAATATCCCATTTCAGTGGTCTGCCAGGTGCCAGAGTGCTTTTGATAAGCTGAAGACCGCCTTGGTAACCAATCCCATTCTGCAAGTGCCAGATTTCTCTCTACCCTTTGAGGTAGTAACTGATGCAAGTGGTTTTGCCATGGGAGGTGCACTCATGCAGTGGCCTATGAATCCCAAAAGCTCAGAACGCATGAGAGGAATTATGCTGTTTACGACATGGAATTACTTTCAGTAGTCTATGCCTTAAAGTTATGGAGACATTATCTACTGCTTCTTCTGTCTCCTCATCTCAAAGTTCATAATGTATTTCACGTAAGCCTTCTAAAGAAATATGTGCCAAGCCCAAATCATGTGCTTGATGATGAAATCCTAACCTCTTCAACCCAAGGGTAGATGGAACTCCAACCTGAAGAAATTCTTGATGTTCGAGAAAAGATTCTCGGAAACAGAATTCTCAGAGAATTATTGGTGAAATGGAAGTTCTATCCTTTTGAAGATGCCACCTAGGAGAAAGAAGCCGAACTATTGCAGGACTACCCCCAGTTTGTGAGATGAGAGCATCTCGTGTTTTTCAAGTGGGAGAGAATGTAAGATTCCTCCCTAGCCTCTCAAGATGTCCAGCATCTTCTCCTGTAATCAAATTCCTCTTCAAAAATATAAAAGATCTTATTTCTACCTGTTTTGACCTAGAGAGAGAAAATTCAGTTTTTAAATATTTTGGATGGAAAAATATCTCTTCTTATTAAAATAAGTTCCCCTGAAATAGAAGTTCAAAAAGATTTCCAGAAGGTGCATTAGAAATTAAGTATAATCTGTTCAAGAGGCCTCACCCTAGGGACCCAGATTTTTGAAAAATTTTAAATTAAGGCTGCTATGGACCAATAAAATTTATCCAAATGTAGGGAGGAGATAAATGGAAGAATAAAATGAAAATCCCCCAAAAAATGAGTAAATACTCACATAAGATGAAGACTTGACTAAGAACAAGGTTAATAGTTAAAAAAGCGAGATAAATGGAAGAATAAAATGAAAATCCCCCAAAAAATGAGTAAATACTCACATAAGATGAAGAGTTGACTAAGGACAAGGTTAATAGTTAAAAAAGCGAGATATTTAGAAGAAATGATGCATTTTTGACACCTCAATATGGAGGAATTCCCCTCATGAAGGAGGCGCCTATTTCACATGTTTGGGAGAGTTTTAAACTCCCAAATAATGAGATATTTTTATCTCTCCTCTCTCTTGTTTCAATTAGATCCAAAAAGTGGACTAAACTGATCCAAAAATGGTCAAAAATTGACCAAACTGATCTGGAAAATTCTAGAATCAGTTGGCTTGGTTAGAAGCTCACTTTTTCCTATAAATAGAAGCCTTCCCCTTTGTTGAAACTTAATAGTGTTTTTGCATTGTTACCCTACTTCTCCCAAGAGCCAAAAACTGTGAATTTACTCATAATTCATTAGTTTTTGACCTTCCCTCTTCTAAAGATTGGTGGCCACTCTTGTTTCAAACAAGAGTAGATCCCTCAAACCATCAAGCCAAAGGAAAGCTCTCAAATTCTCCTTGTAAGTTGGAGATTCTTCTCTTTTCTATTTCATTTTATGGTTTTTTATGATTTTTGTCTTCTCTAAAATGAAATGATGTTATGCCTCATTGAAAAAAGGCATTTTCCTCTCTTCTTTAGTAAATCCAACCATTCTTTATCCTAGATGATTGATTAATGGATAAAATCAAGTTTTTCATAATGTTTCTCTTAAACAAGTAGAAAATGTTTACATTAGAATGATTTAAATACTCTTGGTGAACTTCTAATTAATTTTAGAGAGTTAAAAATTGAAAAATGGTCAGCCATACAAATGAGGTTATGGCGAAATTTTCTAAAAATTTGTGAAATAAATTTCATCTTTTATTATTCAAAAAATTAATCCCCATCGTTAAAGTATTCTAAAAGTGTCATTTTCATTCATGCATAGAAAGATGCATATTGATTAATTTTTATAAAAGAATGATTTTCAATAGAATTAAATTCTATGTATAGAAAGATACATATTGATAATTTTTTATTATGAAGGTGTTACTTTCTTCATTATGGATTTTTATGCATAAAATAATGCATAAATAAATATATTTTTTTAAAAGAGTTACTTCCTTCATTATGGATTTTTATGCATAAAAGAATGCATAAAAGAATATTTTTTTTAAAAGAGTTACTTTCATCATATTGATTTTTATGGATAAAAGAATATTTTTTTATTATAAAAGTGTTACTTTTATCATTATTGATTTTTATGCATAAAAGTATGCATGAAAGAATACTTTTTAATTATAAAAGTGTTACTTTTATCATTATTGATTTTTATGCATAAAAGAATATTTTTTTTATTATAAAAACGTTACTTTTATCATTATTGATTTTTATGCATAAAAGTATGCATAAAAGAATATTTTTTTATTATAAAAGTGTTACTTTTATCATTATTGATTTTTATGCATAAAAGAATATTTTTTTATTATAAAAGTATTACTTTATTATTATTGATTTTTATGCATAAAAGTATGTATAAAATAATATTTTTTAATTATAAAAGTGTTACTTTTATCATTATTGATTTTTATGCATAAAAGTATGGATAAAAGAATATTTTTTTATCTATTAAAAGTGTGATTTCATCATAAATGACTTTTATGCATAAAAGAAATTCTTTTATATTAAAAGTGTGATTTTCATCATAAATGATTTTTATACATAAATGGATGCACAAAAGAAATTCTTTTATATTAAAAGAGTGATTTTCATCATAAATTATTTATATGCTTAAACATATGCATAAAAGATTTTTTTCATCATAAATAATTTTTTTGCATAAATGGATGCATAAAAGAAATTCTTTTATATTAAAAGAGTGATTTTCATCATAAATGATTTATATGCTTAAACATATGCATAAAAGATTTTTTTATATTAAAAGTGTGATTTTCATCATAAATGATTTTTATGCATAAATGGATGCACAGAAGAAATTCTTTTATATTAAAAGAGTGATTTTTATCATAAATGATTTTTATGCATAAATGGATGCATAAAAGAAATTCTTTTATATTAAAGAGTGATTTTCATTATAAATGATTTTTATGATGATAAAAGTGTGACTTTCATCAGAATTAGATTTTATGCATAAATAGATGCATATAGAATTTTTATATTTAAATATGGGTTCTCTTAATCCTCTGTTTAATTTTCGTAAAAATTATAAAAATGATTAAGGAGATAATCTGTGAGAGGAAATGCTACCGTTTCATATTCTCTAAGATGGTATGAAAAAAATCAATTAAACTATCGAAGTCGGAGATCAAGATAAATGATTATTTTATTCCTCATAGGAAATTCATGTTTAGTTTAGAAATCTGTAAGCAAATATTCAACGAACGAAATTTAGAAAAAGAGAAATTGAAATATTACCTTTCGAGAAAGATAGTTTAGGAAGAACCTTTCCAGACCCAAACTCTGATTCAGACTATTGACTAAGACCTAATTCCTTCGTCAGTTTCAATCAATGACGATGTGCTCAGTTCAGGAAATATGCACTCAAAACACCCACCGAATCTGAAACTAAGTTAAGACTTTTGATTCTGGTCTGAGGATCAAGTTAACAGAATTCAAGGAATTCTGTTTGGAATTGAGACCTGGATCTAGAAGTATTGGGATATGGATTTAAGATTTATTCATGGTATTCAAACAAAATCAAAACTGGAAACTTACATAGAAACCCTGTTTTCTTAAAGGACTGTCTTATGCCAGAATGTTGGAGAGAGCATTTGGTATATGTGTTTATCTAAGGGAGGTTCGGTTGCAACAGCTGACGGGGAGTATTCAAGGGACAGCTCACGCGACAAAAACCTTCCCAGGTCTTGACCAGCCTTGGTATGGTGAAAAATGGTGTGCTTCCGGTATGATGGGCGAGGACCGACGAAACGGTTCTTGAGTGAAGTACTAGGACACCTAAGGAGGATCTTGGAGGGTTCTGACCAAGCGATGCACGAGCTCGCGGTACTTAGGACACCCATGCGTATGTCGAGAAAGATATATATATGTATGTTGACGGAATGATAATTGTAATCTGTTACTGGATCCCGTTGGCTGACCAGCTGGTCCCAACGGAGAGTCCAGAGTGGTACTGTTTTTGTGAAACAAGGGATTGAATGGAAATTTTGAGTTATAAAATATGTGACCATTTCTGTTTTATCAATGGATTGTTTTTTTAAAGTTTTAAAGAGGAGTGTGTGCGTATCTGTTTTCTAAAGCTAAAGTTAAGAAAGGCGTTCAATTATGGGTGGATGAGTACTTGTTTGGTTCTAACGATTCCAGTGGTAGGGTGGTGGCTAACCCATGGGCCGGATGGGGTTAGGCTGGAATCAGTGGTGTTAATATTCAAACTGAAAAATCTTAGGATTACGCTAGGATTCGAGTAGTTAGTTAATTCCCTGATAAAATTCTCAGTTGAGTGGATCAACGGCTGTGCCTGATCTTGATTAGGCAAAAAGCGTTGAATTGCTCAGATAATCAAATTATATCAGCGATAGTTTCCTTCTATCTGGTTTATTTAAGTGAAGGATAGTTTAGGTTTTGATCTCGTTAGAAAAATTCGTTAAGAAAATTCAAAAAGGTGGAATCGTCCCCGCTTTCCGAGCATGGAAAATTTTTCCCGATTTCGATTTTCGGAGTGACTACCAACCTAGTCTCGTGCCCGGACATTCGAGGGCGAGGCCCCGAGTGAGAAACCTTACCTCGCACATGAGGGGCTGCTTCCGCTGTCAGCTACCGGGAGTGTGGCGCGCGGAGGGGGCAGACGGATCTCACAAGAGAGGAGAGGATTACTCGAGAGTCCAAAGAGATTTGTTGGTAGAGAAAATCTTTTTCTTTGGGGACCTAGAATTTCATCGTCGGTGGATATGTAAAAATTGGTTGGCCGAAGGTGAGACAGATTTGAGCTAAGGGACTACCTCGCCTTGTACGCTGACATCTTGCATTCAGCTATCAACCATTGAAGGAATATGCAAGCATATACACACTTTCATATAAGGCGTACGTCCACACGCTCAAATGCATGCGCAGCTATTACAACCACCTTATATACAGTGAGTCAATATGAAAACTGCAAGAATATAGATGCTGAATCGTGTTAAATCCTCTACCCCTAATTTCTACGGCGCAAGCCGACATCCGCGATTTTTACGTCGTGACCCTCGAATAATTTTGAAGATGCCCGTGACCCTACATACATTATTCTGGCCTTACAATGACCCTGGATACATTATTGTGGCCATACAATGAGTACCGTACTTTTGGATTTATAAAAACTGTTATTGTTCAAGAGTAGTGAAAATTCTTACATGGCACATCATTTTTTTGGGATGTTTTTGGTAGGACATAATGTAGACTTGGTGGCCTTCCTTACTCAAAGCACTTTTGGTCAAGTGTGCTAGTGATCCAAGGGCTCTTATTTTTTTGAATTTTTTAAATAACAAAGGTAGTATCTATCCTTACCACTTTCAATCATTTTACTTATGAATGAGCATTTCCATGGTCGTGATCTTTTCTACGAATTTGATATATTTGTCATAATTACTTATTTTTGCCTTCATCTCAAGGGCTAATCATCAGAATTAACTCCAAGTCAGTTTGTTCAAATATAAGATGTTTTAGAAACACCCCACCAATTGGCTTTATCTGAGACCAAGGTTTGGACTTGGGCCCTCATTCTGAGAGGCCAACTACGCCAACTAAACCCAAAATTACACAGTGGCACAATACTCTCATGCTAATATGTATTTGTAACTTATCTCTTCAGGTACAACACTCATATTCGATGGGAAAACTCAAATTCTCATTTCAAGGAAAACCCCAATATTTTATGTCTAGGGCTTAAGTTAAAGCTCAATTTCTATGTGAGGTTATTGGAAGGGCACACTTTTTTTTTTTTAAGGGAAACTTTTTTCTACCTTTCTTTTGAAGGATAAATCCCATTTGCATACAAAGGTACATAGTCAAATGTACTATTCATCCCTTTCTTACGAGTTGAAAATTAAATAAATGGTTCCTTTCTAGGTTCTCTTCTAGTAGAAGCTTTAAAACTCTTTTATTATGAGATGTTGATCTATCACATATATCTTTGAGATTGTTAAAATCATCAAACTTGTTGTTTTTTTCTAGTAGTTTGCTTGTGTTAACAAAACACACTCATAATGTCTTTGGACTTAACATTAATGGGATTACACATGAGATTCCAAATGGCATTTGATTTCGTTCTCTTACTTTTAAAAGTATCACACACAAGCTATGGAAGGACAATATTTTCAACTCCCCCTAATTCTTAATAATAAAGAAAAAGAAAATTTTCTCCAAATCGATGCTTCGAAATATTCAATGTACATATAGCCTTGAAAATATTTGAATGTATGTCATTCTGAGGCAAACTCTATTTTTAAGTTCATATGTACCGAAATATGAAAATAAGCCCTTTTTAGCTTTATGTAACTCCTATGTATTTACAATTACAACTCCTATATGTATTTACACTTGTAACTCAAGACTATATGTACTTACCTTGTAACTCCTATATGAACTTTCATTGTAACTCTTATGTACTTACCTTGTAACTCCTATGCACTTACCTGTAACTCTTATGTACTTACCTTGTAACTCCTATGCACTTACCTGTAACTCCTATATACTTACCTTGTAACTTTTATGTACTTTTACCTATGTACTATAGTAAAGGAGTTTTAGATAATTTTGGAGTTTTAAAATTATATGCACATGGCTAGGGGCACGAGGCTACATCCACACAAATAGTCACATGCATAGCTACGTCCATATCCATGCTACAATCTGTGCAATTGGGGGGGACACAATGGGACAAAGAGAGAAAGGTCAAACACTACAACATAATGAGGGTGTAGCAGCATTCCTGGCAACACTTTTATACTATGAGTCCTGGCAACACTGAGCTCATTTCACTTTTGCTAGGAATGCTGCTAATTTCCTTGCAATGGGATTGCTCCTAAGCATCATTTCTAAAAAAGTAAAAAATAACTACCAAAGAGCAACATTTCTAGTGGTGAAAAAAACATTGTTGTTCATCAATGAAGCACTATTGTGAGCAGCATTTTTAGTAGTGAAAAAACTATGTAAAAAAACGCTGAGATTAATTGGGGAGTCATTAGACTTCTCAATGTGCCCTAGCATTTTTCCTTTAAAAAGAAATAATAGTGGAAACTTAGAGTGGATAAGGCATGCAGCGAGAGCTCTTGGCATGCTTAGGTAGATACACAATGCTTGCCACATATTATCTAAGCATGTTGGTAGCTAGGTAGCTAACTAAGCACGCTGGTAGCAATGACATGTAGCATCAAGAGGCTATCGGCATGCATTAGAAGCTCTCATTGCATGCCAATAGCTATTGGCATGCTGAGGTATCTACCAACATGAAATCGAATCTACTGATGCATGCAGTAGCTATCGGCATGCTTAGGTAGCACACGGCATGCATTCGGTAGCTACCTAAGAATTCCATGAGGTCTCAATGCAAACCAAGTAGCTACGTAAGCATGCCAAGACCTTTCAACATGCACCAATAGCACCCAACAATATAGATTGAGAGCTTGCAGTGTGCACACCAATAGCTATCGGCATGCATGGATAGCAATAGGCATGCATTGGGAGCTCCCGACGCATGTCGTAGAGATCGATAATGTGTAGATTATTCCGGCATGCATCGGGAGCTCCCATTGCATGCCGGAACACCAATAGCATGCAGCATACATTAAGAGCTCCCGATGCATGCCGATAGCCACCAGCATGCTTAGGTAACACTTGCAAGCATTGGAAGCTCCCAGTGCATGTGCATAGCCACACTGGCACGCTTAGGTAGCATTTGCATGCATTGGAAGCTCCCAGTGCATGCCTGTAGGATGCTTAGGTAGAACATGGCATGCTTATGTAGCACCCAACAATGCATTGGAAGCTCCCATGCCCGTAGGATGCTTAGGTAGAACATGGCATGCTTATGTAGCACCCAACAATGCATTGGGAACTCTCAATAGCTATTGGCATGCTTAGGTAGCTATTGGCATGTGTTGGGAGCTATTAGTGCATTTACGAGACTAACAACATGCTTCAGTAACACCCGGCATGTATTGGAAGCTACCAATGCACTCATTAGTAGCTACTATCATGCTTAGATAACACCCAGAATGCGGGTAGCTACTACCTAAGCATGCATTGGGTTGCTATTGGCATGCTTAGGTAGCACCCCACATTCAATGGGTAGCTACTAGCTAAGCATGCTAAAATCTCGTAGCTTCTACTAAGAATGGTGGGAGCTACTGGCATACACTAGTAGCACCCGACATGCATTCATCAGAGCTCCCAATGTATATGAGTAATACTAGCATGCTTGGGTAGCACCCAAAATTCATTGGGTAGCTACTAGCTAAGCATGTTAATATCTCTCAACATAAACCATGCATGGCAAGAGGTACCAGCATACACTAGTAGCAGCGAACATGCATTTAGAGCTCTTAATGTATGCCAATAATACCGGCATCCTTGGGTAGCACCCAACATGCTTTGGAAGCTTGTGCAATGCATGCCGATAGCTACCAAAATGCATAGGTTTTTACGAGCAAGCATAAATAGCATCCAACATTCATTGGGAGCTCCTAATTCATGTTGGTAGAAGCACCGATATCACCTGGCATGCATTGAGAGCCCCAAGAGAATGGATATGAGTGCATGATCGAGATGCTCAGGTATCATTCTTAGGTGGCATTTGGCATGCATTGGAAGCTCCCACTGCATGTCAGTACCTACACTACAAGGGATCGGGCTCATACCCGCGCTCCTAGCCGCTAAAAATGACTTGTGAGAAAAAGTAGCGGGCCCGTGTATCAGCGCGTGTATAATCGCGGCCAGAGACATGCGTGTAAAAGCGCGTGTATAGCAGTGTTTAGATGCGCTCATACACGGGTGTATACACGCGCTCTGTCAGTTCTGATGCATTTAGACCCGTTGATACAAGCGTCTATACATGCGTTTTTTTACTTTAGATGCGCTTATACACGCGTATTTCTCAGATTTGATGCGTTTTTACACGCGTGTTTTACAGATTTTTCGCGTATATACACGCGGCTTTTAGCAGTTTTGACGCGTTTATACACGCGAACAGAGAGCAAAAAAAAAATCCAGAGAGTGCTATTTGGTGCCTGAATGCTGTTCTAGCATTCCAGCACCCAATAACACTCTCTCGATTTTTTTTTGGTGCATTAGACCATCCACGAAGAACATATCCACGAGGAAGAACATATCCACGAAGAACATATCCACGAGGAAGATTAAGACAAGAACGACATGAATGTATACATTGTCAATACACAATTCAAGACAGACATGAATGTAATACTATCGATTCACGATTCAATATTACTATCAAAATTTCACACATATATACAAGGGAGTCCATATCTCGAAGTAGCCCATGGCTTCAGTTTACAAAAAAATATATACAACCACATCCTCAATATGGAATGTGATACTATAAGTCTGAGTACTACTCAGACCCAGATGATGACTCGGTGCTCCCTCCACGCTCAGATGAGCTCACATCGGTCGGAATGTCCTATGAGTAGTGCTCATGCACATCTTCAAGAATGTGGGATCTGGTATTTGGGAACATATTATTGGTAAACGAGACAGTGAGAGCGTACGTGAGGACTTGCGGGTCGCAGGACGTATGCGTCAAGCTTGGCCACGAGAGGTGGGTGGGCACGTTCGTCTTCCACCTGCACCATGGATTATATCAAAGAAAGAGGAGAAGCAGGTAAAGCAGGCCATCACCACTTTGCGTACTCCCACTGGATGCATGAGATCATTGAAGGGAGCCTTTACAACCACTAAGAAAAGAGGCGTTGAGCAACTATATGGGTTGAAGTCCCACGATTGGCACAAGATGCTTCAAGTAAGTGTTTTTCAAGTCTTGTACGTTGAAATTAAATTTTATAATGCCATAAACCATACATACATGTGCTCTTATGTGCGCAGTTCATACTACCTACTAGCATCGACCATTGTGCAAATAAGAGTTTGAAAAAATGTATTTATAAGATGGGCGAGCTTGTGAGGTATGTAAAACCCATGTCAGATCACCCTTCATTATACCTTGCAAAATGAACGTGCATGAGGTATAATGTACTATTTATTTATTTTCCAGATATGTTAGTTCCAAAGCAATTGATCCAGCCACGTTGGATGATGCACATGTTATGGCAGTGGAGGTGGTTTGTTTGGTAGAGGAGACTTTTCCGCGAACCATTCTCACAAGTCAACTACATCTCATTGTGCATTTAGTGGACGAAATCGCTTTATGTGGTACTGTGCATGCACGTTGGATGTTATTCCTAGAGCGCTTCATGAAGACCTTAAAAGACTTTGTGAGGCAAAGTGCAAGGCCTGAAGGAAGCATGGCTGAGGGTTGGTTGATACAAGAGTCTCTTGTATATATTGTGCCT
Organism: Cibotium barometz; assembly: GCF_041138505.1. Classification (NCBI taxonomy): domain Eukaryota; kingdom Viridiplantae; phylum Streptophyta; class Polypodiopsida; order Cyatheales; family Cibotiaceae; genus Cibotium; species Cibotium barometz. The sequence goes on from NC_141076.1 coordinate 12,234,769, forward strand.
CAAGGAAAAGGACAGAGTAAAGTAATTGACAGAACGTTGATTGATGATCTCAATTTCACTTGCATCCTTAATAGTGATGTGATGAGCAGATGGGTTACAAGATATGAGGATGCAAAGACAAAAAGGCAAGCAGAAAGAGCTCTCTTTCGGAGGCAACATGGCTCTCGTAAGGCGTACCCTAAGCATCTAGAAACACTTCCGAATGATATCCATGTTGATTGGTTGCATGAGGAAATGGAGAGAGTAGAGAGCGACGAGGGGCTGCATATCACGGCGGAAGAATGGGAGTCACTACAAGAGCTTGAGGACATACCGACGCTAAAATACCGACGCAAATGTCGAACGTCGGTATGTCCGTCGTCATGTTGGAGGAGACAAGCATGGCGGGGTTTTTTTAAATTTTCGTGTCCCGTCGCGTATACCGACGCTTATACCGATGCTTATTCCGACGACTATACCGACGCTTATTCCGTAGCATATACCGACGTATATTCTGACGCATATTCCGTAGCATATACCGGCGCTCGTAAGTTTTTCACAGCCGAGAGCCTATTTTCTGGTTTTTTCACAGAAAGAAGCGCAAGCAAGCACAAGCGTTGAAGGTGCTCTCTATCCCTCTTCTCTTTCTCTCTCTCTCCTCTTTTTTCCTCTCTCCTCTTTTCTCCTTCTTTCTTCTTTTCTCCTCTTCTCCTTCTCCTAACATGTTATTGCAATTGTTTTTAGTTTTTAATTTAAGAATTAGGACGTTTAGGGTTTTGTGTTTTTTGGCTCTCTATGCATGTTGAGAGCTCTCTATGTATGCATAGATCTCCTAATGCATGCATAGAGATTTTAGGGTTTTGTATTAGTTCTTTTTCTTGTGTTTAATTTACTAATTAGTTTGTTTAATATTTTGTTTTGCAGCTCTTTCACCTCACCAATCTTTCACCAATCCTCTCCTTCAGCTTTGCAAAAAAGAGGTAGATCCTCTTTCGATTTTTCTTGTTTTTGCTATTTTCTATGAATTTTTGCATCCCTGTTTTATGGTTTAAGGTTAGTTTTGGGTTCTTGTAAGCTTACACATAGGATTAATTTAATATCTATGCATAAAACCTATAATAAGCTTGCAATCTCTATTATCCATGTACGTAAAACAAGATCATGTTTATTACACCATTGGGTGATGGGATTAAGGGTTAGCATAGTGCATAAGGTATATAGCATAGAGCTTATGCATAGAGCTTATGCATAAGTCTTGCATAGAGCGTATGCAAGAGACTTATGCATAGAGCGTATGCATAAGACTTATGCATATGGCTTATGCATAGAGCTTATGCATAAGGCTTATGCATAGAGCGTGTGCATAAGGCTTATGCATAGAGCGTAATTGCATAGAGCGTGTGCATAAGGCTTATGTGAAAGGGATTAAGGGTTAGCATAATAGTGCATAAGGCATATAGCATAGAGCTTATGCATAGAGCTTATGCGTAAGTCTTGCATAGAGCGTATGCATAAGACTTATGCATAGAGCGTATGCACAAGACTTATGCATATGGCTTATGCATAGAGCGTACGCAGGTAGACTTATGCATATGGCTTATGCATATGGCTTATGCATAGAGCTTATGCATAAGGCTTATGCATAGAGCGTGTGCATAAGGCTTATGCATAGAGCGTAATTGCATAAAGCGTAATTGCATAGAGCGTGTGCATAAGGCTTATGTGAAAGGGATTAAGGGTTAGCATAGTGCATAAGGCATATAGCATAGAGCTTATGCATAGAGCTTATGCATAAGTCTTGCATAGAGCGTATGCATAAGACTTATGCATAGAGCGTATGCATAAGACTTATGCATATGACTTATGCATATGGCTTATGCATAGAGCGTACGCATAAGACTTATGCATATGGCTTATGCATAGAGCTTATGCAAAAGGCTTATGCATAGAGCGTGTGCATAAGCCATATGCATAAGTCATATGCCTTGATTGTGGTTAGCAAATGTCTTGATTGTGGTTAACAATTGCTTATGCAAATGCCATGGTGAGGGCATTGTGAATTGTTGGTTTGTGTTGGAGCTTTTGGATGATGGATTGAGGCATGAGTCCATGCTTTATTGATGAGTTCTACATTGTAAAAGGGCATGAGTCATGCTCAATACTTGTAAGCCAACAAACTTGTTCTATCATTTGATATTATCCACATCATTTTGTACCTACACTCACCATTGCAACCACTTCAAGTTTCTATAGAATCTAGCAATGTGTGAGGGTACCTTGGCATTGGTTGGAGAGGCCAAGGGGAGAATGGCTTGAACTCTTTGTGCCGTGATTGCTTGGTAAAGCGGTACGAAGGGGGATTAGGTACACTGGTGTGAAGAAATGGCCTCAACCTTCACCTTGGAGGAAAACTCGGTGAAGGGGTGAGAAGAGCTTGGCCGGGAGATCGGCAAGCTTCAACGCGCGTCCTCAACAATCCTCATCATCGACTTTGTGGATGCATGTGGGCAATGGGGCCCCTTTTCGTCATATTATGTGGATATTGCAAATGCATATGATCTTTCATGACATTGTGGGATACAAAGAGTATTGCGTACAAGTTTTAAGATGTTGCATTTTCATTTGAGACTTGGTTCCAATTACAAAGGAGACTCTGGCGGAATTTACGAAACCGTAATTCAGTCCTAGGGTTTTTGGGATTAGGTCCGAGCTTATGGCTTATGCATAAGACTTGTGCATAGAGCGTGTGCATATGGCTTATGCATAAGACTTATGCATAGAGTATGGGGCGTTTTGGTCACATGGACGTCATTTTCGAGTAGAACGAATAGACCAAAGAAGAGCAACCTTTGATTGTGGTGTCACAGCACAGTTTGTTCAAGAAAGTCGTGCAAGTGCAAGTGATGATAACACAATTACTGGAATGCTTGATTACTTTAGAACCATTCAAGATATATTAAAGGTTGGCTTCAGAAGTTTTGAGTTGTTTATCTTTGATGTGAAGTGGTTCAAGGTAATCATGAATGGGCTACATGCAACTGTACGTAGAGACAAGAGTGGCCTCATCCAAGTGGACTCCACAAAGGTATGGACCGATCAGCAAGATACTTTTGTGCGCCCAGAGCATTGTGAGCAGGTTGTCTTTAACATCTGCCTCACCATCTGGCTTCCCGACGCCAGTTCCGACACCCGTGGGTACGACAGCAGCTCCCACACCTCATACCACACAGCCTTCCACTCCCATTACAGCTCGATCTACCACCTCTTCACATAGACGGCGCTCACGTAGTAGGTCTTTAGGAGGAGGTTGTTGTGGTGGTAGTGCCACAGATGCTGTGACACCACCACCACGTGAGCGTCATCCTTCGCTCTCATCTGTTGATAGCACACCCATAGGGTCACCTTCCACTCCCTGGGGTGCACATGACCATGACAACAGCAAGATTTACACAATTAGGGATGGGGCACCAATAATGGATAGTGCAGGGAAGGCAATGAAGACACGCATTCGACAATTGTGCACTATACAGTTTCATGACTCTGTCATGACTAAATGGGATCAGCAAGACAAGGGAAAGAAAAATTATATAAACACAAAGATAAAGCAAGAGTTCCAGCCATCTGACCCTATGAATGTCGTCTCTAATGAGTGGATACAGTATACAGCTCGCATTTTGATGGGGCATCGTAGGTCAGAGGCGAGGGACGCATTCAGAGAGGGGAAGGAGAAACCTGTGTGGCTAGATGACAGGGAGTGGGCAGCCATTGCTCAGGAGCTCACCGAGACACCAGACAGGTTTCAACAACAAAGAGAGGCGGCAAGGGCAAGGCTCCAAACAGTAGGGGCTTCTCATCTCGGGAGTGGTGGTTACGAAACCATGCGCCATGAATTCGTAAGTGTTTGTAGCAATTTTATTTATTTAAATGTATGTATGTGGGCTAAATGTTGATTTCTAAAAGTTATAATTGTTAATCGTGTGTGCAGGAGTTGGCCATGAATCGCCCACCAAGTAGGCGAGAGGAGAAGTACGCTCACAAACATGGCCTTGTGGCCTTGTTTGAGATGCTTGAAGAAGAAGGAGAGACCGTCAATTGGGAGGCATTACCATGATGTAAGATGACCTTCAAACTAATGAAATATGATCAAAACATTCTTAAGTATTAATGTTTAATTTAATTTCTTGTTTGTCGATTAGGAAATCTTGAGGTTGTTTTTGTGCTCTATTGTAGACAGAATGGTGCTGTCTGTTTGCTGTTGTTGATCCTGCTCATTGCAGGCAGCTAGGCAACAGCCAGGCAGCACTATTCTGCACAAAAAAAAAATCTGCTACAGCGTCGGTATATGCCCCGGTACCAAAGTCGGTATATACATCGGTATAGCCGCCGGTATACGCCTCGGTATATTATCCGGTATAGACGCCGGTTTTTTCCTTGGTATAGAAGCCGGTATAGATGCCGGTTTAAGCGTCGGTATTACGCCTGGTGACCGTCGGTATAGGCGCCGTTACATGCGCCGGTACTTATACCCGACGCTTATACCGACGATACGGTTCCGGCGCTTATACCGGCGCTTATACCGGCGCTTATACCGATGACGAAGCTTTTTTAGACCCCGTTAAATAGCGCCGGTACAAGCCCCGGTATTAGGCTAATATGTAGTAGTGAGTATGCACGAGGATGCATGTTAAAGGTACATAGAACTAATGTTTTGCATTAGTTGTAAGTGATTTGCTTTTAATATTTATTCACATTGCTTACACAAATATTGCTTCTATTTTGGTCCAGTGCACTATGTTCAATGCTATATGGTGTGAAGGCAAGCATTTTCGAACATAAAGAATCGATGAAAAGAGGAATACACAAGATTGTGGTGTCATTAGTAGCTTTGAGGGAGCTAATGGAAAAATGGATGATTATTGTGGCACAATCCAAGACATATTTAGACTTGACTTTTGTCGCTTCTTTGTGTATGTTTTGGATGTCAAATGGCAAATGGACGTGGTGGAAAGAGGACCTGATGCAACGATAAAACGCCATGCAAGTGGCTATGTAACTATTGACTCTACAAAGTTTTGGCAAACAAAGAAAGATAGGGTCGTATTGCCACAACAATGTGAGCAGGTATGCATTTTTTTACTAATGTGTTTCATGTACATATATATCTAAGCTCGCGTACCCCTTGACTTTTGATATGCTAATTAATTACTGTAGTATGTGTATTTGAGTAGGTTATCTATCTACCAATGGTGCATGACATTAAATGGTGGTACGTCATCCCTATTGCACCACGTTCCAAAGTGATGTATAATACATTCACTGATATGGAGCATATGGAGGATGTAACAAGCCGCAATGAAGATGATGTCGAGCATGCCAATGAAGATGTTGTGATCGATGATCAAGAAATAAGAGATGAAGATGTTGTGATCGATGATCAAGAAATAAGAGATGATCATGATGGATGAGCGTGCCATTTCTCATGATCATGAGAATGACCCTACCATTGAGGATGATGGTGATGTTGATGAGGATGATCAGGACATCGATACCATTATCAATGGAGTACAGAATATCGATAGTGAAATAAATTTAATCGTAGCCTTACAAATTGATCAAATGGATATTGATGTTGATCGTTTGGCAAGGATGGATCTTATTGAAGATGAGATCGAACCCTAACCAATCCGTCCTCACTGTATCGTTCTAAATTGATGACATTTCTATTGTATGTGTTGTCTTTTAAATATCATCTCATATGCATGATTTATTTTTGAATATATTTCATTGTTGTAAATGCATGTAGTGGGATTGTGTAATGATATATACTGTAATGTACTATGAGATGGTTTAAAGAAAATAGTTCTTAATTTTGTAAAGGAATTTAGTTTTTTTTCAGTTTTTCTTTACCAAGCGTGTATGAATGCGTGTATGGCAGCGTGTATTGATGCGTGTATTATTGCATGTATATAAATGTGCTTATACACACGCTGATAAATGCAAATATACACACGAATTTAAATGCCAAAATACACGTGCCCGATTCTATTCAAATACATGCGCGACCATACACGCGCTCGTAATTTATCGCGTGTATGAAACGCGTGTATGGCAGCATTGTGTTGTAGTGCTATCTAGATGCTTAGGTAGCACCTAACAACATTGAGAGTTCTCATTGCATGTCAGTAACTATTGGCATGCTTAGGTAGCTATCAATATGCATTGGGAGATATATCAGTGCACGTCGGTACCTACTATCGGCATGCTTAGGTAGCATGTGGCATGCATTAGGTAGCTACCTAAGCATGCAAGGAGCTCTAAATAAAAACAAGGTAGCTACCTAAGCATGCTCAGAGCTCAGAATGCAAACCAAGTAGCTACCTAATCATGTCAAGAGCAACTAGCATGCACCGGTAGAATGCCACATGCATTGAGGTAGATATAGGTATTCCTAGATAGCACTCAACATGCGAGTAGCCTATTAACATGCCTTGGTAGTGCACGACATGCATGTGGGTACCTACCGGCATGCCTAGGTAGTACTTGGCATGCATTGGGAGCTATGGGCATGCTCCCAATACATGTTGGATGCTACCTAAAAATGTTGGTAGCTACCTCCATGCATGTGGAGTGCTAAATAGGCATGCCAATAGCTACCCACATGTTGGGTGCTACCAATAGTGCCCATCATGCTTAGGTAGCTACTTGGTTTGTATTAAGAGATCCTAGCATGCTTAGTTAGCTACCCAATGCATGATGCATGCTACCTAAGCATGTTGGCTAGCTATAAGCAAGCATCGGTATCTCCCAATGCATACGAGTATTTACCTAAGAGTGGCAATACTACCCGCATGCACTGAGAGTTTCCAATACTGTGTCCAGTGCAACCTAAGAATGTTGGGTGCTACATAAGCATCTAGTTAGCTATTGACATGCTCTTACAGAGAACTCAATGCATGGCGGGTGCCACCTAAGCATCTAGGTAGCTACTAACATGCACAGAGAGCCATCAGATGGATGTAAAAAATGTGTTCTTTGCATGGTGACTTGCAAGAAGTGTATATGGATCAACAACTTGGTTTTGAGGATTTAGGTCACCCAGAGTACGTATGTAATCTTCGCAAGGCCTTACAATTATGGGTTGAAGTAAGCTCCGCAAGCATGGCATGCAAATATTGCTGAGTATCTTGTCACTATTTGTTTTCATATGCCAGATGCAGACCACTCTTTGTATGTGCACAAGAGTGATAAGGATATTTTGATCATCACTATCTATGTAGATGATCTTATTAATCGAGGTGACAACTTGGAAGAGATTGAGCATGTGAAAAGTCTTCTCAAAAGGAATTTTGACATGAAGGATTTGGAAGACCTGCGCTATTTTTTGGGCATTGAGGTCATTCACACACCTGATGGTATTTGGCTGTCACAAAGATAATATGTATTGGACATGTTGTCCAAGTATGGGATGGTTGGTTGTAAGATCAAAGTGTTGGAGGACCCCAGTATGTACAGGAAGATTACGAGGCATTTGATCTATGTCACGAGTTACACTGTTGGATTAGAGAGCCAGTTTATGTAGGTTTTGTACAAAACACATATTGATAGTGTGCGATGAACACTTTAGTATTTGAGGGCCAATAATGATTATGCATTGTTTTATGTAGCAGGTGTACCGTTGGAGCTATATGGGTACATAGATACATATTGGAAAGGTACCACCTCAGAGACAAGAGATCTACCAGTGGATTTATGCTTTCATTAGGGAGTGCTAGTGTGACATGGAGCAACATGAAGTAGCCCACAGTTGCCTTGTTAAGTAAGTACAAAGGTAGAGTATAGAGGATCTACGGTGGCAGCGTGTGAGGTAGCTTGGTTATGCAAGCTACATGCTGATTTGGTCCTACGATATTCGCTCATCATCATGGCATGACCATTTTGTATATAGTCCACTAGGTGTGTTAGTAACTTTATCTCTTTTAGTATACCTCTTTTGTTGAAGAAGAAGAAGAAAACAATTAGCATCTTATCTTGTGTGTTCTCTTCTAGCATTTTTGTGAGTGTGTGTGTGCTTGCAAGAGCTCAAGCTCCCTTCTCCCCTGCATCTTTTCAAATCAAACCCTTTTCTTACCTTCACAAGCCTTCTCCCTTTTGCAACATACCCTCTTATGCATTCACAAGGAAGAAAGGCCTCCCTCCACAAGCATGGCAAGAAAACCATGTCAAGGTATGTACCATAACCGTATCTTCTTTGTTTTCCTTAATCTTTTGTTTTGTTAAAGTGAACTAATTTCTAGGGTTCAAGACTTACCTAAAATGTATTTCTTCTTCTCTTGTATGATTGCTTTCTCTCTTGTATGCTTGTATGCTTGACTAGTTGTATTAATAGTAATTTATAAATAAAAACCTTACTCATATTTTTATTTTTGTGGCTAGGTCAAGGAAATAATCTCTAAAGAAGATTACCCACATACAAGATAAATTATAAATGCATAAGAGGTAAGCCCCTTGATTGAACTGTTTGTTATTTTTGCACCATCGAGTACTGGTGATTATTTCTTGAGTTTTTTTTACCTCTAGTACTTATGCATACATTATCCATAATGCATTAAGTTTATTACATTATGCATTCATGAATTAAGCTTATGTATTAAACTTAATGCATAATACATTAATGTATGAAGTGTACGCTTAATGCATGATTATATAAGCTTTATTCAATAATGCATTTAGTATAAGATTAATGAGTAATGCTTTCATAAGCTTATGCATAATGATTAATTTATAATTGATTAATCTTATTACATTATGCATTAATGCATTAATCTTATGTTTAATGTATCATTATATTATGTATTAAGCTTAATACATAATGCGTAAGCTTTATGTTTAATCATGCATATGTTTAAGTTTAATGCATTAAGCAAAAGCATAATATTAATACATAATTCTTGTGTTTAAATGTATTACATTATGCATTATTGCATTAAACATCCATCCATTTAAAAGTACAACTAAACCATAAAAAATACTACCCATTTTTTAAAATGCTAAATATCTCAAAAAACACTATTTTTTAAACCAAAAAGAGCACGAGCTCCTAAAAAGCTCAAAAAAATTGTTAAAAAGTGCAAGTTTTACACTTCAATACTTTGAAAGAGATGATAGAGTTGCTCATAAAATCACACATTTTTTGAGAAAAAAAAATACTCAACTTTCAATAAAATAATAATGTCCACAAAATTGGTTACAATGAGAGGTCTTATGCCTCTCATGTTAAATCTTTGACTTTCTCTAGAAATTTTTTTTTGGTTTGTTCTCGTAGATGACCCGACTTTTTCAAGGTAAAACCATAAACAAAAACTTCCACATCCTCCATGCTTAGGCTATTCATGCGACGTTGACTACGATTTGCTCTCTTTCCCTTTTTATTTACTTGAATCATCTCTGGATAATATTTTCCTGATAATGCATCATCTCCATTGACCTTGTACCAGTAGACCTCAATTGAGCTTACTTTTCCATTTTCCTCAAGGACTTTAAGTACCTTTGCCAACCAAAAAGGACATCCGCTTTCATCATCTGTTGCTAACACTGCAATCATTGCACCTACAGTGAGCTCCTCAATATTTCCTTCCCACATTTCCTTATCTTGCAGCCGTCATTGACTAGTCCTTCTACACCAACATACGTTTCGCGAGTCTCCCCATGCACCAATGTTTGCAATTCTTCAGGCAATTCTGTTTGTTGATTTGGCATTTGAATATTATCATCACGGTCTTCAAGTTCTTGTACCCTCCAAGGAAAGGGATCCAGATTCATCAGTGATCTTGAATTGCTTTGAACTTCCTCAATCAAGATTTCTTGCTCATGAAAAAATGTATCCCACCATCCAAGTGAGCAGGCTGGAAAATACACATGTGTTGATTGTATGGTCTCTTTAATTTTTATCAACAAACATTCCTGATAATTCATGGCTCGCTTTTCTTTTTGAGCTTTTTCTGCTTCAATGCTTGATGCCAAAAGCATTTTTGCTGCCTGAAGAATTTGTCGTTCTGGGACACTAAGTAAAAACGTAAAACCATCCTGAGGATGCCATGCCTCTGAGTTAGAGTACTTCTTACACCACAAACGTATTTCAGCTTCTTTTTCTTTTATTTTGAAATGATGTTGGAAACTATGGTCATTAAGCTGAGCGAATGCAAGGCTTGCAAAATCTCCACCTGTTTGCAAACTCTCTAAAATCATAGGTGCCTTTCAAAACATGAATTTCTGGCGCAGGGTCATAAGCTTCTTTATGAATTGTGCACACCTTTGGAAGGTCAAATGCACTTTTCTTAGCAAGTTTGACTGAAAACCTGCTAAACATTTGATCAATTTGATCATGACTGTGACCCACCACCAAAAATCCAAGTTTGACCTTTTTGAAAACTTCTTGTTGCACCAACATACTCAAATAAGCGAGCACTATTTGATTTTTGTTTTCCCTTGCCATATTATCTAGCTGCACATAAAGTGTGCCAGATAATTCTCCTTGCCATTCACTTACTATTTTCTGAATTATGGTGATGGTCAAGTTAGGGTCATTGTGTAAATTTGGAAAGTTTATTAAAACTTTCGACATCATGATATCGTTAAAGATGAGGGCTCCACCAACGTGTAGTTATATGAAATTCTCTTCCTTCAAATTCTTTGGAGCATGCATAAAATGGGGTATCAACGTGTAGTTATATGAAATTCTCTTCCTTCAAATTCTTTGGAGCACGCATAAAATGGGGTATCAATGTCTTCTTTTGATCCATTCCATCTATGACTAATCCCAGATACATTTCTTTCTGCTCAAGGCACTTCTTTCGATGCTTTGCTAGCTTTTGATGCTCTGTACTTTGTTGTTCTCGATGAGCTTTAAGTTCTTGTAGAATAGGACCTGAAAACTCAAAACAATGTAAAGCTAGTTGAAATTACACCACTTGGAATTCTCATTCATAAATTAAAACGTACAAAAAACACAAATCAAACATACCTTTTTCTTCAAATGTCTTTGCAACATCTCTTTTGGCTTTGAGCTCTACACAAATTTGACAAACCCCCATTCTAGTTTTCTTGGGAATTTTCACATCAGCAAAATATTGTCTCCAAACTCTAAGTCATTAGAGGCACTTATAACTCCTCTGATGAGGAGTCATAAGAGGCAACCTTACAAGAAGATCTCTCAAGAGGAGTCATCAGAGGCACTTATAACTCCTCCTAGATGCACTTCACCAAGGAGCGACGGGAAGAGCACCTCAAGACTAGGGAGATAGCCTTTCCAGTAGAAGAGATACCTGTTGGCTGGATGAAGAAATGCATTGGTGATTTCCCTCTGGACATCACCCCATCCCATGACCCCTTATCTCTCCATCACGCAGCACTCAGCACCGCTCCTCTTCCACCCACCACTTACCACCACGAGGAGGTGAGAGAGTTGAACGTGGGCACAATAGAGGAGCCATGCCCCATCGTGGTGGCAGCTTGGGTCTAGGAGGACCCTTCCACTCTTGAGAGAATCACCAACTTTTTTAAAGAGAACCAAGATGTATTTGCATGGACTTACAAGGATCTCCCAGGGATAGACCCAAGTATTTGCACTCATAGAATTCCACTAAAAGAAGGCAGTCAACCAAGTCAAGAAGAGCATTTACCACATGAACCTAAAATATTCAGAGGTAGTGAAGAAAGAGCTGGACAAGATGGAAGACACCGGTATCGTTCCCATTGAGCACTCCGAGTGATTCTCACCTATAGTGGTGATTCCCAAAAAGAAGACCAACAAGATCAGGATATGTGTTTACTTTAGACTCCTCAAACAATCAAAGATGGGTTTCCCTTGCCATTCATAGAGCGGGGGTCTGGAAGATGGGGTCGGCCATGTGCTCTATTCCTTCATGGACGGGTTCAGTGGTGGCGGCTACTACGAGGTAGTGATTGATGAGAAGGATTAGCTCAACACAGCATTTGTCATAGAGTGGGGAACATATGCCTACAGGATGATGCCCTTTGGTCTTTGCAATGCCCCAGCCTCCTTTCAGAGAACTACCAACAACAAGATTTTCCAAGAGTATTTGAATTATTTCTTATGCATCTTTTTGGATTTCTCTAACTTCAGTGGAAAAAAAGGCATGCGATCATATATCTAGAATCTCAAGTGGGGAACCAGCCTCTCAAGATGCGATTTTTGATGATCTCCTAGATAGCATGTTGTTTCTGGTGATGCCATCACTACTCGGTATGAGGACATTGTGATGCTATTGAGAACAGCTAGGTTTCCCTAAAATGCTGATGCCAAGGCAAAGTCTTAGAGGAGGATTTTATTTAAGGGAAGGCCTTATTAGCTCATTGTCTGGGATAGTCTCAACCCTCATGAGCTTCCCCTCATCATGGAGGATGCACATTCTAGACCAGGTGGAGGTCATGGCCATGTCACCACGTGGAAGACCATGCAATCTGGTCTATGGTGTCCCTCCATGTTCTTTGATTACCAAAAATGGCTGCAATAATGTGACATATGTCAAAGGTCTAGACCCAAACCAGATAGTAGGCACTACTCATCTCTCCATGTTTTCCCACCCTGCGAGCCTTTCAAGAAGTGGGGCATTGATTTTGTGGGCCCCATCACCCCAAAGTCCCACCCCACAGGGTACATTTTGGTGGCTAGCAACTATGCGACCAAATGGGTTGAGGCCAGAGCCACTCGGGACAACACCACTCTCATAGTGGCCAAGTTCCTATATGAGAGCATCTTCACTAGATTTGGGTGTCTCATAGAAATCATCAGCGTCACCGAGACAAACATTTTGTGAATGAAGTCATAGATACCCTACTGGCACGTTATCAAATCTTCCACCAAAGGTCATGTGCTTACTACCCCAGGGCTAACGAACAAGTGGAGAGAACCAACAAGGTCTTTTGCAAGTCCCTATTATGGGTATTGTGGGCCTATCGCACAACTTACAAGGCAACCACGTCACACACTCTATTCCAACTTGCTTTTAGGCTAGAGGACATATTACCTTTGAATTTACTTTAGGATCATCCAAAGTGGGGAAGGCTAGGGCTCCCATACCTATCACCCCACATACTCTGTTTGTTGGCAAGAGCAGCTCGGACTATTGGAAGAGACCTGCCAACTCGCTCGGAGGGCCACAGAGGTGGAGAAACTTTGATGTAAAGCATAGCATGATCGACACTTAAGACTTCCCCAATTCTTTGAAGCTAACTTGTCTTTGGTCTACAATTCTAAATATTTAAAAAAGGTTCGGAAGTTGGTGTGTGCTTGGTAGGGTCCCTTCTGGGTAGTGGAGATCTTGCCCATGGGTGCAGTGCAATGGATGTGTAGAGCATGGATAGAGCATACACATGCTCTATGTAAGCTATGCATGCATATGTAAGCTATGTATTCTCTATGTGAGCTGTGTACTATTTTTTTTGCATAAAGCTTTTTATGTAATTTATGCTCTATGTGAGCTATGTTTTTATGTTTTTATGTAACTTTATATGTAATAATGCATTAATAATATGCGTTAATGCTTAATACATTAAGCTTATGCATAAAGCAATATTTCATTAACTTATTTTATTAATTTCATGCATAGTTTAAGCTATGTATGCATAGATCATACATGTGCTCTATGTAAGCTATGTATGCATATGTGAGCTATGTAGTATTTTTATGCACAAAGCCTTTTATGTAATGTATGCTCTATGTGAAATATAGTTTTATGTTTTTATGCATATGGATGTGGCCATCATGGGTATCTTCACCAATAGAACAATATTTGATATATGGAGGGGAATCCTCTACTACACCTCTCATACCAGTAGATGACCTGATTTGCACCATGTTTTAGAGGCAAAGGCAGCTTGGAACTAATTAAAATCTAGGTATGGTGTTGAGGAATTGAGTCACTTGGGATTATCCCCTGTCTTTTATGTGCTAGACACTTCAACTATCCCATAGTCACCCATTTCCATGCATCCCACAACCTTCCCTACCCCTCTCAATTCTACTTCACTCTTTCACTTTTCCTAATCCTCGTCCTTATAGTGCTCAATGCACTCCTATTCCATATCTGGTGACATATCTCTAGCATGCATCATCCTCATGATGCTATTGAGGTAGTTATAGCTCAAGGGCTTCTCAGAGCCGTCAGGCAGTAATGATTAAGTTATGGGGGAGGTGGGTATGTTGGATGATTCGGGAGACGTGCACAATCACCTTCACCTATGGTGATGCACAACATGCCTGAGGAGGGTGGTGTAACTTACTTTACCCTTGATGAGGAGGGCAGGCCTTTTATAGGCAACATAGGATGGAGGGTTTATTATACCTTCCATCAATTAGTCAACCAAACCTATAAGGATGCCTTCAAACCATGGGGTACAAAAGGATAGAGATTTCATGTACGTGGTGTAGTGCATGCGTTAGCAGTTCCCAAACCCACCACACATGCATTTTTTTGATGAGCAGACGAGTAAACACATAATAAAGATCATTAATAATAAGAGGTCTCACGCGAGGAGGTGTGCGAGTGATGGTTCACAAATGACCACCAATTGCACCATTAAAAAGGAGTGGAAGAAGGAGAAGAAAGAAGCCACAAAGGAGGGTACTCAACATCCTCAACAAAAGGTGGAGCATTCGAGTCAACTGCTGAAGAATAGTGCAACAAAGTACGGATCCGAAGGAAAGGTAGGCTAGATCCCATGATTTGAAAGTTTTCTCTTTGCCATTTTCACTAATTTTAGTTTATTCTTGTCATGAATTTCATATCTCATCTATGTTGTAATTCATTGTAGGAAAAAGTAAACAGCTCTCCCTTTAATTTCTCATGAGAAAGGTACTACAAGAATCACAATGAATTTGAGACTTGGGAGTGGCTCAAATATAAGGGAGTGATCACTGATAGTGAATACCCAACGAGCTCAACAAGGTAACTTGGTGAGTAGTTAAACTTGAATTTTAATTATCACCCAACTTGTTTTGCTTGTGACTAACTTTTTTACAATATTACTATTTAATTTAGGAATATGATGTTGAAAGTGATGGTGATGATGAAGGTGGTGCACATGGTGAAGATGCAAGCAAAGATGAAGATGAAATGAAGACAAAGATGATACATTAATTTATTTAGTTTTCTTCATGTTTATTAATTTTTGGACATGAGTAACTTATGTAATTATAGTATAATCCATGAAATTATTTTATATGTTTTAAATCTTTAATTATTTTACAAAATGTGATTAAGTAGTGTTTAAATTTAAAAATGTGATTAAGTAATGTGATTTAAAAAAAAGCAAGGACATGGGGGAGAGATGCGGGACCACATCTCTTCCCCATTTTCTTTGTAGACAATCTATGGCTATAGCCATGCACGGCTATACATGCTCCTATATGCATGGTTATATGTACTATTATATGCATGGCTACAGTCGCATGATCGTAGTCGTGTGCATAGCTGTGTGAATGTTGTTTTCCATACATAGATTCTATTAAATTTGTGTGGCTCTAGATGCAGTTTTTCTCTTTGTTAGCTATAGTGTTGCTTTGCTATATCAGTGTTCTTTGGTGCCTTGAACAATGACCACATGGTATCTTTTCCCTATTAGGTCAATATTTGGCACTGAAGTTTTGGAAGTAACAATCTCCTCCCTTTATAAATCCAAATGCTTCTCTTAGTGTCTTTGCTATCTATGAGTTAGGAGACAACCCAAATCACCTCATGCATTTGTGTCCAAGTAAGACCACCTTTCTTTCTATGTGTATGTTTTTGACAAGGAGTTGTCGAATAGATATCTAGTGATTTTGCTAAGTGAGGGTGAGAAGTCTGCTCCAAATGTCAAAAAAGAATTTGTGGATTTCAGGAAAGATGTTCCATCATGGTCGGTTAGAGGTGGTGGATCTCATGACTGAATAAGCTTCAACCACTAACCCTGAATGTGGTTCCAAAGGGTGATGAGTTGGACAACATTGTCAATGTCATAATGAATAGTAACTATCATGGTGGTATATTAAAAAAATATACCACCATGAAGAGTTGAACAACATTGTCAATGTCATAATGAATAGTAACTATCATGGTGGTATATTTAAAAAATATTGATGGGATGTTCGTGTATAGAGAAAGTTTATAAAGTTCTTGAAATATATAATGGAAACATTGCTTTTGATCTCCCTTGCATAGGTGATTCTTTTCATAGTAGGTGATTCTTTTATTTCTCCCATGCAATTAATGGAACAAATGTATGATGTCCATTGTTGAACTGAACCAATGAATACACATGTAAAGTTTCCAAGCATTGTGAGGAAGAGCTATTGTGGAGGGGTTTTTGGAATGCACAAATAGTCTATGTGGAAGATTTAGAATGAATGGCAAGGCAAACAAATTATCATGAAGTGGCAAGTTTTTGTAAATATTTCACACATTAATCACACAATAGGATGCAACTAACAATGTCTTGAATTGCAAGTAAATTAACAGAGAATATACCCCAAGTCAGGATTTGTACTTGTGTGGCTTTAGATCCTTGCAATGTTTTGTCTATGAAAACATAGCTATTTTCATCACAAAATGTGGGGCTTTAGTATAATATTACATGCCTACCCATGCACATTCAACGATGCTAATAATATGCCAAGTTATGCATCAACATCAAGTCCAAAAGGAACTTTAAGAGTTGCCATTAATAGGACTAAGGAGCTAGTTAAGGAGGAAATATCTAATTTATCATCCTTTTAACCATGCAATATTCAAGTTATTATTTTGAGGTGCCTTGTCATGGATGCACTAGTCAGAACACCAAGTACAATAGAAAATCCAGTCAAATCAGTGGAGCTTAGAAGTCCTTTAGAAGAAATGCAACCTCTCAATCAAAGCAAATAGGTAAAGGATTCCAGAATCTAGATGAGATCTACATACTTCAAACTCTTTTGAGTGAACTTTTTTCATTTAATGTTATTAGTTCTTTTATCCAACTTAGATTTAAGAGAATGGTTAAGGATTTAAACCATGGTGGTTGCTCAAGTGTTGAAAAGCTAAGCATACTCAAACTAATAAAACAATGTGCATATGAATTATTGCATGGGGGTAGATTCCCAATATAAGGGACAAAAGACCATGAGTGTTGCTATGTATTTAAGAGGTTAGTTACTAGACCATCATTGTTGGGTTTCGACCTTGTGAGTAGGATGTTTCACTATGGGAATGGATATTTGAGGCATGCCTATGTATGCTTCAACCATATACGCATGGTTGCACGGTGGACCACGATGGTGGCACATGTTTATGACCCCATGTATACTTTGCGATAGACCTTATACAATTTCCATGATATACTAAGATTTTATATATACTCATACATTGAAGTACATACTTCAGTAGTGCGTAGGATCTTATGATAATTGCCACTTGCAAAATGAAAGAGCAAGACACGTATGCATAAGACAAATTTTGGCAGGTGCTTAATGAGGTAGTGGAGCAAAAATGGCTACCAAAACTAGACTTTGATGGCTTTATGGTGGACAAGGCTATAGAAAATTAGAGGGTTATGAGATTTATTTATAATGGTAGGCTAGATAAGATAATGGAGGGTAGAGAAATACCATGCTTGTTTCATTGGGAACAAAGTCTTCACATACCTACACAACAGTATGTGGTCAATACTTACCAGGATGAGCATAAGCTTTTGTGTAGGCAGCAATGGAGGTGTGCGAACAACAAAGAGGTTAACTTATAAGTGCATGGTGGGGTGATGGAAAAGTGACAGAAGAAAATATTCCTGCTATGGATTGTCGACTGAGTTGACGGAATGTATAATACCCTCATTAGAGAGAACAACTTCTGCTTTACGATGCAATAGACGGACCTAGCCAATGCACCACTTCAAAGTTCAAAATGGTATACATTTCAATCACAAAATCACTTTTGATCTGGTTCAAGCATCACAAAGTTATTTTAGAGGTATGCTAACAGAAGTGGATTATCATTAAGTCCAACCGCAACAAGTTGGTTGGTGGGAGAAACAATTGAAGAAACTCCTATGTTCGACATTCCCAATGCCTTGGGATAGTAAAATAGTGTACCATAAGTGGCATCCACAAACCATAGGATGAAAATAGCTCCCATAGGCCATAATATGTTACAGAGAATCAACCTAGAAGGCTAAAGTAAAAAAACTTGACTTTCACCCTAGAACATCACACAAATAGAGTTTTGCAAAGAGAGGAGGAGGAAGGAATGCAAACAGTGTGGGAAATAGATATTCACGATATAATGTGGGCAATTTGTGGCACAAAATTAAACAAAATAGTCACTTGTCAAGAATGGATACATGGCCAAGTAGGGAAATGTGGAAAATAAAATAATTACTCACGAAAAGGGATCCCAACATCGATCTTTTATGGAATGTACGAGTGGACAGATCATATGTGCAAACAGTTCATACGGCTCTACAATACAACAAGGGACCACACATGGTCCATATGCTCAACAATCACAAATGCACATTTGCTGCCTCCAAGTGTTTGGCTAGTTGAGAAGGGCACAAACCTTATGAGAAATGAGGTGTAAGCTCTAGAAGGAGCTTTTTTTTTTGCACAATGAGAGTTTACAAGAAGGGAACACAACAAGAAGCACAACCTTGAGGTATAGGACAAGAGTGTCATACATAGCACCCAAGATGATAGACAATGCTCTCACTTTGTTAGCTTCACTCATTGCAAAAAGGGTCTTGAAGAAAATGAAACATTAGGTGTTTATAGAAGAGGATGCAAGGTGAGAGGTATGATGTCAAAATTACAAAGCTACCATATTGGGCATGTCCATATTTCCACATGAGAGTAGCTGTGAGACTGATGTCTATTTTTTTCATGTAAGCACATGTATTTTTTCTATATGAGTGTCCTTGGGCTTGATGTAAACAATAACACTTTTATACACTAGCCACATCTTAAAAGAGAAGACCTAGCCAAGATTTTGAGTGCAAAAAGTTCTATGTGAATTCAAGCATGGTGTGCCTGGGGAAGTGTTGTCTCTATCTCTTTTTGAAAATTTCATAAAGTGGCATGATGGGAGGACTTGCAATGTCATGATCAAAAGCCATCACATGATTTTTCTGTGTTTCTATTTATGTTAAGTTTTTTAAATATTTTGGATTAAATCTTGACATGCATGCCTTTGCACACTGTCCAAAACTTATGAAATGATCTCTGAATATTTTATTTTTTGAAATAAAACGAATAGTGTTGAAAGATTTTACCCTGAAGCTCACAACAATTAGGGAATGTGTGTCTTTCAAACCACCTTGTGAACAATGTATTGATAATTTATTTTCATTCAATTAACCACCATAAAAATATAATTCACTTTTCCTTTTTGATTAGGTTGTAAATAGGGTAGGATCATGTAAACTCTCTGTCTCTCTTTCGCACTCTCTCCTAGTTTCAAAGCACCAAAAAAGGAGAGGTGTTCCATTAATCACTCTGTTTTTTCATGCACCTAGAAAAATGAGAGGTTCTCCTTTAATCACTACTTTTTTCATGCAAAACAACAAGAAAAAGGAGAGATCCCTATTGAAAGTGACCTAAAAAAGAAGAAGAAGAGGTCCCTATTGAAAGTGACATGGAGAGGCTATAACCAGGCCAACTTAAAAGTATATAAAGGTATGGCTTGGAGCTCATTAGATCTACCATAATCCCTCTCTATAAATGTGTAGTCCCTCAACAAGTTTTTCATCTCTCTCTCTCTCTCTCTCTCTCTCTCTCTCACACACACACACACACACACACACATCAACCCCATACACTCCATCTATCACCCTCTCATCCTTCCAACATGTCTAGCTTGAGTAGTATTGTGCCAAACATCAAAGAATCTATCTCCATAGTCTTGTCAAAGTAAAGAGCCCAAATTAAAGACAAGAGTGAGAATGAACGTGAAATGTTAGAGTTCAAGAAGTAGAGTCTTGAAGTAAAACATCTATGGAACAAACTCAATGAAGATGGTTTGTTTAAAGATGGACACGCATATTAAGGAAATATGAAATTGAGTTCTGAAGTAGGGAGTTAGCATGCATATATTGCTACATAAGCGACAACAAAGAATTCATTCTTTGAGAGAGGAGCATGGAAAGAAAGTGCAAGAAAATGACACCTAGTTTAGAAGTGGTAATAGACCATATAATGGTGCCATGAATTGAATAAATAAAAATAATCATGGTAACTAGAAGATGTAAATGTGTGGACTTGCTCATTTTTGTTAGAGATCTCTCGTTTCTATGCACTATGTCATTCCTAATAAATGTGTGTTTTTTTGTTAAACTTAGACTGGTGTTGTAGGATACTTAATTGTGTACATGAAATTATTTCAACAAGTATGGTATTGTATGTTTATTCCTTTAGTATTTCTCATATCCTTAAAGTTACGATTTTAAATATTTGCATGCAAATATTTTTATTTTTTTTGAGAGAAAGGATAAAGAGATAAGAATGAGAGGGAGAGATATAGAGAGAAAGATAGAGAGATAAAGAGAGGGAGAGAGAGAGATATAAATAGAGAGATAAAGAGATATATAAAGAGAAAGAAAGAGATCAAGAACATTAGAGAGAGGGAGGGAGAGATAGTGAGGGAAAGAGAGAGAGATATTTATATACATAGAGAGAGGGAGAGAGAGAGGGAAGAGGGACAGACTTTGATAGAGCATAAAGGGTGTGTGTGTGTGTGTGTGTGTGTGAGAGAGAGAGAGAGAGAGAGAGAGAGAGAGAGAGAGAGAGAGAGAGAGAAAGAGATTTGTGGCATGAGATAGAGGGAGAGATAGAGAGAGGAGTTGGCTGTGGTTATTGGGATGGGGGAGAAGGTGTCCTTGGGAGGTCAGTGTTAAATCCCTAAGATCTCTCTAGATAATTGTTATGCATAAACATGCATAAATCAGGCATAAACTCAACCACCCAACCACCCCCGAGCCCAAGGGATGCACACATGAATCATAAATGAAATACATCATACCTCTATCTTGATGTACCATACCATCAAGAGGTATAACTCCAATCCAATAGCATGTAGCTATAGTGTGAAATGGTAGATGAGTAGATATGGATCTCTACACAAGAGACCATAGCATAAGCCTAAAGCTTCCTAGCCTCCAAGCCCCCTTGAGTGTGCCCCATGCCCCTATTATATAGGAGGGCCCTCAAGTGACTCTTGACTTTCCATTTCTCATGTGTGACCCTTGGATGCCTCATCCGAACCTTAACCCTTAAGGTTAGTCCTTACCCATGCTCCACTAGAGCTTGTTCCCATGCTCCCATGCTCACAAGCCTAATGTGGGTTAGCATCCTAGTATATGCACACATAATGTGTATATAACATAGCACATATAATGTACATATAACAGTCAGGCTGGGATGGGCTGGGTTGGGCGGAGGAGGCATAGGGAGAAGATAGAGAAGACATGGGTATAGAGAGAGAATAGTTGCCAATAAAAGCCCACTCGTAGAAGCCCGCTCCATGCCCATCCCCTGCATAAAGCCTAAAAACGTTATGCATAAGGCCTAAAAACAAACTTTATTAGGCTTTAACCAAAAGTAAAGAATCAAAGAGATGAGAGTATAGATAAATATGATCAGGAATAAAAAGAAAGGATTACCTATTAATTAGTTATCCAAATGACACTAACCATAATGAACCTAAACCTAACAAACAAGCAAATATAATAAAGTTAGTTAGAAAACATTTAAAAAGTTTACCTACTAAAAAAGAAAAACTAATCTCCTTTCAGAGATAGAGAAGTGAAAATAAGAATAAGAAGACAAAAATCAAAAAGATGAAGGTAAGTCTTACCATATCCTTCTAATCTTACATATGAATATGAATGAATTAAAAAAAATGAAGAGGAATATAGAGGAGAAAACCTTACCTTAATCTCATGAGTTCATGAGATAGGTAGATATAGCCATGGTCGAGGACAATTCTGAACTCAATCAAGTATGTAGATCGACACACAAGCCTTGATATCATAAATATACATTAGTATCTTTTCATTCAGCTTATGGTGTATGTATGTGAACTTTGTGTAGAGGTGGATGTCTTATGGATGGTCATCAAGTACACAGTCTATATCAGAGTGGACACAAACAAAGTTTCTACATGGCATAGGATGCTTTGAATCAACTGAGCCAACCATACAACACACACTTCTTCACTTCCAGAGAGGCCTCCCTCTCTTAGCATTAATTCTACCACTCTCTAGATCCCTCTTATATGCAATATGCTAATTTCTCTCCCCTTCCTTTATCCAATATCCCCTACCCCCTCTACTCCTCTAGTTTCCTGACAAACACCTACCCCCTCCAATTCTTCTAGTGCCTATTGCGAGACCTTGCTCACATTGGCACGATCATTTTCTGCTTGGGAATAGTCCTATTCCTAGGGACCTTCTAGGGATGATATAGTAAGGAGGTTTTACTATAACTTATGCAAAGTGGTGAATCAAACATATAAGAATGCCTTCAAAATAGGAGGGAAAAGAGAGACAAAGACTTTGTTTAAAAGAGAGACAAAGACTTTGTTTATGTTATCCAATGCTTGAATGAGAAGTTTTCTAAACCCCCTGCCATGTGGTTTATTGAGCACTAGACTTGAGAAAATACTATAAAGATATTGAATAGTAGAAGTTCATGCATAAAGGGATGCGTGATGGAAGGAAGAGGCATGCCGGCTCAATGCTTAGTGAAAGAGTAGAAGAAGTGATCAAGGATGTTAAGTACAAGAAAGCATGAGTTTGGGAAAATCCCATTACTTTGGGAATTTTCTTTTCAAATTACTTTTTTTTGTATCTTAAGCAGACAAATTCCAAATTTGTTGGAGAATGTGGATTTAGAACCTACTCTTCAAGAGATTTCTAATGGTATGTCACATTAGGGGGTTTTGACAAAATCCTAAAAAGATTTTCCATGCCCCCATTTTTTGATCTTGCAAAATGGAAATTGGGATTTTCCCAAAGTCCCTAATATGGTCTTACTACCCATAACAAAAGGCGATACACCATTTTCTATTCAAGAAGTATGACACTGCAAACTATGGGTTCAAAGAAAAGTAGGCTTAGATCACCAGATTCGTAAATTGTCATACATGTGGTTTCTTTGATGTTCTTTATGCATTTGATTTTATGTGCTTCATGTTTGTAAATGCAAGGACTTGACAGTTGGTCGCATCCCAAAATAATGGAAGACCAATTATCACAGACATCATACTGAGCTAGAACTTGGGAGTGGCTTAAACAAGAGGGAGTGGTAACCAACAAACAATGATATCTAGAGATCTTGATGCAACTATGCCATCAGTAGTTGATCTCACATGTACTTAATATCTTTGAAGTTTTATGTGAATGCGTTTTATCACTAAATATGTATACTTTTTCAATATGTAATATAAGAGGAGAATGAAAGTGGCAATGATGAAGGTGAAGGTGGTGGTGGAGAGTTTGAGGATATAGTGACATTGAGGAGGATAATGATTAAATTTGAAGATAATATTTGTAATCTCTTAGTTTATTTATTTATTTTAAAACAATATTATGATCTTATACATCTTGATTCGTAATATAACATGAATATCTTGTTTATCTTGGTGTAGACCACTCTCAATATACGTTTGTATTTTTTATATACTATAAATGGGTATTTTTCATATAAATGTGTATTTTTTTGTTTTAGATTTCTTTTTAAAGGAGGGGAGACAAAATGGAAGAGAGAGAAGAAAATTTCATTACAGCACGTCATGGGCATAGGACCATTTTTTAGCAGTGTTTTGGAAGGAGAAAGGTTGGGGCTTTTAAATGCTATGTAGCAGAGTGTTTTTCAATGTTAAAAACACTACTATGCAGTGAAATTTGATCGCAACATTTTTCACTACTAAAAATGTTGCTCAGAAGAGCAAAAAAAACATTTTTTGTAGTATGAAACTGCTCAAAAAATGATCTTGCACTATTTTAAAAAAATCACTTCTCAACACCATGGCTTGGAAAAAGTACTCTCTCTTCTTTTGTTGTTGTGCACCCATTTTTTCATTTGAATACCTTAACTTTCGTACCTTTTGTTTTTTCATAGGTTTATGTCTAATCTATCTCTTCCACTTCTCCTACCCTATTGTTCTCAAGTCTAATCTAAAAACCCTACAACATGTAAAAGCATAAGAGAAAAAAACAGAGATATCTTACCTTATGAGGCTTATATTGTAGATAATCCACAAAATTAAACCAAATAAAGGAAAAAAGGTAGTAGTGATCCTAATAGAAATGATATACCGAACCCTAATCTGAATGAAAAGATTAATGAAAGCTTTTGCATAAGATAGAAAACTTATTGAATCTTTATATTTTCCTTCTCATTAAAGCTTAACCCTAACCCTAGCTTCTACATAGAAACCCTAATAGAGAGCTTTAATGGAGATCTTGAGGCTTATACACTAGTCTCGTCCATGAGACTTTTGTATATGGCTAATGCATAAGATTTATACACTAGCATCATACGTAAGGCTAAGGTATCTGGCCAGCTCTTGAGAGAAGTATAGCTCTCAAAAGGCTATGCGTAGAGAAGAGAAAAAAGAAAAAACCCTAATCTTAAAAATCCTAAAACTTATAAATGCTACAACATGAAAAAGCATAAAAGAGAAAGATATCTTACCTTATGAGGGTTGTATTTATAGAAGATCTACAAATTTAGGCCAACTAAAGGAAAAAACGTGTGAGTATCCCTAGTAGAAAGCATATATAAAACCCTAATCTAAAAAAAAACCTTAATAAAAGATTCTACATAACATAGAAAACTTATTGAATCTTGCCTTTTTTCCTCTCATTGAAGCTTAAACATAACCCTACCTTCTACATAGAAACCCTAATAGAGAGCTTTGAGGAGAGCTCTCCTCGAAGCTCTCTATTAGGGTTTCTATGTAGAAGGTCGGGTTATGTTTAACCTTAACTGAGAGGAAAAAAAGCAAGATTCAATAAGTTTTCTATGTTATGTAGAAGATTTTATTAAGGTTTTTATTAAGATTAGAAGTGTATAAATCTTATCCATTAGCCATATGCAAAAGTCTCATGCACGAGGCTAGTGTGTATAAGGCTCAAGATCTCCATCAAAGCTCTCTATTGGGGTTTCTATGTAGAAGCTAGGGTTAGGGTTAAGCTTTAATGAGAAGGAAAAAATAAAGATTCAATAAGTTTTCTGTCTTATGCAAAATCTTTCATTAAGCTTTTTATTTAAATTAGGGTTATGTATATGATTTCTATTAGGGTTACTAATACTTTTTTTCCTTTATTTGGTTTAATTTTGTGGATTATCTACACATACAAGCCTCATAAGGTAAGATATATTTGTTTTCACTCTTATGATTTTACATGTTGTAGGGTTTTAAGATTAGGGTTTTGTTTCTCCCCTCTTTGAATAGCGTTTTTTCTCCCCTCCTATGCATAGCCTTTTGAGAGCTATACTTCTTTCAAGAGGTTGCCAAATGCCTTAGCCTCATCCATGAGGCTTGTGGATAAAGCTTATGCATTAGCCACATGAATGAGACATATGCATAAGCCTCATGCACAAGGCTAGTGCATAAGCCTCATGCATGAGGCTTATACATAAGGTTTATGCATGAGGCTTTTGCATAAACCACATGCATGAGAAATGCGCATAAATCCTCATTTATAAAGCTTATACATTAGCCATACATAAGCCTCTTTAGATAACCTTTAGAGAGCTATGCATCTCTCAAGAGGTGGCCATATGTCTTAGCCTCATTCATAAGCCTACTACATGAGGCTAATGCATAAAGCTTATGCATAAGTCTTATGAATTAGCCATATGAATAAGCCTCATGCATGAGGCTATTGCATAAGCCTCGTGCATTAGGCTTAAATACGTTAGCCATATACATAAGCCTCATGTATGTGGCATATGTATAAAGATTATGCATGAGGATTATGCATAAGCCTCACGTATGAGGCTTTATGCATGAGATTTATGCATAAATCTTATGCATAAGCATTACCCTCATGTATGACAGTAATGCATAAATCTAATGCATTAACCATATGACTAATGCTATGCATAAGCGTCAACCTGATGTATGACGGTAATGCATAAAGCTAATGCATAAGCATCATGCATAAAGGTTATGCATTCGCCTCCCATGCACGAGCCTTATGTAAAAATCTTATTCATGAGGCTTCTACATAAAGCATATACATAAGGTTTATGCATAAACTAAGGCTTATTTATAAAGCTTCATGCATAAGCCGTATGCATAAAGCTTATACATAGTATGCACAATGCTTATCCATAGTATGCATAGCCTCATAGCTCCCTAGGCATGTCGGGTGCTACCTAGGCATTCTAGGAGCTACTGACATGCACCGAGAACTCTCAATGTATGCCAGGTACTACCTAGGCATACTGATAGCTACCAGCATGATCTCAATGTATGCTTCGCATCACCCAACATGCATTGGGAACTCCTATCATATGTTGGTAGCAACCAACATGCTTAGGTTGTTGTACAGGCATACTTAGGTAGCACCCGACATGTATTGAGATCTCCCTATATATGTTGGTAGCTATCGGCATGCTTAGGTAGCACCTGGCATGCACTAGGAGCTCCTGGTGCATGCCAATATCTACAAGCATACTTAGCTATCACCAAACATGCATTGAGATAAGAGCTCCCGGTGGCATGTCGATAGCTATCAACATGCTTAGATAGCACCCGTGTCATCATCCTTTGCAGAGCCATCGCAATTAGAGCTCTCACAATTACCATCTTTGCAACAACCAGGGAAAATGTCTTCTCATAATCAATCCCATGTGTCTGCACGTATCCTTTGGCTACCAATCTAGCCTTGTACCTTATTATGCTACCATCACTGTTATGTTTCACCTTATACACCCAGTTATGTCCAATAGCTTTCTTACCTTCAGTGTAAAGATTCTGCCCACTTTGTTACCTTTTGCAACCAACCTGCCCTTATCTTTAAAGTCTTCTACATAACAACCATCAGGGTTAAATTGCATGTGCAAACCCTCCTCAATCATCTCGGCAACAGAAACCAGATTCTTTCTAATGTTCATATTATGAAGTAAATCTACAAGGTACTTCACCTTACCATCCCACATAGACAATGGCACATCTCCAACATGGGTAATCAAAAAAGAAGTGAAGGATGTCAAGGACAAAGGTTCTGTAATAGAGACATGTCAGGGACGAAGATAATGTAATGTAGGAGGAGAATGAAAGTGGCCAAGATGAAGGTGAAAGTGATGTGGGAAGTCTAAGGATATAGATGACGATGAGGAGAAGGATGATAATGCTAAGTCCAAAGACATTATGAATGTATTTTTTTAAACACCAGCAAGCTACTACAAAAAAAGCAATAAGTTTGATGAATGATTTTTACAAGTTTGATGAATTCTCTTCATACCTTGATCAAGGTATTTTAAACCATCTAGATTTCAAGAAGTACCTCGATCGAGGTAGCAGCGGTGGAGATTTGAAACTTTTAGAAGGTTAAGATTTGATATTTATACCTCATTTAAGGTGCGTACGACTGAGATTAAAAATGATTTTTTAAAATTTTGTACATATACGATATAGATATGATATGTTGCATACACATACATGTACAGATCAACATGCATGGACCTCAATCGAGGTCTCAATCAAGGTCTTACATGGAAAATTACTCAACATTAGGGCGAGATCGATGTGGGTGCCCACTTGGACCTCAATCGAGGTTGGGAGTATCCTATGTGGATGCCACTCGGACCTAGATTGAGGTATACAAGATGAGGCACGTGGTTGCATGGTTCTACTTGCTCACAATATTGAGGTAGCATAAATGTTTCTCAAACTTTGTAGAGTCAATCGCCACATAAATTCATTTGTATGCTTTTTTAGAGTTACTTCAAGACCTTGACCCAATAGACCCTTGAACCATTTCACATCCAATAAAATGTTATGGACCTCAATCAAGGTCTTACATGGAAAATGACTCAACATAGGGGCGAGCTTGACGTGGGTGCCCACTTGGACCTCAATCCAGGTTGGGAGTATCCTATGTGGATGCCACTCGGACCTTGATTGAGGTATACAAGATGAGGCACGTTGCACGGTTCTACTTACTATTATATGGTTATTAGTTTTGGAAACTTGTGGTAAAAAACCCTTCAAGGTGCCCCAACCTTTAAACTGGTTTTCAACCAGTTGGACAAACCATCAACTGGTTATAAAGCTCTCTATTGAAAATCACCTACTTTGCTCCCAACCTCGAAATAGAATAATTATTGGTGTTTGGAAATTGATAGATGAACTACCATGCCTTGAATTGATTTGTGTATAGACGTCTTCTAATCATTTGAAAGATATGCTGCTACTAATGAATTTCAAAATGTGCAGGCTACACTTTAGCATCCTCTTTTAGTAGGCAAGGAGGGGAAGAAGTAAAACATGGACATGTTGATATGAGTGACATTTTGGATCATAGGCTTCATTTTTTGGATGCAGAGGAAACCCCAAAGAAAATCTCATGTGGGAAGAATGTTTGGTGAGTATTTTTTGATCTCCATCATCATGGTTTCACATGATAAGACCACACTATTGATTCAATAATTGTTATCATTGTTGGCTATGAAGAAGCGGAGGGAGAATTCAACAAGGAACCAAAGAGCATCATTCTAAGAAATAAATTGAGTGCAGGAGAGCTGTCACCTGCGAGGCATGACGCAAGAAGCTCTCCAAGTGGGCACAATCACATTGTAAGCATAGAACCGAGGCAAGCATGTACTAATCATGTGACTCTTTCTAGGACACCAAAGAGGAAGGGTTGTGATGATTAGGGTGAGCTAAATGTTCAACTATCACCCATGAGGCAAGAAGGAATCTCTCCAAATGGGCAATCTTGTACTAAACCATGTGACGCGTTCTAGGACACCAAAAAGGAAGTGTTGTGATGATCAAGGTGAGATTTATTTATGAGTCATCTGAAGAGACCCCAACCATTGTCCCTAATGAATGAGAACTAAGGTACTACTAGGCTAAAAGAAGCCAACAATTCAATTGGTCAAACCTCAAAACCTAAGGGGAGCAAGCTATGCTTATAGCCATCTATAAAAACAGAAAACTCCTCTTTTTTTCTCTGATGATCTCTTGCGATTATTATATTTCAAGTCTCATTTCACTAGTATCCCTCTACAATCCTCTTTCTTGTCATCTCTACTCTTCTATTATCCTATCTGTGTGTTGTTTCCTTCTGTTATCCATGTTTATGTGTATTATGTTTCTTATCAAATTTAGTGCTCGGGAACTATGTATTATGTAGCTTGATGCAATTCTCTTGAATATTTTATTGGATGCACGTAAACCTTTTCAAAATGAAGATTTTATAGATTTGAGGTAGTTATGTATCCAAGATAAGAAGCTCCTCTTTTATGCATACGTACTCGGGTTGCTTCTCTTTGTTACTTGAATAGATTGGGATTTTCTGAGTATGCCTTTTTGGCCCTCCTCCAATCCTTTTCTAATTCTCTCGGTGGCTTGATGCGAGCATGCTTGGATGGCCTTGGAAATCAATAATTTCTTGTGACTCACATGACACCGCACATGATCTAACATCTTAAGGTCATTAAATTGTAAGTCGGGGTGGGGCATAGGAAACTCTTGAATACACTCAGAATGTAATACTTCTTTACATTGTCTTGATTTCTCCATTTATTGCTCCAAATGTTTTTGAACTCAATATTTACAAGGTGATGCATGCGTGCTATGACATTCTTCCTCTTGCTATCCTCAATGATCGACCCATATTGCCTCCTCACATGGTAAGGAAGCGTCGCTAGGTCATAGTCATTTGGATCCACCACCTGCTATACCAACACATCATTATGGAAATTATGAGCTCATTTTGGGACCCTCTAAGGAGTTTCATGCTATTTCTCTCTAAAAAATGGGGACATGGCAAAATTTTAGCACAACATTCCCAATTTTTTTGGAGTTGGTAAATTTATAATGTCCACTGCAAGATCTTTCTAATGGTATATAACATGATGGGGTTCTAGCATATGATAGTCAGGCTCCCCAAAAAGTGGTTTCAATAGTGATGATGTGGCATGTAGCATTACATTCTGACATCTCAAATCTTTTTGTGGTGTATCTTGAGCATTACTACTAGAAAGTTATCAGATATTGTATATTTGAAATGTAGTCATCATAAGCTTCTTAATGATATGTCACATGGAGGGGTTTTGACATAAGATTGATAGGGCTCACCATGGCCCCATTTTTTAGAGAGAGAAGAAGCTTGAAACTCCTTAGAGGGTCCCAAAATGAGTTCATAATTTCCCTACTTCCTCTGCTGATGGAGAATGAGAAACAAATCTATTACTGCCCTCGAAACAGCCCCCGCATCCACCCCCATCAGAACGGCAACCCCCACTAGAATGACGAGAAGAGCAAACCTCCTATCTGACGAGGTTGTGGTACAGGGTCATGGACTAGGTGCCACATAAGAGAGTGGAGTGGCCTAGTTGTAACCTCCACGTGAAGGCTGAGCATCGAGATGTGGACTAGATTCTCCAATGGGAGTGGACATGGGTATAGGAGTGCGTAACCCGAGAGTAGAACCTCCCATTGGAGTACCCCCTTATTGATGTAGGGTTAATTGTGGAAGGAAGTGAGGGTGGAGGAAAAATGTTCCACACTCTCTCTCCCATACTGATGCAATAGACTAGTGGCCAACCATGAGAGATGATCCATGTCCGGATCATCTCAGTGCTGGACACTGAATGATGGCGCATAGGGATTCTTGAGTCTGGATCGTCTCCCCACATGTCTACATTAAAAAAATCAGGTATGCTCAAACTTAAATAACACAAGCATGCATTAGAACTCATCCCTTATGCATGCTCAACCTTAGAAGTCTTATACCTTATGCATTATGTGTATTCCTTATGCATGCTCAAACTTAAATAACACAAGAACACATTAACTCTTATACTACTCATGTGAAATTGAAACTTTATTGAGACCTTCTAGAATACTGCTAAGATAAGTAGGGTGGATAGTGCCCCTTTTGGGGATGATAGCTTCTCAGGAATTTCCACACGCTCCCCACTATTAAAGCCAAAGGCAACCTCTCTTTTACAAGAGAAGGATAGTGAAAAGATCGAGGGCTCCCCCTCCACTATAACCACCTTGTGACGTTTATAATTTTGTATAAATATTTTTCATAAATTCATGTTGTAGAATGTGTGTAGAATGTTTTGTTAGGACATCTAACGTGTTTTGACAAAAATTTTGTTCCAAGAAATTTTTGGTTTTGGCCATTTTCAGGTAGTTGCCATTTTTATGGGTGACTTTTGATGATTAGGTTAGAGGTGGAATTAGGAGAAGTTTTGTATGAGAGTTTTTCCATTTTGTACATAGAACAACTTTGTTCAAGAGAAATTTTTGTGATTCACATTATTTCACATCCAATTTGGTGACTCCAAAGTGGGTTTTTAGTGGTTTTATGCCAAAAATGTGTCTAGATTTTTGTGCCAAGACATTGCAGGTCGTCCTAAATAGAGGTCAAGAATAAATATTTAGCCTTCAACAAAGAGATACAAAGTCAAAGAAGAGGATGGAATTTTCAAGATGAGCTTTTGTGCATCCTCATTGGATCACCGAGGCGCAAATGGCGCACCATGGAAAAGGGCTATTTTCCTAGTGTTTTTTATATTAAAAAAACGTAATCTCATGGGAATGATGACCGCGTATGAAGAAAGCTTCCTGAATACGTTTTTTCCAAAAGGGCGACATCACCAAAAATATGGCATGTGAATCGAGAAAACTCCAAAAAGGGCTACTTTTGGCTTTGGACATGAAGAAGATGAAAACACATAAAAATCAAAAAAAGAGATTGAGCTTGCGAGTGATAGTGCGTGTGTGAGGTTTTCATGAGAATGAGAATGCGATTGAGATAGCTCAAGGGTGGGTGGTTTCAGCTCTTTTTATCCGAGTGCTTCATATCATATTGTTGTAAGATTTCTTGATTATATATAGAATTATTCTCTTCTTCCTCAAAAATTTGTGCAGAATTCTATTTTCTTGAATTGTATTGTGATTATTGAGCCGAAGCCTCACAAGTGGTGTTAGAGCAGTCGCATCCTTGATCGTGCTTGAAAGATGGCATAATTATGCAATTCAGCACAGGTTGGCTGAGAACACTCAGTTTATTGAAAAATTTACCAAAATTAAACAAAGCTAAAGGAAAAATAGTAGTCGGCCCTTCAAATCAAAACGAGAACGATTTAGGTGTTGCGGTGATTTATGTACAGATTCCTCCCACTGTTAATCGTGAACCAAAAACTCAAAAAAGAGATAAAGCACAAGAAGATGTGGCTGAATCTACCCTAAAGCAAGTTTTCAAGAAAGAAAGACTCTTAGAATTCGATGGTGAAAAGAAGACATAAGAAGATCTTGAGGCTTGACTTGAAGAATTGGAAGATTTCTTTGCCCTTCCAGAATTCGATGAGGGAAAGGCTAAAATTGCCTCGCTACTACAATTGGGTGGTGTCACAAAATTATGGTGGAATTCCCATGTACAAATTCAAGAGAAACCAAATGAACCAATTACTTGGACTGAATTATGAGCTGCCTATGAAAAAGAGGTATTGTTCTCCTCATTACTATATGGAAAAGAAGATGGAATTTTACAATTTCAAGCAAGTCCAAGAGAGAAAACACGATCTTTCTATTGATGAATACAAGGAGAAGCTCCTTCATTTGCACAAGTATGCACCTAAAGTCTCGAGTGAGGCTCTTACCACAAATTTGTAGGGGGATTGAATGAGGAGCTCCTCTACATGATGAAGGGAATAAGATCGCGGGATTTCTTAGATGTTGTATCCAAAGCTGAGAATTTAAAAAGGATGGAAGTATATAATCAAAGAAAGGCTGCAAGATCAAGGTTAATTCCAATGGGCCATTGTCCTCAAGGTTTCAAAACTCAGGTATTCCCACGTAGATCTGAATTTTCTAACGATTCCAAGTTTCAAGGAGGGCATAATATGCAACAAATTGATAGAAATTATGATAGTGGAAAAAACCAAGGATCTGCGCCCTATAATCAACGGGGCATGTAGAATCCAAATTTCTAAAATTGTATAAATCAGAATCAATCCAATAATCAAAACGTTGGGAATCAAAAGAACCAAAAACTAGCAACATGGCAGAATGATCCCAAGTTCATTGAGCAAGCAAGGAGGCTTGGGTTGTTCTTTCGATGTAGGGAGGAGGGGGACATTGCACATTTGAGTTCCCGAACAAAGCTAAATTCACTTTTGGGACTAGACCAAAGATGCAATCAAAGTTGACTGAGATGGATCGACAATTGAGGAAGAAGCAGGGAAACAAGGTGAGTTGCCTAAACCTATAATAAAATGTATGGTTTCTTTTGCATCTCATGCACATGCTTTAGTGTGATAAGAATAAAAGGAAAGATTAGAAATCGGGATGTTCAATTTTTAGTTGACTCGGGTAGCACTCATTGTTGCTTTATTTCTTCAAAACTTGTGGAATCACAACACTCGAGATTACGAAATCAAGTAAAGAGGCCTGTTTAACTTGCCAATGGTAAAACTCACTACACCCAAGGGTTCATGTGGAGAACTTATCTTTCACCTTAGCGGGAAGGAAGTGTAAGGGAGACTTGTATTCCATTGAGATGGGTAAGTGTGATGCAATAATTGGGATGGATCGGTTAGTCTCCAACAAAGCCCTCATTAACTGTGCAGAAAGGATTGTGAGTTTTACTAGTGAGTGTAATGAAATAAGGGAACCATGGCCCTATGGGGGGTTAATGGTCATGGGCCAAACACTGTTCTTATATTGTACATGGGCCATGGGCCAACGACAATAAGATGTAAAAGTGAATGTGGCTTTAGCATGGGCATGGGCTCATATTAATGTAGTGTGAACCCAATGTCTACTATATAAGCCAATATTGGCCATTCACTAAACAAGCACACATCTATTCTCCTTCCTTGCCTCTTGCAAGGCTCTGATACCATTGCAAGAGGCAAGGAGGGAGAATAGATGTGTGCTTGTTTACTTGAAGCACGACAAGGGTGGATTGCACCAAGAAAAGCTATGGAATCTTGTAATTGTATTAGTGTGAAAAATTATCATGATTATGGAATGATTAGTGAATGGCCAATATTGGCTTAGACATTGGGTTCACACTACATTAATATGTGACCATGCCCATGCCAAATCCACATTCACTTTTACATCTTATTGTTCTTGGTCCATGGCCCATGTACAATATACAAACAATTTTTGGCCCATGACCATTAACCCATAAGGACATGGCCCCCTTATTCCATTACAAACCATCCCCACCCATGTATGTTTCGTCCTCGAAACATGCATCATGTTGAAGAACCAAAATATCTCTACATGAGTGAGGCATCAATGAAGGCCATCAATCTATAAAATTTGTAAAATCTGTCTACCAAGAGAGCTTGCATGAGCAATATGATCATCCCACATCCAATAATTGCTCTCTGGAACCTTATTCAAGTATGCCCATAGGTACCACATTCTCCCCATGTGTTACTTTCATGATATCCACATCTCTTGGGCATAAAATAGGCCACATAACAGTAAATTACAAAAAATTTAAGCAATCCAATTCACTATTATTGTAAGCCTCAATGTACTCCTTTAGATGCTTCCAATAAATGCTCAAACCCTTGTAGGATAGTTGCGGGCTACCAAGTAGCTTCATCTTGGGGTAATCCATTCCACTTGATTAGGTATTCACACAAGGTTCGGTTGCAAAGTACCCTTTCTCTCATGCTTAACACCTTCTCAGGAATGTACTCCACCAATCCATCTTCACTCATGGGAGGGAGTTCATCCAACACTTTCACTTTCGGACAAACATATGCCTTCAAATGTGACACATGGAAGACATCTTGAATCTTTGTTATGGTTGGAAGTAGCAATTGATAGGCCACTTCTCCAACTCTCCTTATCACCTTGTAAGGCCCATAAAAGTGATGTGCAAGCGTCGTGTTTGTGTTGCCCTTGAGAGAACCATACCAGGTCTTGGGAATCCTCAAGAAGGCATAATCCCCTTCTTTGAACTCCAATGGTCTCCGATGTGCATCTTCAAAGTGCTTCATCTTCTCTTGAGACTTCTTGATGTTCTCCTTGCATGTTTTCAAAAGAACTTTAATTCTTTTCACCTCATCCTTTGCATTAGGATTCACATGATCATTCTTGAATGCTACAATTGGCACGTGCACCTTGTACCCATACATAGCCTCAAAAGGTGACATTCCAATACTCACATGTTATGTGCTATTGTAAGAAAACTTTGCCAAATGTAACCATTCATCCCATGCATGTTGTGTCTCATAGCAATAATGCCTCAAGTAAGTCTCAAGCCACTTGTTCACCCTTTCGGTTTGACCATCGATTTCCGAGTGATAGGCCGTACTTCGAGTCAATTGAGTGCCCATGCTTTCAACAATGTATGCCAAAATGTGCCCATGAAGTTGACATCTCGATCACTCACAATTTGTTGTGGCATACCATGTATATGAAACACACTCTCCATGAATTGATGTGCAACCATAGATGCCAAAAACTTCACTTTTGTTGGCACAAAATGGACATCTTTTATAAACCGATCAACCACTACATAAATGTTGTCCCACC
This sequence comes from Cibotium barometz, assembly GCF_041138505.1. Lineage (NCBI taxonomy): Eukaryota > Viridiplantae > Streptophyta > Polypodiopsida > Cyatheales > Cibotiaceae > Cibotium > Cibotium barometz. The sequence goes on from NC_141076.1 coordinate 12,270,525, forward strand.
CCTTCTTAGTGATAGGAAGGCCAGTAATAAAATCCATAGCAATGTGTGTCCATTTGCCTTCCAAAATAGGTAAGGGCTGAAGAAAACCACTGGGCTTTTGTGTGGGATCTTTGTTGAGTTGACATGGCATGCATTTAGAGACAAACTCCTTCACATCCCTCCAAAAAGGCCTTTCCAATGAAAGCTCTTTCTAATGGCATCTTAGGTTTTAAACAAACCCAAATGTCCCACCATGGGAGAAGAATGCATCTCAATCATCACTTTTTGCTTGAAAGCCGAATGTGGCACACGATACACCTTCTCCTTGTAGTAAAGGAGTCCATTTTGCAACCGGAAATGAGGCAAATCATCACATGTACCATGCTATAATTTTTGCATCATCATATGTGCGGCCTCTTTGTCTAACATGTACTCCTCTTGGATATCATCAATCCAATCCTTGTTAACCTCCATGATGGCAAATAATGTGCGTGCCCACATTCTAGAGAGTGAATCCGCCACCACATTAACAAAGCTTGTCATTGCTATTGCCACCGGGGTCAAACAGAAATTCCCCATCCGGTGTAGTGTCATGTTCACTATCACATTCAATACATTCTTCCTCCGAAGCTTCCAACTCTTTGTCTTCTCGTCTTCATCCACCTCTTTGGAAAAGATCATGTTAATGGTGACATTGTGTGCCTTGCAAGACTTGGCATGCTCCTTACTCCGCTTTTCTCCACATTTCAAGCATAAGTTTTTGCTTCGCATCTCGTTCAAACGGTCCTCCCTCATAAATTTGCTTTTGTTCAACCACTAGCAGGTTTCCCGTCTCCAAAACAAGGCCTATTTGAAGCATTGCCAAACCTGTAATTTTTCTTGCCACCACTACCACCATACGCGGTAGGAAACTTGGGCACATTTGAAGTAGTGTTGGAATCCCGAGGTGGCTTTGTAGATGAGTTTGAACCAAAATCTAGCCACCCATAGCTACGACTTGCCCAAGAATGAGTGTACTTCTCCTCATAGATCTCAGCTAACATCATAGCTTCTTTGAGTGTGCGTGGCTTTTGAGCTTTGACATCAGCTCCAATGTTGCTCCGCAACCCCTTGATGTACTTTACCACCTTGAAATCTTCTCCAAAGCCATTGACATGAAGAATGAGCTTGAGGAATTTGTGAGTGTAATCATTAACACGATCCTCGTTGTTCCAAGTTATCCCACTTACAAACCAACTTGTCCCTATGTAACTTGGAATTCAATGCACCTCTCATATCATCCTTGAAAACATCCCATGTTGTTATCTCATAGTGTTGAGATTATAGATGCCTCCACCATGCATAAGCATATCCTTCCAAATGCAAAGTGGCATAGTAGACCTTGGCCCTCATGCTCCGTGGGTTCATCTCAAAATAGAGATCCATTTTGTTGACCCACTCTTCATTAGAAGTGGCCTCGCCATTGAACTTGGCAAATACGATCTTATCCTTAATGCCTTTGAACTCATCATGATCTTCATGAGCATGTCTATCCACATGAGTACCTCGATCCATGAATGAGTGTTGATTCCTACAAACCATGTGATCCCCATGCATCTCATCATCCATCATCCATTCAAAGGCAGTCTTCATGCTCCACATATCTTGATCCAAATGTATGGTAATCATGGCCATGACTTGCGGTATGTGCATGAATCCGAGAAGATTGCCCCACATGTCCTTTCCCTTTTGAATCACTTGGTGTAGAAGCATGCATAATGTTATGCATTACCCCAAAAGAAGAGTGAATGCTTGGGTTGGTCTTCTCTTTGTCCATCGGCATCATACCATCCATGTCCCCAAACACAATGCCTTTGCTTGATCTTGAAGCATCCATGAAATTGGGGCGATGAGAGGGACCACCGACATCATGTATCCATTCCCCCCATGAGTTTGTTGTCTTGCTTGCTTTCTCAAGACTACCCTTGATTAATGTCATCTTAGATTCCCTTCATCTCTTCAATCATTGGCTTCATCATTGATTCCACCATGCCTCTCATCATCATCATCATTTGGCTCATATCAAAAGGCATAGAAGGCATTGCATTGGTATTGACATTGGCATCCACCACATGCGCTAGAACATTGCAAGTTGTGGCATAATGTGTACCTCCTTGCATGTAACATGCCCGTTGTTCCTCATTGGCCATAGTGTATCTAACCTTTTACATTGACTCACCCTCCTCCACATTCTCTACATGCTCCATGTTGTCTGGCTCCTTCAAATCTTGAGGCACAAGCTGTTGCTTGTTCAGTTTCCCTTTTTGCATGGCAGCTAAAAATGCAAGAGGTCTTAGATAAGGAAAATGGTGTCCAAATCTAGTGATTTTTGGCTCTAAAGTTCTGCCCCGGAGTCTACTAGACACCTATGATGAGAAACTTGAGGTTCCGGGAGTCCTAGTATTCTCTATTTTGGGATTTGCAGAGGTATAGACTGAAACACTAATTTGGCTCTATCTTGGGCTCCGATTATCAAAATTTATTTATTTTTGGTTAAAATCAAAGCCTTCAATGAGTACTACGAATAGGTATAAGATTAGTTTTGAGATCCAAAATACCCTAGGATTGAATTAGGGTTTATAAATTTCTACAAAACCCTAAATTGGCATCACCTCAGGTATCGGATTTGGGTAGTTGATAGCTTGATGTAAAGAGGGGAACGAGTGCTACTAAAGGGTGTAAAAAGATTAGCAAGATGGATTAGCATTTATGACTGGATTAGGGTTTTGAGATTTCTAAAAATTCCTAATTTGGTGACCCTAGAGATGTCCAATTCGGAGTAGCTATACGGCTTGTTACAAAGCTCTTGATTGCCTCTATAAGAGGGTATAAATGGCTTCACAAATGATTATAACCTCAAGAACTGAATCAAGCTTTGCACCTCAACCCAAAATTTTCGAGAAATTTCAACAGCATTTCCCCCATTTTTGCTTCCAAATTACAATTTCCAAATCAAATCAAAATCATCCAATTTACTTGTTCATCACTTATCCAATTCCAATAGCATCAATTCCCATCTCATGGCATCAAGAAATGATCAAAATTGATCAATGGGCCCCATTACCCGTATGCATCAAAACCATCAACCTCTTGTTGCTTATGCATACATTGTCCACTTGCTATCACATGTCCAATGATCTTGCCACTTGGATGCAATGGAATGTCGATGGTGTTCGTTCGGTGTAGCACGTCAAAGCTTGCCGATCTCCCCAACCAAGCTCTTCCCACCCTTGTACCTAGTCCAAATCTAGGCACAAGTTGGGTCCATGTCTTCACCCCGGGTACATGTTCCTCCATCGTACCACTTTACCACATCACTCACGGCACACGTAAGATTCCTCCCCAGCCTCTCAGGATGTCAAGTATCTTCCCCTGTAGTCAAATCCCTGCATAAATAGATGCATAAAGAATTTTATTTTTAATTCAAAAGAGTTCTTTTCATCAATTTTGATTTTATGCATAAATAGATTCATAAAGAATTTAATTTTTAATTCAAAAGAGTTATTTTCATCAATTTTGATTTTATGCATAAATAGATGCATAAAGAATTTTATTTTTGCAAGTAGCTTTCTCGACCATGCTACCTCACACGCTGCCATAACAGCTCCTTTGTACTCGGCCTCTGTACTCAACCAAGCTACCTCACACGCTACCATAGCATCTCCTTTGTACTCGGCCTCTGTATTGGATAGAGCAACCGTAGGCTGCTTCTTGCTACTCCAAGTCACAGCAGCACTCCCCAAAGAAAACATGAAGCCACTAGTAGATCTTCTATCTGAGATACTACCAGCCCAATCAGCATGTGTGTACCCATGTACACATATCTCTATCCCAGTTTCATAAAATAGTCCACAATGCAAAGTAGACCTCACATACCTCAGTATGCATCTCAATGCATCCAAATGCGGCTTTCGTGGAACCTGCATAAAAACCTTTGCCATGTATGTATAGTGATGTGCCACATAACCATCATAGGTAAACCTCTGCATAGGATTCTTCACTCTCCCAGATCTTCGCAGCTTTGCATTCATGACTTCCATAGCCTTCTTTATACTAGGTGTTCTCATAGCTGGTATCCCAAGCTCCTCAAGCTCATCTCTGAGCCACTAGACTCTCCATCAACATGAGAATGCCCTGTAGAAATGTCAGGCATACTAAGGGGCTCAACCACTTTCTCTTTGCCTTTATGTGATATACTAATCACATTTGCAGGACTAGTAGTATGACGCAGCCTGCCACTCCATGGTCTATCAATTGAACCACTAGATGAGGACTCTCCTGGCCCACTCAAAGACTGTGATTGCTGACTTGCATTTCCACTCACATCAGCCCCAACAGCTTCTTTTTCAACAGTATACCAGCTGCTCATCTCATCAAAAACAACATCCCTGCTTACCCTCAACTCACGTGTAGCAGGGTTATAACACCTGTATTCCTTTTGCTCAAGGGCATATCCAATAAACACACATTTTTCAGCTTTTGGATCCATCTTAGTTCTCAGCTCATCTGGCACATGCACATATGTAGTGCATCTAAAGACTTTCAGATGAGACAAATCAGGTTTTCTGCCAGTAAACCTCTCCTCTGGAGTTACATCTTGTATGGCTGTAGCAGTTGGAGTCTTGTTCATGATGTAAACTACTGTAGAAATAGCCTCAGCCCAATAGCTATGCGGCATATTCTTCTCTTCCATCAATGCTCACGCAATCTCAGCAATGTGCCTGTTTTTTCACTCAGCAACTCCATTTTGCTGCGGAGTGTATCTGCATCATGTAAACTATCTCCGAATACCATTCTTCTTCAAAAATTCAGAGAACTCATTAGAGAAGTACTCTCCCCCTCCATCTGACCTTAGGCACTTTACATATTTCCTTGTTTGCTTTTCAACCATAACTCTGAAATTCGAAAAGTGAGTGAACACCTCACCCTTCTCCTTCATGAAGTATACCCACACTTTCCTTGTGTGGTCATCATCAATAAATGTCACATAACACCTGCAGCCTCCCATAGACATGGTATTCGTAGGACCCCATACATCTGAATGCACAACATCTAGTGCATTTCTGCTCACATATCTGTTACATGGAAATACATGCTTTGTTTGCTTTCCAAATTAGCATGCTTCACATATTCTCTGCATACCTTCAACTTTAAATTTTGGCAGCCCTGTCACATTTCCTTTAGTCTACATAGACTTCATTCTCTGCACATTCACATGTTCAATTTTTTTATGCCAAATGTCTGTGTCTGCAAACAACAATTCTTGAACCATTTGCAAACACCGCAGTACTCTTTTCAGGCATGTTTACATTCAACGTAAACATTCTGCCCACTTTGTTGCCTTCTGCAACCAACCTGCACTTGTCTTTAAAGTCTTCAACATAACAACCATCAGGGTTAAACCAAACCTGCAAACCCTGCTCAATCATCTGGCCAACTGAAACCAGATTCTTTGTTATGTTTAGAACATGAAGTACATCTACAAGGTACTTCACTTTGCCATCCTGCATAGACAATGGCACATCTCCAACATGGGCAATTGGATGAGCAATGTCATCCCCTGTTTCCACAAAACCTAGTCTTTCAAGGTTTTTCATCTCCTTGAACCACTCCCCATGACTTGTCATGTGGTTCGAAGCACCTGAATCAACATACCATACATCATCTTTATGTGCTGCCTCAGCATTTTCAGACATGGCATTAAGGATATGCTACATAACAAACAACCTTTCCTTATCCTCATTGTTTCTGCTTGAGGATGTATAGTTGTTTTGCTGCAATTTTCCATTTTGCATGTAAGCCTGCTTCTTATAACAATCTGCCTGCACATGTCCAGGCTTACCATAATAAAAGCATCCACGTGTGTCATTATACTGCCTTTGCCAATTTCCATGACCTCTTTGACTCCCCCTGCCTCTGAGTTGGCCTCTTTCACCTGCGTGTTGTTGTTATTGTTGTTGTTGTAAATTCTGGGACTGTTGTTGTTGTTGCTGCTCGGCCATGATTCTAATTACCTGTTCGGCCACCTCCTTGACCGCGTCCACGGCCTCTCCTCTACCTCGTCCTCTTCCTGAATATGTGTAGAGGACGTGTTGCTCTGAACTATTTTTGTTTTGTGAAGAATGTTGGTCTTCACCCAAGCTCTTCTCTTCTATAATCAACATAGACACCAAATCTATAAAATTGGGAATGTTTTCCCGAGTCTGAATAGACATCTTGAACGCCTTGTGTTGTGGCCCGAGACCACGTAGATAGACTTCCACCTTATCATCATCTACTGAAATACCAATAGATGCAGGGGATTCCACAATACCCTTTATCTTCAATGCATAGTCATTCACAGACATACTCTTTTTCTCCACAGTATGAAGTTCATTCTTCAACTGTATCTTTTGTGCCTTGGTATTTGTTTTATAGAGTTTTACCAAGGTGTCCCATGCCTGCTTGGGAGACTTGGCATCCTATATGTGCCCAATCATGGTGTCCTGTAGAGAGCCAATACATAACTTTTCTGGTTCCTTGGTTCCAATCCTTGAACTCTTTCACATCTGCAGCAGTCGGATTGATCTCCGGTATCTCCGGTGCCTCTTCATGCTCACCTTCTATATAGTCCCAAAAGCCCTTTCCCATCAGGAAATTCGTCAACCTGAACCTCCAAGCATGTAAGTTGTTCTTATCAAGCTTCTCAGCAATAATCTGGTTTATGCCATCATTTGACATCTTGCCAGAACACAAATTTACCAGAAACAGCACTCTGGTTTGTCTTGCACAAACTGTTGTATTTTCTGCAGCGGTACTGTAGTACACTCAAATGTTACAACCAGTGACCTCAATGTGCATACATACACCCAATGGCAACTGTTGACCTCTGCGTAGCACACACAATGTCTACACAGCCAATCTGTCTTCCTGCAGTTCTTAAAATAGAGTTCTGCAGAGAATCGATGACTTGCCCGCAGCGCTCAAAATCTCTTGTTTTCTGAAAAATGGAGGTCCTGACACGGCCGAAACGCGCTTTCGGCCCAAAAAAATATAGGACAATATAGTTGCCCTATAGCTTTACTCCCGCGAAGAAAGCTCCTCAATCAGAGATCATTTGCCTGTGCCTCCCATAGAGCTCCCGACAAGGGTGTAGTCACCAACACAAATAGGGAAGAGTAGTTGAAGCTCTTACCCTCGGACCACTTCCTGTGCTTCTCTTGCTTTGCAGCTCAGCCCTTAGCATGAACCAGGCTCTGATACCATGAAAAGATGTAGGGGAGAAGAGAGCTTGAGCTCTTGCAAGCACACACACACTCACCAAACCCTAATAGAGAACACACAAGGTGAGAGGTTGAAAATCGTCTTCTTCTTCACACAACACTCAACACACCACACTACAAGGGATCGGGCTCATACCGGCGCTCCTAGCCGCTAAAAATGACTTGTGAAAAAAAGTAGCGGGCCCGTGTATCAGCGCGTTGTCGTGCCATGGCACGTCTATGGTGTGAAACCGTGCATGTGAGGCCATCAAATACACATCCAGATGCATGAGGTTATGTGCCATGACGAGTCATTATATGATGCCATGTACATATGTTCATATTGTAAATGAGGTTCAATAAGACAAGCTGAGGCTGAGCCAGATCTAGGAGTTTCTGTATATGAGTGTGGAGGGTGATGGTTCTGCTGTTACTCAGAGCCCATGGGTAAGTTAGAAACATCCAGTTATATATGATGGTATGAGTGGCACGCCAAAGGGATAAGTTAATGATGTTAATGGCTTCCCATGTGCATAATGTGTGGTAGCTTTTAAATGGTGTAAGATTCCTCCCCCACCCCCTTTTTGATGTCTAGTATCTTTCCCTGTAATCAATCCCTCTTCAGAAATATAAAGACCTTGTTTCTATCTGTTTTAGCCTAGAGAGAGAAAAATATTCTAGAGAGAGAATATTCAGATTTTGAATATTTTTGGATAGAAAAATATCTCTTCTAATTCAGATGAGTTCCCCTGAAACAGAAATTCAAAAAGAATTTTCCAATGTGCAATTAGAATTAATTGAAAATAGGTATAAAGAACCTTAGCCTAAGGGTCTAGATTTTCAGAAATCTTTAGACTATGGTCCAATTAAGGTTCCTATGGACCAATAGCATCAATCCATGTGTAGGGAGGAGATAAATCCAACTTGTAAAAAAGAAAATACCCAAAAATGAGTAAATGCTCACATGAGGTGAAGAGTTGAAAATGTACAAGGTTTATTAGTAAAAAACTATGTGCAATATTAAAAATATGAGATATTTTGGGTATAATGATTTTATTATGACACATATGTAAGGAAGGGGAGTCCCTTAAATGCTCACATAAGATGAAGAGTTGAAAATGTACAAGGTTTATTAGTAAAAAAACTATGAGCAATATTAAAATGATTCCATTATAACACATATGTAAGGAAGGGGAGTTCTTTAAAGGAGGTGCATATTTCACATGCTTGAATGAGTTTTAAACTCATAAAAATTGAGATATTTCATCTCTCCTCTCTCCTCATTCAAGTCTAGTTCCAAAAAGTTAGCTTAACTGACCTAAAAATGGTCAAATATTGACCAAACTGATTTAGAAAATTCTAGAATCAGTTTGTTTGGTTAGGAGCTCAATTTTTCCTATAAATAGAAGCCTCCCCCTTGTTGAAAAATATATAGTGTTTATGCATCGTTACTCTACTCCACCTAAGCCAGAAACTGTGAATTCATTTAATAATTCACTAGTTTTTGGAGCTTCCCTCTTTCTTCAATTCCCATTAGTGGCTCCATCAACATACTTAACCAATTGATTGGTTGGGGGCCTCTACCGTGAACAAAGAATCAAGCAATTTGTAAGGTAATTAGTGAATATTGATCTTTTCTATAATTTCTCAATGTTTCTCTCTTCTCAACCCCTCTCAAGCTTGAGAAGCTTAATTGGTATGGTTTTTTAAATACTATTAAAGTTAATTGGTGAATAGTAGTGAAGAGTTACATAATTTAATAAATGCTATTGAAGTTAATTTTTATTTATGTTTAAATTCTAATGGTTTTTATGTAATTTCTCTCTCTCACTCAAGAAATGGTCGTACTCATGACCCATTCTCAATCCAAATGAAGCTTTTCATAAAGCTTTTCCTTAATCCAAGATTAAGCTATGCTTGAGGCCAAATTAATGGCTTTTTTCTATGCTTTTAGTTTATGCATATTGATGATTCAATCCATTATAGATTAATGATCCAATTAGAGATCATTTTAATTATTTCCTTAATGATAAGCTTTATCCCTTAGAAAAAATTGAGATTTATCAGTCATAGCAGCGGAGCTATGGCAAAATTTTTATAAAAATTATGCATAAAATAATTTCATTCAAAGCATAAAAAGAGGACTTCCTACCATATTCTAGGAATTATCATCCTAGATTAATTGAAAGAATTTCATTATAATCATGGAGAAATTGAATTTTAATATCATGCATAAAGGATAATTTTTTTATATCAAAAGTGTTACTTTTATCATTTTTAATTTTCATGCATAGAAGTATGCATAAAGGAAAAATTTTTATATCAAAAGTGTTACTTTTATCATTTTTAATTTTCATGCATAGAAGTATGCATAAAGGATAATTTTTTATATCAAAAGTGTTACTTTTATCATATTGGATTTCATGCATAGAGGTATGCATAAAAGTTGAATATTTTATTATAAAAGTGTTACTTTTAGCATAATTGAATTTCATGCATAGAGGTATGCATAAAAGATATGGGAAGTGATAAGATATGATAAGATGCATGTGGATGTGGATGTGGATGTATGAATGTGGATGTATGGATGTGAATGTGGATGTGGATGTGGATGTATGAATGTGGATGTCTGGATGTGGATGTGGATGTATGAATGTGGATGTATGGATGTGAATGTGGATGTGGATGTGGATGTATGAATGTGGATGTATGGATGTGGATGTGGATGTATGAATGTGGATGTATGGATGTGGATGTGGATGTATGAATGTGGATGTATGGATGTGAATGTGGATGTATGTATGGATGTATGAATGTGGATGTATGGATGTGAATGAGGATGTAGATGTGGATGCATGGATGTAAATGTGGATGTGGATGTATGGATGTATGCATGTAGATGTGGATGCATGAATGTGGATGTATGGATGTGAATGAGCATATAGATTTGGATGTATGGATGTGAATGTGCATGTAGATATGGATGTATATATGTGAATGGGAATGTGGATGTGGATGTATGTATGCATGTGGATGTGGATATGGATGTGTATGTATGAATGTGGATATGGGATGTGGATGTATAAATGAGGATGTGAAAATGGAGATAAGCATGTAGATGTGGATGCATGAATGTGGATGTATGGATGTGAATGAGGATATAGATGTGGATGTATGGATGTGAATGTGCATGTAGATATGGATGTATATATGTGAATGGGAATGTGGATGTGGATGTATGTATGCATGTGGATATGGATATGGATGTGTATGTATGAATGTGGATATGGGATGTGGATGTATAAATGAGGATGTGAAAATGGAGATAAGCATGTAGATGTGAATGTATGGATGTGAATGTGGATGTGGATGTGGATGTATGAATGTGGATGTATGGATGTGAATGAGGATATGGATGTGGATGCATGGATGTAAATGTGGATGTGTATGTATGGATGTAGGCATGTAGATGTGGATGCATGAATGTGGATGTATGGATGTGAATGAGGATATAGATGTGGATGTATGGATGTGAATGTGCATGTAGATATGGATGTATAGATGTGAATGTGCATGTAGATATGGATGTATAGATGTGAATGGGAATGTGGATGTGGATGTGGATGTATGTATGTATGTATGTGGATGTGGATGTATGAATGAGGACATGATAATGAATGTATGCATGTGCATGTGGATATGGATGTGTATGTATGAATGCGGATATGGATGTGGATATGGATGTGTATGTATGAATGTGGATATGGGATGTGGATGTATAAATGAGGATGTGAAAATGGAGATAAGCATGTAGATGTGAATGTATGGATGTGAATGTGGATGTGGATGTGGATGTATGGATGTGGATATGGATGTGAATATATGATATGTGATGTGAAGGAATCTGAAGTGAAGAGATGGAAAATGATATGATTGGATGAGTACACATATAAATGAAATGTGGAATAAGTAATGTGGATTGTATGAGGGATAATGTGGAAAAATGAGAGTTAATATAGAAATTGTATTTGTAAACTGTTTGTAAATGCTGTTTGTAAATGGCTGTTTTATGTCAAGAATGCTGGGAAAGCATTTTGACCGTCTTGTGATTAAGGTCGTGGAGACCTAACTGATAAAGTTGCAACTGCTGACGGAGAGTCAATGGAGGACGTCTCGCGTAGCAAGGTCGGCCGAGGTCTTGACCAGCCTCGGTTCGATTAAAATGGTGAGCTTCCGGTACGGTGGATGAGGGACCAAGGAAGCGGCCTATGAGTGAAGCGCTAGGTCACCTGCGAAGGATCCTAGAGGGTGCTGACCATACGGTGCTCGGGCTCTGGGTCGCCCAGGATACCCACGCGTGCGTCGAGGAAGATATTGGAACAAGGAGTAAGAGTTGTTTTCTGGAACTGGGCATGGATCTGGTTGACTGACCTTGCTGGTCCTCAACGGATGAGTCCATGGCTCTTTTATATGGATCTGTTGGTTGATCTTGCTGATCTTCAACGAGAGTCCATCTTGATAAGTGATTATATTGTTGAGTATTATGGGCTAGGAACTATTGAAACGGCCCCTGTGTGGACAGGTGGTGAGCGTTCTAGTTGCCAATGATGCCATAGATACTCTGATGAAGGAATGATGGGAAATTATGAATCAACTGGATAAATTGGGAGATTGTGATCAGTGGTACTATGGTTTCATTAAAGGATTGTTTTAAAGTTAGCTGATGCTAAGAAAAAGGCAATTTTCATATTGGGTGTGTAAGTGGTGTGGCTAGTTTTATGTTTGCATGAAATTCCGGCTAGGGGGCCTTGGAACTCTTTTCCTTGGTACCCGGGACAAAACCTAACCAAATTCCAAATTGGATCCCATCACTACAGTGGTTGGGCGGTTGGCTAACCCATGGGATCGGATGGGGTTAGGCTGGACTGATGGATCCGTAAATCGAGACTCAATTTCTGTTATTACGATAGATAAAGTAAATCCCGGATAGTAATTGTTCTATGGATAGGAATCAACGGCTCTGCCTCCTTGGTGGGGAAAAAAACGTTGATCCCAATGATCCAAGTGCAAGTTTCTTCCTTGATCTGACCAAGTATCTTTATAGATGCAGTCGGATCTGTTTGATCAGTAAGGGTTTTGACTACGTTAGAGTAAAAATTATCCTGGTGGAATCGCCCGTGCTTTCCGGATAAGGGAAGTTTTTCCGGGTCTGGTTTTGGAAAAACCGACGGATTAGTCTTTTGTCCGGATATCCGTGGACGAGGCCCCGAGTGTGGGACCCTGCCTCGCGCAAGAAGTGCTACTTCCGCTGCTAGTACCCCGAATCCGTTGCGCGGTGGGAACAGGGATCTCACAGTTGGTATCAGAGCCTTTGGTTAATAAAGATCAACTGAGAAGACAAATATGTCAAAAATTTATCAAGAAGCACAAAAAGGTTGTAATTGTGTGATATAATTCATACAATTTGATATTCAAACTGAAATTCGTAATTTGGTAATTGGGTCTTCAGATGGAAGTACCGCAATTATATAGAATCCCTGACTTGCTTGAGGCCTAGACATGATGGTATTTACCTTATAATTCCAAGAGCCACGACTACCCGTATATACCGAGAGTATACTGCAGCTCTTTACTGACAGTATATACGAGTAAATCTAAGACTTGAAATTATAAGCGTTAATGCTATCCAGATGACGAATTCGAATGTGGTTGATATGATTTTTAATTCTGTTTGAGAATTGATGAATTGATTTGGATTCTGATTGAAAAATGATGATTTTCAAAATTTAGTTGAAATGTAATAAGCTGAGCGAAACCACAATGAGGATGAATGGGACGAGTCCCAGTGATGATATTCATAACTGGAATGATGATAATGAATTCAGCAAATCACTATGAGATTAGTGGGTTGTGCTGTCAAATTGTTACTGTTAACACTTGATCAGTAGATCAAGTTAAGGGATGACAAATTGAGAACTTGCTTGACTGAAATTCCCGTGGAGGAATGTTCAGAAGGAAATTTTTCGGTCTAATGGACCATTATCATGTTAAAGATATGAATGATATGATCTGAATATTAATGATGAGTTCTATATAAGGGATATTTATCCCAGTGTTCTGTTGGGTTGACCAGAATATAAGGAACCCCAAAATAAAATTGGATGTTAAGTAAAAGAGTTGTCCTCTACCTTGCGAGATGAGGACATCTCGCACTTTTTAAGTGGGGTAGAATGTAAGATTCCTCCCCAGCCTTCGAGGTATACAGGAGTAAGAATCTCCCTTTCTGATCTTATAATTATTCCCTCTCTAAAATAAAAGAAAGTTCTGTTTAACAAAGGAAGACCCTTTTCCTAGAATACTTCTCAAGAGTCCCACCTGTTTTAAGGATTCAGAACAATGAGTTCAAAAGTGAGAATCGATGTTTTGGATATCAAGGTTTTGGTCTTCATTCGAGTACGGCCCAAAAGAAGTTCTTTATCTCTTGGGGAGTATATGAAGTTATCCCCCAGATATTGTAAGCCTTATATCTGAATTCAATGAAAGTAGGTGACTTAGCCTACAAGCTTCTTTTATCTCTTCATCTCTTAGGGGAGTATATGAAGTTATCCCCCAGATATTGTGAGCCTTATATCTGAATTCAATGAAAGTAGGTGACTTAGCCTACAAGCTTCTTTTATCTCTTCATCTCAAAATTCTTAATGCCTTCTATAGAAAAATGTGTCAAACCCAAATCATGGAAAGACGGTAAAACTTCAGTGGCAAGTTACCGTTGGCTTCTAAGTTACGCTAGCTCCTTCCTTTATATAAGTCGTAACTTTTACTTGTCGCTCACAGTAATCTTACTTCCATCGATCTCCTTTCTTTCTTAATCTCCTTCATGGCTTGGCAACAAGAACTAGTTTTATCCATAATGATTCCTCACCTTCAAGACGCAAGTGAATCTGTGAAGAAGGATTTTATAGAGCAGTATGAGCGCTCACTTTTCCCTCACTTGGGAACTTCTGCAGCGCAAACCAAATGGCGGACCTATCAAAACATAACTAGGGTAACACCCTGGGGTCAGCAGCACTTTCGTAACAATGTCCGCTTGGCCATGGTTATTGAAGCTTTGGGTTTGGGTCCCCGATACTACTGTGTCATGAGATCAAGGCATCTTGGGTTTTCTGAGCGGGTCTTCTTACTGGCATGTTTTCTTCCTCATGAGAAGATATGCCTTTATCCCGTTTTTGGCTTGCCTCTCAGAGGTCCTTTTGTTAGATCACCTCATACCACTGAGATAGGTACAGCAATAACCAACAGAATTATTCCCATAGATGAGTTACCTTATACTTGTGCAGCTTGTGAGGACTGCTTTTGTGATCATATGATGGACGGGCTTATGGAAGTGTAAAGAGTTCTTCTATCTTTACTGTATAAGTTCCAAGAATGAATAAAGTTTAATCTTGTTCTTATTTTGAATCTTGCTCTCTTTAAGACGTTTCTTGGTGGTTAATCTTGATTAAAATTTTTCCCTAAGTCTCATATTCGTGCATCTTGCGAAATTATCCCAGTTTGCGAGATGAGGACATCTCGCATTTTTTAAGTGGGGTAGAATGTAAGATTCCTCCCCCACCCCCTTTTTGATGTCTAGTATCTTTCCCTGTAATCAATCCCTCTTCAGAAATATAAAGACCTTGTTTCTATCTGTTTTAGCCTAGAGAGAGAAAAATATTCTAGAGAGAGAATATTCAGATTTTGAATATTTTTGGATAGAAAAATATCTCTTCTAATTCAGATGAGTTCCCCTGAAACAGAAATTCAAAAAGAATTTTCCAATGTGCAATTAGAATTAATTGAAAATAGGTATAAAGAACCTTAGCCTAAGGGTCTAGATTTTCAGAAATCTTTAGACTATGGTCCAATTAAGGTTCCTATGGACCAATAGCATCAATCCATGTGTAGGGAGGAGATAAATCCAACTTGTAAAAAAGAAAATACCCAAAAATGAGTAAATGCTCACATGAGGTGAAGAGTTGAAAATGTACAAGGTTTATTAGTAAAAAACTATGTGCAATATTAAAAATATGAGATATTTTGGGTATAATGATTTTATTATGACACATATGTAAGGAAGGGGAGTCCCTTAAATGCTCACATAAGATGAAGAGTTGAAAATGTACAAGGTTTATTAGTAAAAAAACTATGAGCAATATTAAAATGATTCCATTATGACACATATGTAAGGAAGGGGAGTTCTTTAAAGGAGGTGCATATTTCACATGCTTGAATGAGTTTTAAACTCATAAAAATTGAGATATTTCATCTCTCCTCTCTCCTCATTCAAGTCTAGTTCCAAAAAGTTAGCTTAACTGACCTAAAAATGGTCAAATATTGACCAAACTGATTTAGAAAATTCTAGAATCAGTTTGTTTGGTTAGGAGCTCAATTTTTCCTATAAATAGAAGCCTCCCCCTTGTTGAAAAATATATAGTGTTTATGCATCGTTACTCTACTCCACCTAAGCCAGAAACTGTGAATTCATTTAATAATTCACTAGTTTTTGGAGCTTCCCTCTTTCTTCAATTCCCATTAGTGGCTCCATCAACATACTTAACCAATTGATTGGTTGGGGGCCTCTACCGTGAACAAAGAATCAAGCAATTTGTAAGGTAATTAGTGAATATTGATCTTTTCTATAATTTCTCAATGTTTCTCTCTTCTCAACCCCTCTCAAGCTTGAGAAGCTTAATTGGTATGGTTTTTTAAATACTATTAAAGTTAATTGGTGAATAGTAGTGAAGAGTTACATAATTTAATAAATGCTATTGAAGTTAATTTTTATTTATGTTTAAATTCTAATGGTTTTTATGTAATTTCTCTCTCTCACTCAAGAAATGGTCGTACTCATGACCCATTCTCAATCCAAATGAAGCTTTTCATAAAGCTTTTCCTTAATCCAAGATTAAGCTATGCTTGAGGCCAAATTAATGGCTTTTTTCTATGCTTTTAGTTTATGCATATTGATGATTCAATCCATTATAGATTAATGATCCAATTAGAGATCATTTTAATTATTTCCTTAATGATAAGCTTTATCCCTTAGAAAAAATTGAGATTTATCAGTCATAGCAGCGGAGCTATGGCAAAATTTTTATAAAAATTATGCATAAAATAATTTCATTCAAAGCATAAAAAGAGGACTTCCTACCATATTCTAGGAATTATCATCCTAGATTAATTGAAAGAATTTCATTATAATCATGGAGAAATTGAATTTTAATATCATGCATAAAGGATAATTTTTTTATATCAAAAGTGTTACTTTTATCATTTTTAATTTTCATGCATAGAAGTATGCATAAAGGAAAAATTTTTATACCAAAAGTGTTACTTTTATCATTTTTAATTTTCATGCATAGAAGTATGCATAAAGGATAATTTTTTATATCAAAAGTGTTACTTTTATCATATTGGATTTCATGCATAGAGGTATGCATAAAAGTTGAATATTTTATTATAAAAGTGTTACTTTTAGCATAATTGAATTTCATGCATAGAGGTATGCATAAAAGATATGGGAAGTGATAAGATATGATAAGATGCATGTGCATGTGGATGTGGATGTATGAATGTGGATGTATGGATGTGAATGTGGATGTGGATGTGGATGTATGAATGTGGATGTATGGATGTGGATGTGGATGTATGAATGTGGATGTATGGATGTGAATGTGGATGTGGATGTGGATATATGAATGTGGATGTATGGATGTGGATGTGGATGTATGAATGTGGATGTATGGATGTGGATGTGGATGTATGAATGTGGATGTATGGATGTGAATGTGGATGTGGATGTGGATGTATGTATGGATGTATGAATGTGGATGTATGGATGTGAATGAGGATGTAGATGTGGATGCATGGATGTAAATGTGGATGTGGATGTATGGATGTATGCTTGTAGATGTGGATGCATGAATGTGGATGTATGGATGTGAATGAGCATATAGATTTGGATGTATGGATGTGAATGTGCATGTAGATATGGATGTATATATGTGAATGGGAATGTGGATGTGGATGTATGTATGCATGTGGATGTGGATATGGATGTGTATGTATGAATGTGGATATGGGATGTGGATGTATAAATGAGGATGTGAAAATGGAGATAAGCATGTAGATGTGGATGCATGAATGTGGATGTATGGATGTGAATGAGGATATAGATGTGGATGTATGGATGTGAATGTGCATGTAGATATGGATGTATATATGTGAATGGGAATGTGGATGTGGATGTATGTATGCATGTGGATGTGGATATGGATGTGTATGTATGAATGTGGATATGGGATGTGGATGTATAAATGAGGATGTGAAAATGGAGATAAGCATGTAGATGTGAATGTATGGATGTGAATGTGGATGTGGATGTGGATGTATGAATGTGGATGTATGGATGTGAATGAGGATATGGATGTGGATGCATGGATGTAAATGTGGATGTGTATGTATGGATGTAGGCATGTAGATGTGGATGCATGAATGTGGATGTATGGATGTGAATGAGGATATAGATGTGGATGTATGGATGTGAATGTGCATGTAGATATGGATGTATAGATGTGAATGTGCATGTAGATATGGATGTATAGATGTGAATGGGAATGTGGATGTGGATGTGGATGTATGTATGTATGTATGTGGATGTGGATGTATGAATGAGGACATGATAATGAATGTATGCATGTGCATGTGGATATGGATGTGTATGTATGAATGTGGATATGGATGTGGATATGGATGTGTATGTATGAATGTGGATATGGGATGTGGATGTATAAATGAGGATGTGAAAATGGAGATAAGCATGTAGATGTGAATGTATGGATGTGAATGTGGATGTGGATGTGGATGTATGGATGTGGATATGGATGTGAATATATGATATGTGATGTGAAGGAATCTGAAGTGAAGAGATGGAAAATGATATGATTGGATGAGTACACATATAAATGAAATGTGGAATAAGTAATGTGGATTGTATGAGGGATAATGTGGAAAAATGAGAGTTAATATAGAAATTGTATTTGTAAACTGTTTGTAAATGCTGTTTGTAAATGGCTGTTTTATGTCAAGAATGCTGGGAAAGCATTTTGACCGTCTTGTGATTAAGGTCGTGGAGACCTAACTGATAAAGTTGCAACTGCTGACGGAGAGTCAATGGAGGACGTCTCGCGTAGCAAGGTCGGCCGAGGTCTTGACCAGCCTCGGTTCGATTAAAATGGTGAGCTTCCGGTACGGTGGATGAGGGACCAAGGAAGCGGCCTATGAGTGAAGCGCTAGGTCACCTGCGAAGGATCCTAGAGGGTGCTGACCATACGGTGCTCGGGCTCTGGGTCGCCCAGGATACCCACGCGTGCGTCGAGGAAGATATTGGAACAAGGAGTAAGAGTTGTTTTCTGGAACTGGGCATGGATCTGGTTGACTGACCTTGCTGGTCCTCAACGGATGAGTCCATGGCTCTTTTATATGGATCTGTTGGTTGATCTTGCTGATCTTCAACGAGAGTCCATCTTGATAAGTGATTATATTGTTGAGTATTATGGGCTAGGAACTATTGAAACGGCCCCTGTGTGGACAGGTGGTGAGCGTTCTAGTTGCCAATGATGCCATAGATACTCTGATGAAGGAATGATGGGAAATTATGAATCAACTGGATAAATTGGGAGATTGTGATCAGTGGTACTATGGTTTCATTAAAGGATTGTTTTAAAGTTAGCTGATGCTAAGAAAAAGGCAATTTTCATATTGGGTGTGTAAGTGGTGTGGCTAGTTTTATGTTTGCATGAAATTCCGGCTAGGGGGCCTTGGAACTCTTTTCCTTGGTACCCGGGACAAAACCTAACCAAATTCCAAATTGGATCCCATCACTATAGTGGTTGGGCGGTTGGCTAACCCATGGGATCGGATGGGGTTAGGCTGGACTGATGGATCCGTAAATCGAGACTCAATTTTTGTTATTACGATAGATAAAGTAAATCCCGGATAGTAATTGTTCTATGGATAGGAATCAACGGCTGTGCCTCCTTGGTGGGGAAAAAAGCGTTGATCCCAATGATCCAAGTGCAAGTTTCTTCCTTGATCTGACCAAGTATCTTTATAGATGCAGTCGGATCTGTTTGATCAGTAAGGGTTTTGACTACGTTAGAGTAAAAATTATCCTGGTGGAATCGCCCGTGCTTTCCGGATAAGGGAAGTTTTTCCGGGTCTGGTTTTGGAAAAACCGACGGATTAGTCTTTTGTCCGGATATCCGTGGACGAGGCCCCGAGTGTGGGACCCTGCCTCGCGCAAGAAGTGCTACTTCCGCTGCTAGTACCCCGAATCCGTTGCGCGGTGGGAACACGGATCTCACAAATGGTATCGATTGGGTCAAATCAGTGAATACCTCTTATGGAATGCAAACATGAGGGCATCCCAATGCACAAAGGAATGTATTTATGAAGACATGGGAAAATACTTGAATGAACAATTGGGGAGTCTATAAATCACATGGCCAATATGATGATTTATACACTACGGAGGCATCAAGAGTAATAGAGATTCAATGGACATTACAGTGCCGAAGAATTTATTGAATGCCGGGGAATAAAATTAAATGAACTGCCTTGCATTGAGAACTTTACCTTAATGCTAAGGTTAGAAGTAATACACTAAGGGTGGCAGCCTACGTGGAAAAGAAATGTATTTCTTTTATTTGGAATTTTCTAGATAGTATGGAAGAGAAATGCGAGCGCAGCTTTTGGAAATGGAAATTTCCGGATGGATAGCTGAAAAAGGTGGTGTAAGCACGATTTCCCCGCGGGGAAAAAGTGAGAAAAACCAGAGGCAGACGGCGGCGAGGACCAGTGAGGAAAAATTTCTGCAGAAAAGAGGAACCAGTGCCCAATCGACCAGTGTTTTTTATTTCAAGAATACATATACTGTTTGTGCCTTGTAGGTGTTAGATTTGGAGGAAATCTTGAGTACTATAAAGGGAGATACTCTTCATTTTTTTTCTTCACGACCTTCATCGAACAGTCGGCGTCGTGCAGCTTGCGATTAGTGATATAAATCAAAAGATTCCACGCATGTAAACCTTCAGTTAAGTGATTTTTTTTTATTTCCTTTAAAATTACTCTCACTCTATACGATTTGAGAGAATCGTATATCCCATATATCAAAAAGAATTTGGAAATGAATAGAAAGACTTTGGGAAAAAGCTAAAGAATTTGGAGCTCGGAGATTTGTGAAAAATACATTGAAGTCGAGGGTAATTGGCCTTACTTTCTACTCAAATGAATTTTGGAAATTATGAGTATGTTAAAGCTATGCCGAATGCTATCTTTTGCTTGTGAGATGTTAGAATATTAAGACAGGTTTTCAGGTGAAAAAGAGCATCTTGATATAATGGTTTTGATGGCACTGGATGTAAAGGATGTAACTGGTCACATGTATATTGGAAAAATTTGAAGACCTTGTTATGCCTACATGTGAATGGTTCAAAGGATTTCGAGAAAAAAGTCAGTGAGTAAAGGAACAAACACTTGGTATGCAATTTTGTGCAATCATCAAGATGAATTCAAGGATGTATTGAGGTAAATCGACACATGTAATTGTCATTGGAAATAGTGATGCTCAATACTCCTTGGGAAATTTTGTGCGTGAGTTTCCTTGTTAGATTTGACATTCACTCTCACAGCTAGAAGTCTCTTACTTTCCTGGCTGTACCGCACACTTCATGACAACTTTGGTGAACCCGACGTGAAACTGCTGGGGTGAGAGTGTGGTGAAATATACAGGGAAGCTATGGCTGAGAATTCTGAGGGTCAGGGGGTTCATTTTGACCCTGGAGTTATGCAGATGTTTCAGATGTTTACCATGTACATGCAACAGCAGCAAGCTGCTGAGAGGGGACAAATTTCCACGACCAAAGCACTACAATCAATTATGAAAAAGATGGATCAATTTGATGGGAAGGACATTACAAAGTACCTGCGCAATTATATAAAGGAGATGGAGCTAAATAGGGTGACTGAGGAGGATATGGTTCGAAGTTTCGAGCTGGTATGTGTTCCTGAAATAAGAGAGCGCATAAGAGGATTGCAGACAGCACATGGTGGCAGAAATTGGGAGGAGTTCAAGCTTGCTTTAAAGGATGAATATTTCATGGAGGATTCTGAGCGAGTGACCAAACGAACTTTCTTGGAATGGGTCACAAAACCTAAAATGGGAATTTCTGCCACAGAATTGCTAAGAGAGTTTGAGAAGCGCTATGCCCAGCTGTCAAGGATAGAGCGTGCAACTTTGGACAGAGAAAAAACAGAGCTCTTCTTACAAGCAGCTGGGAAAGATCTCCAGGAGAAATTGGAAATCCTCCTTGAGGATAAGGATACAGAGCAGGGATTAAAGAGTGATTGGAATGATGTTGAGGATGCAGTCACTATGTTAGCAAAGCGGCAGCGGAGGAGGGATAAAATGGTGATGGGCTCTGCAACCCCAATAACTGCTGTTACCCCTGAGAATCTATCCAAACCAGCTGCTACAATTCCAAAGATAGATGGGCCGATGGATGAGCTTATCAAGGGTATGCGTGACTTAAAATTGAAGATGTCCAGGATTGAAGAAAAAGGTCTACCATTGGGGCAGGCTTCTATGCAAAGGCCTCAAAGCAAAGAAGGGTTTACATATAGATGCATATGGTGTGATGACCCAGAGCATGCAAAGAAGGATTGTGCTAGCTATAAAGAAGCTCTTAAAAATCAACTTGTGTTTTTCAAAGATGGGAAAATCCATCTTACAGAGACTAGTCTTCCATTGAGTACAAACTTTGGGAAAGGAGGGATGAAAAAGCTGGTAGAGGATATGGCTGCTAGTCATGCCATTTCTATGGTTGAGGCAGCAACCTATGGATTAAAGGTTGGTCAACTAAAGCAGGGATTTGAGAATGATGAGGATTATGAGAATGAGGATTTTTGGCCATCAACAATGGAATTAATTGCGTCAAAGAAAGTGTCAAAGCAAGCTTTGCATAAGGCAGGTGATTGTATACGTCTTGAGACTGGCTGGGAGGAGCCTGTGGATTCTTTATCTATTCATGCCTATATTGCCAAATGCCAAAATAATGAGGCACAGGTAGAGGAGAAGCGTAAAAGGGAAAGTGAGGAAGGAGGGCCATCAAAAAGAGTTACACGTGGAAGTGAAAAGAAGGATCCTGGGCCATCACATATGCCTCCACAGCATAGCAGACCTCCACAGGATGTTTCAATGGAAGAAGTGCCAGAAAAAATGAAGGAGAAGGGTAAAGGGAAAAGTCCACTCTACAAGCTTCAATCTGATATTGAAGCTGCAACAGATCTCAAAAAGGTGCTTGAAGAAAGGATTCTAAACAGCAGGGTAGAATTCACACTAGGGGAAGTCTTGGGGATTGCAAAGAAAGAATTTCATGATGAGATAATTGATATTATACGAAGGAAAAGACAGTCCATAATTGAATCTATTCCATCACAAGGGGAGGCAAGCACTTCCAAGACTCATGGAGTACAGGTGCAGAAAAAGGAAGAGAGAGAAAGTGTGGTGGAATGTAATCACTCTGCTGATGGGGCACGACAAGTGCGCTTTGTGGAAGAGGATGATGAAAAAGAAGTTCTTACAAAGAGTCATTACTCCAGGAGCCATTGGGCAAGAGCAACCACTGAAACCCTTGTCAAGATAGGTGATTTGGAAGAGCCATATGTCGCTCTAATTGATCATGGGTCTGAAATAAATCTTATGGCTAAAAATCTCTACAACAAATGTAAGTGGCCAATGGATGTGGATCATGGGTGGATGATTAAAGCAGCTAATAACTCATCTGGAGAGCTTTATGCAGCATGTCGAAATGTAAGGGTAACTATAGGGGATGTGAAGGATGATCAGAATTTCTTTGTTCAGGAGATGTCATCGTATCCCCTCATTCTTGGGCAACCCTACATTACAGCTGTAAGGATGGAAACAAAGGTTTTGGATGATGGTTCAGCATATGCAAGAATAAGGAGTAAAGATGGCAAAAAAGCTGTTCAGTTTTTGACAGTTTGCATTAATCATGAAAGGAATCAT
Source organism: Cibotium barometz (assembly GCF_041138505.1). NCBI lineage: Eukaryota > Viridiplantae > Streptophyta > Polypodiopsida > Cyatheales > Cibotiaceae > Cibotium > Cibotium barometz. The sequence goes on from NC_141076.1 coordinate 12,293,907, forward strand.
GAGTCTCTTCGGGCACAGTCACTCCCAAAGATAAACAGAGAGTTCATGAATTACAGGGAGATGAGGGATTTTGGCCAGGTGCCATTGTAAAGCGCGATTCCAATGGTACAAGGGGAAATGAGTTCTCGCAAGACTCAATCAATGTAAATAGTTTTTCAGCAAATTTTCAGGGATTCTCCAGCTATGGGTCACTGGTTTTTGTAAAAAGCAAGGATTTGAAGCGTGGCATGCGAAAACATATACAAAATGAACAAAAAAGTTTTGAGCAGTGTGGTCTTTGAGTTTATTTCAGGGGTGCTTGAAGAGGTGTCATTTGTAGATACTATGGATGTGCTTTTTGATATGGGAAGAGCATGCTTACAGGGTGGAAATGAAATAATAGAAGTGTCATCTGTGGAGATGTATGATATAATCCAGGAATTTGAGGGGGTGGAATGTAAAAACATGAATTGTGAGATGGATGCTCATGTTGATACAAAGTACAAAACGGTTGCAAAGAAGGTGAAACCAGTTGCCTTGCCCTTGCCACCAGGAAGCGAGGAGAAGATAGATGAAGCTTCTATGCAACCAAATCTTAGAGATCCAAAGAAAATTGGGCATAAATTTACTCAAGAAACTCTAAAAGAGCTGAAGATTGGTGAGAAGGATTTTCTGTTGCCAGTTGAAAGGGAATGCTTTGAGGAGATGCTTGTAAAACATGGGAGAGCCTTTGCTTTTCAGCCGCATGAGATAGGCTGTGTTGATCCAAGTGTAACAGCACCAATGGTGATCTTTACTGTTCCACATGTGCCCTGGAACCTGCGGCCAATTCCAGTACCAAAGGCTCTCTTGCCAAAGTTGATGGAATTACTAAAGGAAAAGATCAGGATGGGAATCTTGGAGCCTTCATGTGCCCCATATTCCAACAGATGGTTTACTGTACCAAAGAAAAATGGGACATTGCGCTTTATTCAAGACATGCAACCTGTAAACAAAGTCACAATCAGGAATGTGGGAGCAGGTCCAATTGTGGATGAGTTTGCAGAAGCATTTGCAGGGAAAGCTATATACTCTATGGGTGATCTGTATTCGGGATATGATTAGTTCCAGCTGGATATACAAAGCAGGGACTTGACCACAATGAGAACTCCTTTGGGATTAGTAAGGATGTGTACCTTACCACAGGGAGCCACTAACTCAGTGGCACATATGATGAATGGAATGAATAAAGTCTTACGAGACTTCATACCACAAAAAACTATGCCATTTTTGGATGATGTGCCAATAAAGGGCTGTGATGAGAAAGACAAAGATGGGGATTTGGATTCAAAGGGGTGCCGCAAGTTTGTGGCAAATCATATAAAGGATTGTGACATGATTCTATCCAGGCTTGAAGAAGTGAATCTTACTTTATCTGGGCTGAAATCAGTGTTTGGAGTTGGTGAAGTGCTAATAGTGGGACATCTTTGTAGTACTAGTGGACGCCGACCTTGTCCAGCCAAGATAGATGCAATACAAAGAATGAAGGAAACATGCATTAATGTTACAGAGTTGAGGAGATTTCTTGGAGCATGTGTCTTTTATGTTATTTGGATCCCACATTATGCACATGTAGCAGATCCTCTTTATCAACTTTTGAGGAAAAATCAAAAATTTCTGTGGAGTGCAGTACATATTAAAGCTATGCGGAAGCTGAAATATTTGCTCCAATCATCACCCACATTGAGAAAGGCAGATTATGAGTGTGGCAGGCCTGTGATTGTTACAGTTGATACTAGTCCTACTGGGATAGGATGGGCAGTAGGGCAAGATGATGAGGATGATCATAGGTATGTAATTAGATTTGGAGCAAAGGTATTAAGCTTTCGGCAACGAAAGTATCCACAGATCAAGAGAGAATTATGGGGGATAGTCACTGCTCTAAAATGTGAAAAAGAATATCTTATTGGGGCATCTGTACTTGTGGAAACTGATTGCTTGCCACTTCTTGGGATGATAGCAAGTTGCACCACTCCAGATATTGCTATGCTTAGGTGGATTGCTTATATCAAGTCACTAAATCCTGAGTTTGAGCATATTGCGGGAAAAGATAATCCAGTTGCAGATATGCTATCAAGAGCTAGGTATGAAGATGAGAAAGAGATGATTAGTGACATTGATGATGTGGGTACAAAGTTCTATACTACAGCATATGCAAAAGGGGATCATATTTGCCTATTAAATGCACTTGAGTCTTTTATTGAGGAAATATATGAAGGAGATTGGTTGCTTATTGGTCAATATTTGAGTACTTTGACAAGGCAAGAAAATTGGTCTGACTCAGAATTTAAGAGGATCCGCAGAAAAGCATATGGTTATTTCCTAAAGGATGGGTATCTCTGGAAGCATCCTAAGTAGAGGAATGCTATGCCACAGAGAGTCATATGTGATAAAGAGACTCAAGGAAAGCTTGTGAAAGAATTCCATGAGAGTCTCTGGGCTGGACATAGAAGTGTGTGGGCCACCTTTACCAAAATAAAGGAAAAATATTGGTGGAAAGGAATGTACAAGGATATTTCCCAATATGTGGAAACATGCATGGTATGCCAAATGTACTCAAATGTGCGGCATCGTGATGGCTTGCAACCAACCTACCCACCTGCCATGCACTACAAATGGGTAGTGGATCTAGTTACAATGCCTTTGGGAATTTGGCAGATGCGGTATATAGCACTTGCAAGAGAAGATTTGACAAATCAGGTAGAAGGGCGTGCTCTTAGAACAAAGAGTACGGAAACAGTATGCAAATTTCTCTTGGAAGATGTGATCTGCCGGTATGGTTGTGTTGGGAAAATAACAGCTGATAGGGGTGAGCTAGATGTTGAAGAAGCAAGGGAATTCTTCTCTAGAATTGGTATCAAACTGTCCCTAACATGTGCTTACAATCCTGAGGGCAATGGGAAAAGTGAGCGAGGACATCCTCCAATCATTAAAGCTTTGGCTAAAGCATGCAGAGAAAGAATGCGAGAGTGGCCAAAGCTGTTACCATATGCCTTGTGGGCTGACCGTACAACTCATAGCTCAGTGTGACAGGATACATGCCTGCAGAATTAATGTATGGTCAGAAGCCAGTGATGCCAGTTGAAGAAGTAGTTCTAACTTGGAATGTATTGCCCTGGGTGGAAGGATTGAGCAGAGATGACCTCCTTGCATTGCGAATAAGACAGTTGGAGAGGAGGCCTGGAGATATAGAGCTTACTAAAGCTCGCTTGAAAGATGCAAGGTTGAAAAGTAAAGAAAGATTTGATAGTAGACACAGACTCCGGCCAAAACCTATTGAAGAAGGTGATTGGGTTCTAATGTATGACAGTAGCCTTGACAACCAATTCACTGTTCAAAGAAAATTTGCAAAAAGATGGTTTGGCCCTTACATTGTCAAGCATGTGCATGGAAATGCCACGTATACTTTGTGTGAGCTTGATGGAACAGAAATAAAGAATCTTGTGGCAGGCAAAAGGATCAAGATATTTAAAAGAAGGCATGATAGTGATCCTTTTGATTCACAGGAGACTCAGGATGAGAGGCTTGACAGTGGTAGTATGGATATGGTTGAAGAGGAAGAGGATGATCTTCCTGACAATGCAGAAGATGAAGACGACATCCAGCTATATGTAGATCTTGATGATGATTTGGCACATACCAGAGGATGTGCAGGTTTAGAGGGGGTGGATGTCGTGCCATGGCACGTCTATGGTGTGAAACCGTGCATGTGAGGCCATCAAATACACATCCAGATGCATGAGGTTATGTGCCATGACGAGTCATTATATGATGCCATGTACATATGTTCATATTGTAAATGAGGTTCAATAAGACAAGCTGAGGCTGAGCCAGATCTAGGAGTTTCTGTATATGAGTGTGGAGGGTGATGGTTCTGCTGTTACTCAGAGCCCATGGGTAAGTTAGAAACATCGAGTTATATATGATGGTATGAGTGGCACGCCAAAGGGATAAGTTAATGATGTTAATGGCTTCCCATGTGCATAATGTGTGGTAGCTTTTAAATGGTATCGATTGGGTCAAATCAGTGAATACCTCTTATGGAATGCAAACATGAGGGCATCCCAATGCACAAAGGAATGTATTTATGAAGACATGGGAAAATACTTGAATGAACAATTGGGGAGTCTATAAATCACATGGCCAATATGATGATTTATACACTACGGAGGCATCAAGAGTAATAGAGATTCAATGGACATTATAGTGCCGAAGAATTTATTGAATGCCGGGGAATAAAATTAAATGAACTGCCTTGCATTGAGAACTTTACCTTAATGCTAAGGTTAGAAGTAATACACTAAGGGTGGCAGCCTACGTGGAAAAGAAATGTATTTCTTTTATTTGGAATTTTCTAGATAGTATGGAAGAGAAATGCGAGCGCAGCTTTTGGAAATGGAAATTTCCGGATGGATAGCTGAAAAAGGTGGTGTAAGCACGATTTCCCCACGGGGAAAAAGTGAGAAAAACCAGAGGCAGACGGCGGCGAGGACCAGTGAGGAAAAATTTCTGCAGAAAAGAGGAACCAGTGCCCAATCGACCAGTGTTTTTTATTTCAAGAATACATATACTATTTGTGCCTTGTAGGTGTTAGATTTGGAGGAAATCTTGAGTACTATAAAGGGAGATACTCTTCGTTTTTTTTCTTCACGACCTTCATCGAACAGTCGGCGGCGTGCAGCTTGCGATTAGTGATATAAATCAAAAGATTCCACGCATGTAAACCTTCAGTTAAGTGATTTTTTTTTATTTCCTTTAAAATTACTCTCACTCTATACGATTTGAGAGAATCGTATATCCCATATATCAAAAAGAATTTGGAAATGAATAGAAAGACTTTGGGAAAAAGCTAAAGAATTTGGAGCTCGGAGATTTGTGAAAAATACATTGAAGTCGAGGGTAATTGGCCTTACTTTCTACTCAAATGAATTTGAAATTATGAGTATGTTAAAGCTATGCCGAATGCTATCTTTTGCTTGTGAGATGTTAGAATATTAAGACAGGTTTTCAGGTGAAAAAGAGCATCTTGATATAATGGTTTTGATGGCACTGGATGTAAAGGATGTAACTGGTCACATGTATATTGGAAAAATTTGAAGACCTTGTTATGCCTACATGTGAATGGTTCAAAGGATTTCGAGAAAAAAGTCAGTGAGTAAAGGAACAAACACTTGGTATGCAATTTTGTGCAATCATCAGGATGAATTCAAGGATGTATTGAGGTAAATCGACACATGTAATTGTCATTGGAAATAGTGATGCTCAATACTCCTTGGGAAATTTTGTGCGTGAGTTTCCTTGTTAGATTTGACATTCACTCTCACAGCTAGAAGTCTCGTACTTTCCTGGCTGTACCGCACACTTCACGACAGCGTGTATCATCGCGGCCACAGACATGCGTGTAAAAGCGCGTGTATAGGACGTCCCAGGCGCGCTTATACACGGGTGTATAGCCGCGTTCTATTCAGTTCAGATGTACTCAGATGCGTTGATACATGCGTCTATACACGTGTTTCTTTAATTTAGATGCGCTTATACACGCGTAATTGTCAGTTTTGACGCGTTAATACACGCGTATTTTACAGATTATCCGCGTATATACATGCAATTTTTAGCAGTTTTGACGCGTTTATACACGCGAACAGAGAGCAAAAAAAACAATCCAGAGAGTGCTATTTGGTGCCTGAATACTGTTCCAGCATTCCAGCACCCAATAACACTCTCTGGATTTTTTTTTTTGTGCATTAGACCATCCACGAAGAACATATGCACGAGGGAGATTAAGACAAGAATGACATGAATGCATACGTTGTCAATACACGATTCAAGACAGACATGAATGTAATACTATCGATTCACGATTCAATATTACTATCAAAATTTCATACATGTATACAAGGGAGTCCATATCTCGAAGTAGCCCATGGCTTCAGTTTACAAAAAAATATATACAACCACATCCTCAATATGGAATGTGATACTATAAGTCTGTGTACTACTCAGACCCACATGATGACTCCGTGCTCCCTCCATGCTCAGATGAGCTCACATCGGTCGGAATGTCCGATGAGTAGTGCTCACGTCCACCCTCTGCAGTGGCGGCGGGTGGATCATCAGCAGCTTGTGCCTGTTCAAGTAATATATAGTATATAAGTATATATATATGTAATTCAATAAACCAAAATCATTCGTTTAGAATTTTCAAGTACCTGTCGACCGTATGGTCTCATGGCCATCTCAAACTGCGCGTCTGTAATACGTCCCTCGGCTCTTAAGATGGCCCACGTGTCACGTTTGCTATGTCGGCGAGCATACGCAGTATCGTGGGTTGTGGGCTTCCTCCCCGTAACCCGTCGCTGTATCATAATCAACACAATTTGTAAGATTAAAACAATCATAGAATCAATGAATTAAGTAAACAATCAAATAAAGTGGCAAGATACTTACGAACTCTGCCTCCCATGACTCGACGCCGCCAGATCCGAAATGCGAAGATCCATTGGTCTCCATCTGGATCCGTCGTGCCTCCACATGCTGCCTGCTCTTCACGCCACCCTCTGCTCATTTCTTTGCCTCCTTCCACTCGCGTTTGTGCGCAGTGGTGGCAGGTTTCTCGGCAGGATAGCCACCCGCAGCTACATTTAGCCCATCATCGTACGCGAGTTTTTTAAGGTGAGATCTTTTATTACTTAAGATCTCCCTTATTCGCGTCCTTCCCCATACATCCGAGAATGTAGCATGTGGGGGATTGGGGTACCGACTATGTACAGCCTCTATCGCCTCCCCAACTAATCGGCTATTTTGATCTTTAAATTTAATAAAACAATTTCTATATGAGTTTGATACTACCCCACGCATGTACTCCATTACCTCCCTCCCCCTCGCATCCATCACTATCCCGCCCTTATCCGTCACATCATAGCAGATCACTCTCTCCACCTCTCTCATCTCCTCCTCTTCCGAACTGTCTCATCTAACTCTTCTCCCTCTATCTCCTCTCTCACCGCGTGCCCTACTACCTCCCCCACCTCCCCCACCAAAGCACCCGCCGCATCCTCCACTCCCACTCTTCCTACTGCTGCGGGTGGAGTCACGACTGGGGGATTGTCTAAGTGACGGTGGCTGTGACCCCTGACGTGACGGTGGCTCTGAGGGAGCACGTGATGGTGGCTGTGAGGGTGTGCGTGAGTGTGTCTGGGACGAGGTATGTCTCCTCAGTGGACGTGGAAGAGGAGAAGCTGCATGCCGTCTCGTCGGACTCGTAGGAATAGACGGCACTGGAGTGCCCTGGATACTCGCGGTAGGGGTATAGACACCAGGCAGGGAAGGAGGGGGATGGGCATACATATACTCTGTAAGCTCAACTGGACCAAGATGGTGCCCAAAATGATTCAGCATCTCCATCAGCCAATTGCTGTATGCAAATGGATCGGATGAAGAACCTGGAATATCCATAAAGAACGTGCAACAAAAATCCTCATGTACATCATGGGCTGTCTCTTGACTCACACAATTATCATCATTCAAGTCAGTTGTGTTGCCTGCAAATCATAGAAACAGGAAACGCAATCTCGTGTATACACCCGTGCAGAAACGCGTGTATACACTCGTCAAAAAACGCGTGTATACACCCATCCAGAAATGCGTGTATATCCGCGTGAACAAACTCTGCAGACAGGGTACACGCGCTTTTACACGCGTTTCTACACGCAACCTGCGAAAAAAAAATTCAAAAGGACCGACCTCCGACAAAGACAAAGTGTCCTTATAAAAGGTCCACTGTCGCCCCTGTCAGAATCATTCACCCAATCGTGTGCACAGAAGCAAAAGGACGGAGACAAACCCAAAAAGTAGAGAAAATAGCATAAACAAATCTGAGGAAGGAGACAAGGCAAAGAACAAACTGACTCACCTCTGAAAAAGTGAGTCTTCTTTCTTGCTCGGTTTCCTTCCGTGTGTGCTCCTTCTCTGCTCCCTCCTTGCACTTAGGTTTCGTTTCTGTTGGAAGAGGCGAAAACGAAAGCAGTGTTGATATGTTAGTTCAAAATCTATATTTGGGGAAGGCGGGCTATTTTAAGTTTAAACAGACCGTCACGTTTATAAACGCGTGTATGTTCGCGTGTATGATAATTTAGCTGCGTTTATACACGCGTTTTGCAGGAATTACCCGCGTTAATACACGCGATTTTTAGGAAATAGCCGCGTTACTACACACAATTTTTAGGAAATAGCCGTGTCAATACACGCGATTTTTATACTTTCATTAAAAACATATTATGATTTTGTATTTTCTGGTTTGTACATAGGATGTCATCAACCTCTTCAAGCAGTTCTGGGGAAGATGAGACAATGCGTCATCGTAATCGCGATGTGTGGTTGGGACAACGGATCAAATGTATGTGTAATCGATGTCAAGGATGCATTGTACGAGCACGTCGAATTACCTTGAATCACATCTCCATGTATGGAGAATGGAATCAAACAGGTTTAGAGGTGAGTAGATGTAAATTGATGGTATTCAAATGACTCATGGTATCCAAATTAAATTAATAGAGTTGTAATATATAAACTCTAATTGAAGTAGGATGCAGTACCACACCCTAACATGGTACCCTACGCGCGACGACAGCACGCAAAGCGTCGATGAGATGATGCTGGAGCTTCGGGATCTATTGTCAGAGATGAGTGGGAAAGGGATGACAATAGCCCTGCACCCCACGAAGTTGTGGAAGAGGAGGTGCTTGATGATATGGTGTGGAATCTTTTTAAGGATGATCCCAAAGGTATGGACGACGATGATATGGAACAAGAGCATCTTTACAAGGCTTCATCGACACACCGGTGTTTGAAGGGTGCACATTCTCTATTTTACGTGCTTCACTTGAACTACTCAATATACAAACAGTTTATGGATGGAGCAATGCAAGTCTTGACGCATTATTGAAGTAAGCATTCTAACTTACAAATTTGAATTAGTGGTTTAAGGTTTAAGATTTAAGACTAATTATAATTGATGATATTGGATGCAGGCTATTATCAAACATGCTTCCAAAGGAAAATAGACTACCCACCTCAAGAGACATAGTGAGGTGCTATGTGACATCTCTTGGAGGATTGGATTATGATCGCATACATGCATGCGTCAATGATTGCATTCTCTTTCGTGGGACGCATAAGGAGGCTCGACATTGTCCCACTTGTGGTGAAGCAAGGTATAGAACAGATATGAAGAGTTTTGATGTACCTCGTAAAGTCTTGCGACACTTTCCTATAATTCCTCACATCAAACACATGTTCAAGTGCAAATCCATAGCAGAGCTCATGTCATGGCATTCCTCACATCGATCGGATGATGGCATGTGGAGAATTCCCGCACACACTCCTGCTTGGAAGCATATTGAAGATGAGTGGCCCAGCTTTAAAACAGAGCCTAGAAACTTGAGACTTGGCCTAGGTATGGATGGAGTGAATCCATTTGGTTTCAAAAGCACCGCATACAGCGTGTGGCCAGTTTGTGTTGGTGAATTACAACCTTTCACCATCAATGGCGATCAAGAAGGGACATCTTATTTATCCCTTCTAATTCTAGGGAAACATAAAGTCAAGCATATGGATGTTTATCTTGAACCATTGATTGATGAGTTGGAGGAACTATGGAGAGGTGTTGCGGTGGTGGACATTAGTAGGCCTCCCTCCTCTCGACACTTCGACTTAAAAGCAGTGTTGATGTGGACAATGCATGACTTTCCAGGATACAGCGATTGTTCTGGTAAGAATTCTAATTACCTCCCTACTCTATTACTATTGGCTATATATATTAATTATACATATTGACTTTATTATTCTAACTTTTATTTATATTTTAACAAGTTTGAAAACATCGGGTAAACATGCATGTCCTGTTTGTGGTCCTTCGTTAGTACATGAGTATGCTGACGGTTTGTGTAAGACCATATTCGATAATCATCATCGATTTCTCCCCTCAGATCATCCTAAATATGTTGCTAGTAAGAGTAACATTCCTCCACAAACACTTCGTGCAAAAGATTGGAAGCGTATTTGGGAGTCTACAACTATTCTTCCTCCAGATGGCATGAACAGGTATAGTAATGTTTTTTCAATCTTGTTTTGTGTAGTCTCTAATTGGATTAAAGGTCACATAGAGCAATCCCTTGTGTAGGTACTCCATTTTTTTTCGGCTGCCATATTGGACCCATCTTAAGATCAACCATCTTCTTGATCCCATGCACATCTTCAAGAATGTGGGATCTAGTATTTGGGAACATATTATTGGTAAACGAGACAATGTTAGCGTACGTGAGGACTTGCGGGTCGCAGGACGTATGCGTCAAGCTTGGCCACGAGAGGTGGGTGGGCATGTTCATCTTCCGCCTGCACCATGGATTATATCAAAGAAAGAGGAGAAGCAGGTAAAGCAGGCCATCACCACTTTGCGTACTTCCACTGGATGCATGAGATCATTGAAGGGAGACTTTTTAACCACTAAGAAAAGAGGCGTTGAGCAACTATATGGGTTGAAGTCCCACGATTGGCACAAGATGCTTCAAGTAAGTGTTTTCCAAGTCTTGTATGTTGAAATTAATTTTTGTAATGCCATAAACCATACATACATGTGCTCTTATGTGCGCAGTTCATACTACCTACTAGCATCGACCATTGTGCAAATAAGAGTTTGAAAAAATGTATTTATAAGATGGGCGAGCTTGTGAGGTATGTAAAACCCCTGTCAGATCACCCTTCATTATACCTTGCAAAATGAACGTGCATGAGGTATAACATACTATTTATTTATTTTTCAGATATGTTAGTTCCAAAGCAATTGATCCAGCCACGTTGGATGATGCGCGTGTTATGGCAGTGGAGGTGGTTTGTTTGGTAGAGGAGACTTTTTCGCGAACCATTCTCACAAGTCAACTACATCTCATTGTGCATTTAGTGGACGAAATCGCTTTATGTGGTACTGTGCATGCACGTTGGATGTTCTTCCTAGAGCGCTTCATGAAGACCTTAAAAGACTTTGTGAGGCAAAGTGCAAGGCCTGAAGGAAGCATGGCCGAGGGTTGGTTGATACAAGAGTCTCTTGTATATATTTCAGAATTTCTTGGTCAGGTGGACAGCTCTTTGCCACGACTATGGAGCAATGAAGAGGACTTGAGGATGACCTCTATTGTGCCTCAAGGAAAAGGACAGAGTAAAGTAATTGACAGAACATTGATTAATGATCTCAATTTCACTTGTATCCTTAATAGTGATGTGATGAGCAGATGGGTTACAAGATATGAGGATGCAAAGACAAAAAGTCAAGCAGAAAGAGCTCTCTTTCGGAGGCAACATGGCTCTCGGAAGGCGTACCCTAAGCATCTAGCAACACTTCCGAATGATATCCATGTTGATTGGTTGCATGAGGAAATGGAGAGAGCAGAGAGCGACGAGGGGCTGCATATCACGGCGGAAGAATGGGAGTATGCACGAGGATGCATGTTAAAGGTACATAGAACTAATGTTTTGCATTAGTTGTAAGTGATTTGCTTTTAATATTTATTCACATTGCTTACACAAATATTGCTTCTATTTTGGTCCAGTGCACTATGTTCAATGCTATATGGTGTGAAGGCAAGCATTTTCGAACACAAAGAATTGATGAAAAGAGAAATACACAAGATTGCGGTGTCATTAGTAGCTTTGAGGGAGCTAATGGAAAAATGGATGATTATTGTGGCATAATCCAAGACATATTTAGGCTTGACTTTCGTCGCTTCTTTGTGTATGTTTTGGATGTCAAATGGCAAATGAACGTGGTTGAAAAAGGGCCTGATGCAACGATAAAACGCCACGCAAGTGGCTATGTAACTATTGACTCTACAAAGTTTTGGCAAACAAAGAAAGATAGGCTCATATTGCCACAACAATGTGAGCCGGTATGCATTTTTTTACTAATGTGTTTCATGTACATATATATCTAAGCTCGCGTACCCCTTGACTTTTGATATGCTAATTAATTACTGTACTATGTGTATTTGAGTAGGTTATCTATCTACCAATGGTGCATTACATTAAATGGTGGTACGTCATCCCTATTGCACCACGTTCCAAAGTGATGTATAATACATTCACTGATATGGAGCATATGGAGGATGTAACAAGCCGCAATGAAGATGATGTCGAACATGCCAATGAAGATGTTGTGATCGATGATCAAGAAATAAGAGATGATCATGATAATGAGGATGAGCGTGTCATTTCTCATCATCATGAGAATGACCCTACCATTGAGGATGATGGTGATGTTGATGAGGATGATCAGGACATCGATACCATTATCAATGGAGTACAGAATATCGATAGTGGAATAAATTTAATTGTAGCCTTACAAATTGATCAAATGGATATTGATGTTGATCGTTTGGCAAGGATGGATCTTATTGAAGATGAGATCGAACCCTAACCAATCCGTCACTGTACGTTCTAAATTGATGACGTTTCTATCATCTCATATGCATGATTTATTTTTGAATATATTTCATTGTTGTAAATGCATGTAGTGGGATTGTGTAATGATGTATACTGTAATGTACTATGAGATGGTTTAAAGAAAATAGTTTTTAATTTTGTAAAGGAATTCAGTTTTTCTTCAGTTTTTCTTTACCATGCGTGTATTAATCCATGTATAGTGGCATGTATTAATCCGTGTATGGTAGCGTGTATTAATCCGTGTATATTAGCGTGTATAGATGCGTGTATTACTGCGTGTATATAAACGCGTTTATACACGCGTTGATAAATGCAAATATACACGCGAACTTAAATGATAAAATACACGCGCCCGATTCTATTCAAATACAGGCGCGACCATACACGCGCTCGTAATTTATCGCGTGTATGAAACGCGTGTATGGCAGCATTGTCTTGTAGTGCCATATACAAAGATAAAAGTACACACATATGGAAAAGTTACTCGACCAAATACATACTAGGGTTCTCTATAGTGTAAACCCAACTAAATGAGCTGGCGCTATAACTATGCCAGTCTCTAGAATGGCTATCACACAGCCTGTCATCCCACTGGCCGCATATTATCCAAGATCTCACCAACCATGCCAGTGGTGTAAGTGGGGCTATCCCCCAGGCGGGTCATCAGTGTCCACCGCCTCACTAGATGAGCCCGATATCTCAACACTACACACACCATGTAGACCTGCTGGATTTTGGAAACAAGAGTATTAACCACTTTGATATAAACATAAACCTACTATACCACATATAAAACATCTCAAAAACAACCTCAACAAACACCAAACAAGCTGCTATCCGGACTGTAAAACAACCAGAAACAAGAAAAAACCAATAAGATGTGGAAAGATATGATATTAACAAGTAAGAACTAGAAGAGAACTTTGTTATTTAAGCCTTAGTATAATCTCCAAATCGATATTCTCTCCTCTACATGCAGCCCCATCTAGTGACTCTCTCTACATGTCACATGCACACCCCTTAAGGGGTGCATAGTGACAAGCTCGCATAGTCTTAGGCATCTAAAGCATGCAATGTCACCATCAGCCAAAGCATCACATGAGCACTATGATGGTACCTAATCTAGCCATATCTTAATCATATAACTTAATCTCAGCAAAACATTAAAGCTCACTTAATCCTGCATAGCAATACAATCAAGTCAATCCTCTCAAATAAGAAAATAAGCATGTATCCATATCCAAGATTCTTATCACATAAGAAAAGAATCATAGACTCTCAAAACAAACATTCATTTAATATAAATGCCTATCAATTAAATCAAATCATCTCAATTAATTACCATGTATGTGTCTATCTCAAAGATTTTATCATCATCACAATGCTTGACAACATGGTTAGTCTAATGACCAAAATTGAGGGCTTTCTCTAATGCCCATCCACCAAACTTCCACACTGAACGTCGCAGGGTATGCCTCTTCTTGAATCTCGTACTCTCTGGGTTCTACCCCATGGGTCCAAGAGTGTATAAATCTCGTTCTCTGTCCGGCGTTCCCCCTATCTAAGGACGGCCGGCCAAATCTCAAAATCTCATGTCGAGTCTCATCAAACACATGCATATCAGTCATTCATTCTCCAAAACAAAGTAATCACAAGTCATACATATCATCTCTAGTTCATAATATTTCAAGGCATACATATTCAAATCAATCAAAATCAGCTTCAAGTATAAAATAAGCTTTTAATTCAAACAATCCTTAACTACTCTTAGTCTTTTAAGTCACATGAGAATCTTTGTTTTTAACATAATCAATTATCATGTTCTAACTAGCGAGATCATCTCTAGTCACTATAGCTAAGTCTTAACTATGCTTATGCGTTAGTCCATCCGGTCTATGTGTTAGTCCATCTGGTCTATATAGATAAGATAGTTAATCTTGATGGCAATTTCTAAGGCAAAGCTTGACAACTGGTCTCTTTGGGAGAGTAGTATCTTTCAATCTATTTGGAATTAGAAAAAAGTCAAAACTACAAAGTTTTAGGACTTCTTAAGCTCTATAAAATATATCTTAGTGATGGTTCTCTAAAAATGAGTTCTAAGGTTTTTTTGAGAGCGTTCAAAATGGCCAAAGTTGTGTTTTCAACATAGCGTCTTATACACTCTTGTAGAGTTTCTTGTCCTCTAAAACTTTCGTGCGTACCTCAACATCTAATTCTAAACACACAGAAAGATAAACTCTCCATAAAATAGCTCCTAATGAAGGTTATACCTAGAATCTAGTCAAATATTCTATCTTCTAATTCTTTGCTTCCAAAAGCATTTACTCTATGAGTCTTTAGACTAAGGTGATCATTTATAAAAAAAAAATTCAAGAATTACTCACTGTTATCAGTACCATACCTCAACTCAAATTCTCTCATATACATGCTTATCGATTTATTTATTTAATCTCAAAGAATTTAAAGCAAAATAATAAAAAGAGAGTTTGTGTACTTCCTTCCATGATATATTTAAAGATGTCGTGATTGATTGTGGGATTCCATGTCTACTCTCCCAAAAGTTTTGGAAGAGCTATATGTAGATTCAGCAACCCTCAGAGATCTATTGTGAGGGCTGCAACACGTGCAACAGGTATAACTTTGCATAGAATTATCAAAAACTAGTCATGTGAATACTTAAAATTATGAGTTCATGTGTGGTCTACAACCTAGCGTAGGCAGAATCGCCAAAATCAATTGTATGTGAAAGTCAATTCTAAAATTAGGTCATGTTTTACTTTGTTTACCAAATTTTGATTTGCATGTCCTTCTACATACTTAAAGGCTTCCTTTGAGCATACTAACTAATTGAAAACTCAATCTTGAATTTTCACTCACTTAGAATTTTTTCCTACTTTAAAAATTTACTGAAAACTTGCTGGAATTCATTACTAAAATCTATAACATCTAAAACTTAGGATTATCATCTTGGTTAAATGTTACATTCTCTCCCCGTTAAGAAATCATCATCCTCTGATGAAAAAAACATCTTATCCTCAATCACTAGACCTTGAGAAATAGTTTTTCTTTGCCGCGTGAGCTGTCCCTCGAACACTCCCCGCCAGCTGTTGCAACCGAACTTGTTGAGACATCGTATACCTTTGACTTTCAAAAAGAATATATCTTCGTCCTAAGATTTCTTCAAGTAGCCTTGGAACGAACGACTTGCTTGTCTAAGATCTTAACTTGATATAAAAGCTCTTAACTTGATTCTTCATTTCTTACCTATCTCTTGGATAAAATCAACATACTTGGTATTCACTGCATCTATTAGACTCTCAATATTATAGCATTCCTTTCTCTCAGTATTATGCTCTCTTTCATTTATATCTTTGATAGATCTTGAGCCATTACACAAAGTAACTTGATCTTGTAAATTAGTCACTATCCTTGTCATAAATAAGCCTTCTTGGAGTCACAATTTAATAGACAATAATAAATCTCATAAAAAATATTATCATCACATTGTCTTTGTAAGATTCCTCTCCAGCCTATCAGGATGTCGAGTATCTTCCCCTGTAGTCAAATCCCTCTTCAGAAATATAAAAGATCTTGTTTCTACCTGTTTTGGCCTAGAGAGAGAAAATATTCTAGAGAGAGATTATTCAGATTTTGGATATTTTTGGATAGAAAAATATCTCTTTGTATTTAAATAAGTTCCCCCAAAACAAAAGTTCAAAAATATTTTCAGAAGGTGCATTAGAAATCAAGTATAATCTGTTCACAAGAGGCCTTATCCTAGGGGTCAAGATTTTTTTGAAATTTTAAATTAAGATTCCTATGGACCAATAAGATTCATCCAAATGAAGGGAGGAGATAAATGAAAGAATAAAAGTAAAATCCCCCAAAAATAGGTAAATACTCACATAAGATGAAGAGTTGACTAAGGACAAGGTTAATAGTTAAAAAAGAGAGATATTTTGAAGAAATGATGCATTTTTGACACCTCAGTATGGGGGAGTTCCCCTCATGAAGGAAGCGCCTATTTCACATGTGTGGGAGAGTTTTAAACTCCCAGAAAAAGGGATATTTTTATTTCTCCTCTCTCCTGTTTCAACTAGTTCCAAAAAGTGGACTAAACTGACCCAAAAAGTGGACTAAACTGACCCAAAATGGTCAAAATTTGACCAAACTGATCTGGAAAATTCTAGAATCAGTTTGCTTGGTTAGAGGAGGCTCACTTTTTCCTATAAATAAAAGTCTTCCCCTTTGTTGAAGCTTAATAGTGTTTTTTGCACTGTTACCCTATTTCTCCCAAGAGCCAAAAACTGTGAATTTACTCATAATTCATTAGTTTTTGACCTTCCCTCTTCTAAAGATTGGTGGCCACTCTTGTTTCAAACAAGAGTAGATCCCTCAAACCATCAAGCCAAAGGAAAGCTCTCAAATTCCTTTGTAAGTTGGAGATTTTTCTCTTTTCTATTTCATTTATGGTTTTTATGATTTTTGTCTTCTCTAAAATGAATATGATGTTATGCCTCATCGAAAAAAGGCATTCCCCTCTCTTCTTTAGTAAATCCAACCATTCTTTATCCTAGATGAATGATTAATGGATAAAATCAAGTTTTTCAAAATGTTTCTTTTAAATAAGTAGAAAATGTTTACATTAGAATGATTTAAATACTCTTGGTGAAATTTTAATTATTTTAGAGAGTTAAAAATTAAAAAATGGTCAGCCATACAAAGGAGTTTATGGCAAAATTTTCTAAAATTGTGTAAAATAAGTTTTACTTTTTTTATTCAAAAAGAGTAATTCCCATCGTATATGTATTCTTAAAGTGTTATTTTTCATCCTAGGAATAGAAAAATGCATACTAAAAATATTTTATTAAAAAGGTGTTACTTTATTTAGAATTAAATTCTATGCATAGAAGGAAGCATATTGAAATTATTATTTTGATTATAAAAGTGTGATTTTCATCATAAATGATTTGTATGCATAAAAGATATTTTTTAATATTAAAAGAGTGATTTTCATCATAAATGATTTGTATGCCTAAAAGATATTTTTATATATTAAAAGAGTGATTTTCATCATAAATGATTTGTATGCATAAACATATGCATAAAAGATTTTTTTAATTAAAAGTGTGATTTTCATCATAAATGGATTTTATGCATAAATTAGATGCATAAGAGAAATTCTTTTATTCTAAAAGTGTAATTCCTACTAAATTGGATTTATGCATGGAAAGATGCATAAAGAATTTAATTTAATCCAAAAGTGTTATTCTCATCAATTTGGATTTTATGCATAGAAAGATGCATAAAGAAATCTTTTTTTATTTCAAAAGAGTTATTTTCATCAATTTTGATTTTATGCAAAGAAAGATGCATAAAGAAATCTATTTTTGTTTCAAAAGAGTTATTTTCATCAATTTTGATTTTATGCATAGAAAGATGCATAAAGAAATCTATTTTTAGTTCAAAAGAGTTATTTTCATCAATTTTGATTTTATGCATAGAAAGATGCATAAAGAAATCTATTTTTAGTTCAAAAGAGTTATTTTCATCAATTTTGATTTTATACATAGAATGATGCTTAAAGAAATCTATTTTTAGTTCAAAACAGTTACTTTCATCAATTTTGAATTTATGCATAGGAAGATGCATAAAAGATTGATTTTTAATTCAAAAATGTCATTCTCATTTAAATTGAATTTATGCATAGGAATATGCATAAAAGATTTATTTTTATTTTGAAAGTGTTATTCTCATTAAAATGGAATTCATGCACAGTAAAATGCATAAAAGGTTTATTTATAATTCGAAAGTGTTATTTTTCTTAAAATTGAATTTATGCCTAAATAGATGCATAAAGGATTTTTATAAAAGTGTTATTCCTAGTAAATGTGTCTTTATGCCTAATTAGATGCATAAAGAATCGTTATATCAAAAAATTAGAATTCTCTTGCATTCTATAAATAGATGTGAGATAGATGTAAATGGATGGATGGAAGTGATATGAATCACATAAATGAAATTGGATGAATGGATGTGATGTCCCGTGAATTAGGATGTGAATGAATGGTATAGGATGTGAAGGAATGTGATGGCATGTGAATCGTGATATGAATGAATGATATGGGATGTGAATGAATGACAGCATGTGAATCGGATGTGAATGGATGATGTGGTTTGATGTGTGAATGATGTACATTAATGTGAATAGATGTATGGATGATGTGGTTTGATGTGTGAATGATGTGAGTTGATGTAGATGGATGAATGGATGATGTGGATGTGGATGTATGAATGTGGATGTGGATATGGATGTATGAATGTGGATGTGAAAATGGATGTATGGATGCGGATGTGGATGTGAAAATGGATGTATGGATGTGGATGTGGATGTGGATGTATGGATAAGGAAATGGATGTATGGATGTGGATGTGGATGTATGAATGTGGATGTGGATGTATGGATGTGGATATAGATATGTATGTATGAATGCGGATGTGGAAGTGGATGTATGGATGTGGATGTACGAATGTGGATGTGTATGTGGAATAATGAATGCGAATGTGTATGTGAAATGATGTGATGTCGATATGAGTGAATGGATGAGATGTGATGACATGTGAATTGGGATGTGAATAAATGATATGTGATGTGAATGAATCTGATTGTGATGAGATGAAAAATGATGTGATTGGATGAGAATGAGTACACATATGAATGGAATGTGGAATAAGTAATGTGGACTGATGAGAAATAATGTGGAAAGACAAGAGTTCATTATAGAAACTGTATTTGTGACCTGTTTGTAAATGAGTGTTTTATGTCATGAATGCTGGGGAAGCATTTTGACCATCTTGTGATTAAGGTTGTGGAGACCTTAATCACAAGACGATCTTGTGATTAAGGTCTTGTGATTAACTGATAAAGTTGCAACAACTGACGAAGAGTCAACGGAGGACGTCTTGCGTAGCATGGTCGACCGAGGTCTTGACCAGCCTCGATTTAAATGGTGAGCTTCCAGTACGGTGGATGAGGGACCAAGGAAGCGGCCTATGAGAGAAGGAGGATCCTAGAGGGTGCTGACCATACGATGCTCGGGCTCTGGGTCATCAAAGATACCCACACGTGCATCATGGAAGATATTGAATCAAGGAGTAAGAGTTGTTTTTTGAAACCGGGCATGGATCTGGTTGATTGACCTTGCTGGTCCTCAACGGATGAGTCCATTGCTCTTTTATATGGATCTGTTGGTTGATCTTGCTGATCTTCCATGGAGATTCCATTTTGTTATGTGAATATATTGCCGGTTACTATGAGCAAGGAACTATCGAAAAGGCCCCTAAGTGAACAGAGGTGGTGAGCGTTCTGCTTGCCAATGATGCCATAAGTACATCGATGAAGGAATGATTGGAAATAAGGATTCAACCAGAGATTTTGAGGATTGTGATCAGTGACACAATGGTTTCATTAAAGGAGTGTTTTAAAGATAGCTGATGCTGAAAAGAAAGACAATTTCATATTGGGTGTGTAAGTGGCGTGACTAGTTTTATGTTTGCATGAACATCCGGCTAGGAGACCTGGGAACTCTTTTCCCTGGTACTCGGACAAAATCTAACCAAATTTCTAATTGGATCCCATCACTACAGTGGTTGGGTGGTTGGCTAACCCATGGGACTAGATGGGGTTAGGCTGGACTGATGGATCCATAAATCGAGACTCAATTTCTGTTTAGTTCGATAGATGAATTAAATTTCGGACAAAAATTGTTCTATGGAAAAGAATCAACGGCTGTGCCTCTCAATGAGGAAAAAAGTGTTGGTCTCTATGATCCAAGTACAGTCTTTTTCCCTGATCTGAGTATGGGACTTACGGGTTCGGTCAGATGAGCTCAGTTAGTTAAGGCTTTTGACTACCCGCGTAAGAAGTGCTACTTCTGCTAGCACCCCTGAAATTGTTGCATGGTGGGGATAGGGATCTTATAGTTGGTATCAGAGCAAATTGGCTAATGAGGATCAACCGAGAAGCCAAGAATGTCAAAAATTTATGAAGAAGCAGTAAAAGGTTGTAATTGTGTGATAAAATTCATATTCAAACTGAAATTCGTAAATTAGTAATTGGGTCTTCAGATGGAAGTACCGCAATTGTATGGAATCCTTGACTTGCTTGAGGCCTAGACATGATGGTATTTATCTTAAAGTTCCAAGAACCATGACTACCCGTATATACCGAGGGTATAACTGCAGCTCTTTATTGGCAGTATATATGAGTAAATCTAAGACTTGAAATTATAAGCATTAATGCTATCCAGATGATGAATTCAAATGTGGTATGATTTTTAAATTCTGGTTGAGAACTGATGAGTTGATTTGGATTCTGATTGAAAAATGATGATCCCTGAAATTTGGTTGAAACGTAAAAGCTGAGCGAAACCGCAATGAGGATGAATGGGACGAGTCCCTGTGATGATGTTCTTAACTAGAATGATGTTAATGACTTCAGCCAATCACTATGAGATTAGTAGATTGTGCTGGCAGATTGCTATTGTTAACTTTTGTCCAGTGGATCAAGTTAAGGGATGATAAATTAAAAATCTGAAAAATTGAAATCCCCATGGAGGACTATTCAGATGGAAAAAATTAGTCTGATGGACCATTATTGTGTTAAAGATATGAATGAGATATTCTGAATGAATTGTTAACTGATAATGCGTTCTATATTAGTATCTTTATCCCTTGATTCTGTGGGGAGCCGACCTATTTAGAGAACCCCAGAATCAGTTGAATCAAAAATCGGTTGAATCAAAAATCAGTTGAATCAAAAATCAGATTGAATCATAAATAAAGAGACTTAACAAGAATTTTCGTATTGATAAGAACATGGATCGAGGTCATCGTGGTAGAAATGTTAACCCCCAACTCGATGAAGAAGAGCTCGACCTGGATGTTCGTAAAACTCTTCATAATTCGCAGCCTGGACCTTTCAAGGGTGAAGGGGAAAACTTGGGCGAGGTTGTGGAGAAGTGGATTGAATCAATGGAAGAATACTTTGATGTCACCGGGTACAATGAGGAGCAAAAGGGCTCTTGCAAGGCTAAAGATAGTGGAGTCAGCTAGAGTGGCATGGAGAAACCACTGCGAGACAAACTGTCTTGACCGAAATACCCAAACCTGGACTGATCTCAAAATTTACCTAAGGACGAGGTTTTGTCCTCCCGGCTTTTTAGAAACAAAGATGAACGAATTCTTAGAGTTAACCCAGGGGAGTAGAACTATTGAAGTATATCACCAAGCATTCACCCTCCTCCTCAAATACTCGCCTCCGCTAGATGAAGAACAACTGATGGCCAGGTTCATTTAGGGACTGAACGAACCATTGAATATCCTGGTGAAAAATGCCAAGCCAGTTTCCATGGCCGAAGAAGTTTAGATGGCGAAGGATTTCGCCAAGGCCTTTGATATCAAAGTCCCGCCAAAGCTAGCATCATCACCTTTCAAAAGGTTTTTATTCCCAGAAGATGATTCCAACCTTCCTCCGCCTAAGAGACATCAGGGTCAAAACCCAGGATATGGGAAGTTCAAGAATGCAAGAAATGTCATTTTTCCGAAACTCAATCCCCTGGATTTCAACTTCAAAAGTTCCACCCTTGAACAAGAGAGTGAAATGCTATAACTGTCAAGGGTTTGGACATCACATCATGGATTGCCCAACTCCTTTTGGATCAAGGTTTTCAGGGCAGAAAAATCAGGAATCAAGATTTCAGAGTCTAGCCCCTTCCGTTCCGAGTAATCAGGGTTCTATCTGCCAAAATCAGGGAAATCCCAGAGGTAGACCCTCTATCCAACCTATAGTTTCAATCCAAAGTAATGCAAGACCTCCACCTCAGAATAGGGAAAGTCAAAGAGAGTTGTTCCCAAAAAGGCCGTCCACTTCCAAGGCAGTAACCCTGGAAGTGATTGAAGAAGAAGAAGATGAAAGAGGTCATACTCTACCTGCGAGATGAGGACATCTCGCATTTTTTAAGTGGGGTAGAATGTAAGATTCCTCCCTAGCCTATCAGGATCTCCAGTATCTTCCCCTGTAGTCAAATCCCTCTTCAGAAATATAAAAGATCTTGTTTCTACTTGTTTTGGCCTAGAGAGAGAAAATGTTCTAGAGAGAGAGGTTATTAAGAATTTGAATATTTTTGGATGGAAAAATATCTCTTTGTATTTAAATAAGTTCCCCCAAACAGAAGTTCAAAAAGATTTTCAAAAGGTGCATTAGAAATCAAGTATAATCTGTTCAAGAGGCCTTATACTAGGAGTCAAGATTTTTTCAAAATTTTAAATTAAGGTTCCTATGGACCAATAAGATTTATCCAAATGTAGGGAGAAGATAAATAGAATAATAAAAGGAAAATCCCCCAAAAATGAATAAATACTCATATAAGATGAAGAGTTGACTAAGGACAAGGTTAATAGTTAAAAAAGAAAGATATTTAGAAGAAATGATGCATTTTTGACACCTCAGTATGGGGGAGTTTCCCTCATGAAGGAGGCGCCTATTTCACATGTGTGGGAGAGTTTTAAACTCCTAAATAATGAGATATTTTTATCTCTCCTCTCTCCTGTTCCAAGAAGTGGACTAAATTGACCCAAAAATGGTCAAAATTTGACCAAACTGATCTGGAAAATTCTAGAATCAGTTTGCTTGGTTAGAGACTCACTTTTTCCTATAAATAGAAGACTTCCCCTTTTTTGAAGCTTAATAGTGTTTTTTGCACTGTTACCCTATTTCTCCCAAGAGCCAAAAACTATGAATTTACTCATAATTCAATAGTTTTTGACCTTCCCTCTTCTAAAGATTGGTGGCCACTCTTGTTTCAAACAAGAGTAGATCCCTCAAACCATCAAGCCAAAGGAAAGCTCTCAAATTCCTTTGTAAGTTGGAGATTCTTCTCTTTTCTATTTTATTTTATGGTTTTGATGATTTTTGTCTTCTCTAAAATGAATATGATGTTATGCCTCATTGAAAAAAGGCATTCCCCTCTCTTCTTTAGTAAATCCAACCATTCTTTATCCTAGATGAATGATTAATGGATAAAATCAAGTTTTTCATAATGTTTCTTTTAAATAAGTAGAAAATGTTTACATTAGAATGATTTAAATACTCTTGGTGAAATTTTAATTATTTTAGAGAGTTAAAAATTTAAAAATGGTCAGCCATACAAAGGAGGTTATGGCAAAATTTTCTAAAATTGTGTAAAATAAGTTTTACTTTTTTTCAATTCAAAAAGAGTAATTCCCATTGTATATGTATTCTTAAAGTGTTATTTTTCATCCTAGGTATAGAAAAATGCATACTAAAAATATTTTATTAAAAAGGTGTTACTTTCTTTAGAATTAAATTCTATGCATAGAAGGAAGCATATTGAAATTGTTATTTTGATTATAAAAGTGTGATTTTCATCATAAATGATTTGTATGCATAAAAGATATTTTTTGTATTAAAATAGTGATTTTCATCATCAATTATTTGTATGCATAAACATATGCATAAAAGATTTTTATTAATTAAAAGTGTGATTTTCATCATAAATGGATTTTATGAATAAATTAGATGCATAAGAGAAATTCTTTTATTCTAAAAGTGTAATTCCTACTAAATTGGATTTATGCATGGAAAGAATCACATCGCGGCTATCTTGGGTATGCCTCTTTCTGAATCTCGTACTCTCTGGGTTCTACCACATGGGTCCAACAGTGCATAAATCTCGTTCTCTATCCAGTGTTCCCTCTCTAAGGACGATCGACCTGAATCTCAAAATCTCATGTCGATTCTCATCATACACATGCATATCAATCATTCGTTTGAAAACAAAGTAATTACAAGTCATACATATCATCTCTAATTCATAATATTTCAAGCCATGCATATTGAAATCAATCAAAATCACTTTCAAGTATAAAACAAGCTTTTAATTCAAACAGTTCTTAACTTCTCTTAGTCTTTTAAGTCACATGAGAATCTTTGTTTTTAACACAATCAATTATCATGTTCCAACTAGCAAGATCGTCTCTAGTCACCATAGCTAAGTCTTAACTATGCTTATGAGTTAGTCCATCCGGTCTATGCGTTAGTCGATCTGGTCTATATAGATAAGATAGTCAATCTTGATGGCAATTTATAAGGCAAAGCGTGACAATTGGTCTCTTTGGGAGAGTAGTATCTTTCAATCTATTTGGAATTAGAGAAAAGTCAAAACTACAAAGTTGTAGGACTTCTAATGCTCTATAAAATACATATGAGTGATGGTGCTCTAAAAATGAGTTCTGAGGTCTTTTTGACAACCTTCAAAATAGCCAAAATTGTGTTTTCAACATAAAACTATCAAAAACAACCAAGTGTCCCACTTTGCACTCGAATAACTCAAAAATGAAAGGGATTTGGCTTTCTAACGTCTCATACACTCTTGTAGAGTTTCTTGTCCTCAAAAACTTTCTTGTTTACCTCAACATCTAATTCTAAATACAAAAAAAGATAAACTCTTTCGCAAAATAGCCCCTAATGAAGGTTATACCTAGAATCTAGTCAAATATTCTATCTTCTAATTCTTTACCTCTAAAAGTGTTTATTCTATGAGTCTTTAGACTAAGGTGATCATTTATAAATAATAAATTCAAGAATTACTCATCGTTTCTTTCAGATACATGCTTATCGATTTATTTATTTAATCTCAAAGAATTTAAAGCAAAATAATAAAAAGAGAGTTTGTGTACTTCCTTGATATATTTGAGGATGTCTTGATGGATTGGAAATCCATGTCTACTCTCCAAAAGTTATGGAAGAGTTATTTGTAGATTTTACAACCCTCTCAGATCTGTTGTCAGGGCTGCAACTTGCAACAGGTATAACTTCATGCACAATTATTAAAAAATAGTTATGTGGGTACTTAAAATTACCACAACATGTGCACTATAGGACCCTACTCAGGCGGAATCACTAAAATCAGCTGTATGTGAAATTCGACTCCAAAAATAGGTCACACTTTCATTTTTTTAATCAAACTTTGAATTGCATGTCCATCTACACACTTAAAGGCTTTATTTGAGCATACTAATTAATTTAAAACTCAATCTTGAATTTTCACTCACTTAGATTTTTTTCTTGCTTTAAAAAACTCCTAAAAACCTGTTAGAATTCATTATTGAAATATGTACCATCAAAAGCTTTGTAGTATCTTTAACAAGAACTTGGTTAATCTCGGAGGTATGTTACAAGCACAAGGATAATGTGAAAGCAGTGTTCCCAGTCCTCGTCATTATCACAACCATGTGCCTGACGAGGATACATGAACCTTAGGAAGACATCCTCTTGCATACTCCCACACCCCTATTGTGGACTTTTGTGCTTCATTCTCCACCCTTGACACCTCAGAATCGATGGTAGGATTCTTTGGAAGTAAATATTGTTTGGGGAGAAGGCACCTTACATCTCTCTCCTAGCATTTTCTCTCATGAAAGAAGTTTCAAATTCTATCCTTATCTTTTCCAATGTATACCTATCCAAGCAGTTGGTCATGTTATGGGAGAATTGAATATACAATAAGTGTTTACCTTCTTAGGAATGGCTTGAGTCATACAATACAATCGAATGAGGGTAAGGGAGAAAAAATAACAACGTTTTTATAACTATAAGTCTTCAAAAATGTGAGGGCTATTTCATTACTACAGATACTGTTATTTTTGCTACGAGATTGCTAGGTAAATATTGTGGCATTTTTTTTGCTAACGAGATCATTGAGCAATGATTATTGTGGCAAAATATCGCTAACCAATTCTTCTACAAAATATCTAGGCTATTTGGCTGCTTTCTACAGACACTGTTATTTTTGCCTGCCAACAACAATGGGATCTTTTCTAAGCATCCATTATAGTAGCAGCAAGATATCTTAACAAAATTTTACCTCCTAGGCAATGATATTTTGTTGCTACTAGAAATGCTAGAGTAACAACAAGATACCTATTTAAAAAAGGTAAGGGTAGAGTAGAAAGTCATCATAGGACACCCTATTTGCCCCAGGTTTTTTAAGGAATACAAAAGAGATACTAATATAGTAAAACTTGAAAACATAAAAGAAATAAGTGAATACAAAATGGTTTTTATTCATGGGTAAATTGAAATATTTAAACCTAAGGATAATGGAAAATTTTAAGGCCTTTGGCAAAATGGATATATACAAAATAAATCATAAAACAAAAAGGATTACTAATCATCATGCTCCGGCTAATCTTCATCTTTATCTTCACTTGCTTTGCCTTCCTCTTGTGCATAGTCTAAACACTGGGCTCCTTTAAGTTGATAAAACACTAGGCTCCTTTAAGTTGGACTTAATTGTTCTCATAATTTTTTCTCTCCTATTAGAGAGCATAAGCTTCATCCTCTTCTTAATCTAGTCATCCAAGAAGTTGAGACTTGGATGTGGAACTAGAAACTTAGTTTTAAGAACGTTAATAATATATGCTTAACTCATCTTTTTTTTTCCATATTTTATAAGAGTTTTTGAACTCCACGTTCACAAATACATGCATTCAGTTCATGATCTGCAGTCCTCCACTGTCCATTATGAGCAACCCATCCACATCTAGCATATGGCAGCTCGTGTGGAGATCATGTAGTGGCATCAGTCCTTTTAGGAATGTCTCAGAAGTGTGGGATGATGAACTCCCCATCTCATGTTGGGGAGATGTTGTGAGAGCCTTAGTGATGCTTCTTCCAAAGCAAAAGTACTACCACTACTATGTCTACTAGATCCTGTCTAGAGACTCCCTACATCAATGTAGTAGTGAAGATGGATGTGAGGGAGTGGGGTGGGTCTCATCGATGTGGGTCTAGTAGATTTTGGTGTATGCTCCATCACATCCATATCATAACGATCCTTCACCACTTGTGCATGTACTATACAATTGAGTAGATTGGTCATATGGAGCAGAATGGTCGAATGGAATAGACTAGCCAAATGGAGTAGATTGGCCACACCCCATTGATGTGGTGAAGATGGAAATGAGGTAGTGGATCTCATCAACATGGGTCTACTAGGTTGTGGTGTAGGATCCATCTCATCCATGGCCTGATGTGACTGCACCATAAAATGGAGTAGAGTGTTAACCCTCATTGGAAACCTCTCAAGCATCATCAACGCCATCAAATGGAGTAGAGTGTGGAAACCTCTCTAGGAGCATCAACGCCACCCATTGGCAATTCTCATGTCATTTGGCCATCGGCATTAGAAATCCTAATATTGTATACTTTACGTGTGTGATCATCAATTGTCTATGAAAGGCACTCCATGAGATTATTTATTAGGATTGCATGCATAGAATAAGTTTTTGCACAAGCTTAGGTGGCCTTAGATAGACATGGACCTATATTTTAAGTATGCCCAACAAAGGTGTGAAGGCTTGGGACCAAGATAAGGGTTAATTTGTATTCCCACCATTCTATTATGCAACTAATAGAGTGCTCCTCTTCTCCATTCTTGTGCTTCCAGCCTAATCCAATTAGAGTTGTGTATGTGTAAGAGTGAAATTGAGTGAGAGGAGCGTCAAGCTTCTGTTGGAGTGCGGTGATGGTGGGCAAAGGTGGAGTGGAGCTCTCAAGTTCTCCTCTAACAATAGTAGTAGCCACAAGGATCCCAACAAACAACATTCAATGAGGTGAATAACACACCCTTATTTGCATTTTGTGCATTAGGCCATGCTAGATTGGCTTCTCGGTTGAGCTATTTGTGCTTTGGAGTGTGATTGGGCGAAGCCCCATGGCATTTGTTCATTCCTGTGCTTTTCCCATGGCGTAAGGGCCCTCCACCAAAAGTGGCACTCCTATCGGTGAATAGCCTCATCACAAAGGCACTATGCATTTTGAATTCGTGTGTATGGTCAATTTTTGTTATGTTTTTGTTTTCTATTTTTTTTTCAAGAATGGAAAAAATGGAAGAAATAAAATCAATAAAAGGTATTTGTTTTCCTGAGTTGTTGCATTTTCCATTACAAATTTCTATTTAAGTTTGTGGTTCTCATTACAATTTGATTGTTTCTACAATTTTTTATTTTTTGAAATTTTTGGTTTTCAGCATTTTTACATTTTTGAAATGAAAAATATTTAAAATGAGAACGTAATAGAAAGAATTTGGTGAAATTGACCTTAGACACAGATTCATAAAACATAGTTTTTACCCTAATTTCTATTTAATTTCATAGTGGATCAAAAACAAGCATTATCATGGTGAATTAAGCCTTAGCAAGGACATGATTTAGTCATTAACATAAAATAAAACAATTAACAGAGGACCAACATAATAATATAAAACTTGAGCTTATTCTTCCATTACATGGTACCTATTCAATAGGTGTGCAGATAGATAGTTTGATTACATTAGAGATCATGAATCCACCTCAAAGATCACCATCACCTCTCCATAATTCTTTCCTTGATTCTAGCTCATCAACAACTAGGCTATATTTTTTCCTCCATGATCTTCCACTTACCAAATTCTCCATTACACCTTACACCTTTGACCTTTGCACACATTTTCCCTAAGGTTATTCTTCATTATATTATCCCTCATTCCCATGTATAAATCAATTTTATCCAAGAATCCCTCCCTTAAATTGATGACCCTCAAGTGTGGCATTAGTACCATGGGAAGCTACATATCTTGACTGCACTTTTACCAATGCCTATGCCTATGCCCCTAACCTTGTACTCACCCTAGTTGAATTAGTAGTAAACTCATTTGGGCACCCTATCCCCAGCATGATCACTCCAAATTTGACCTATTAGTTTACAGAATGAGAGGATTCAATTGGCATATATGATTTAGGATCTATATGAGCACTTAGAGGAGGGACCAATCAATGTCAAAAACATTGTCCTCCATGAGAGGCCACACCATCAGCAAGATCTTCTCCATCGGGATCCGCCACTAGGTTTTCAAACACCCTTTTCTTGATGTAGCAATATTTGTTAAAGTGTTCGATCTTACCACAGAGATGGGACTTACTCTCTACTTTATTTTTTAATGTTGACTTTGATGTAGATCCTTTTTCTGCACTGATGTCAGCTAGTGTTGGAGAAGGCAAGTTAGTTTTTAGGATAGTGACTATGTTTCCATAGTCCTCATGGGGTAAACTTTTTAAAAATAATGCAATGAAAATATCTTCCTCCATGGTTAAGTTAATCCATGCAAGATGTGTGGTTAGACTTCTCATCAGATTCAAGCGAGAGGAAAGAGCCCCTTCCCTGTTTAACTTAAATTGACATAATTAAATAAGAAGACTTATCTTGAGGGGTTCACCTAAAAATATATAAGTATAGCACATGAGTTCAAATGAATAATTTTTTTTAATTCAAAAATTTAAGGTACATTTATAGAAATATATTTATAGAAGGGGTTTTTTAAATCAATTTTCAAAAAAAAAATCCTAATTCCAAAAAGAATAAGGGCTCTTGTTTTATGAACAATTCACATGTAAGCGGTTTTTTAAAATACCCCTTGAACGTATGTGATAGATGGGGTTTCTTGGTAGTGCACCCTCTTATTCCTGGAGCTCTTAGCTTGAGCACCAAATAATATGGCCAACTCTTCCTCCCAAGCTTCATTTGAAGTGCTTTTTCCATCTATGTGATGGATAAAGTGATCACCTAAGCCCAATGCTCTAATGGGAAGAGATTTTTCATCTTTACTAACCCACAATGCTTCACCCTCACTGGTGGTAGGGATTTTTGTTGAGAGTCTTGATATCCCAAGCTCATCTACATCTTCATCGGCAGTACATCATGAGCTTGAGAGGGGCTGTTGAGATTCAAGCTCGATGTGTCAGTGTGAGCCAGCTATGCTATCTGCTGGCAGATTAGGTAGGAACATGTGTGAGACATAAATGACCGCGTGTCCAGCTGGTCATAGTGTGTGGACATTAGCTAGGGTTAGTAGAGTGTGGACACAACTCATTGTGTGTTGTGTGGATTATGGATTAGTGCATTATGCTTTGTGTGAGAGTGGACATGGCTTCCCTCTATGGTTAGGGTTTGCAATATACATTAGGGTTTGCTCCTGTGTGTGTGTCTCCTCCCCCTCTACCGTTCTTTCAACATGGTATCAGAGCCTTGTGCTGTTTATTAGGGTTTATGAGTGAGTGAGTGAAGAGGGAGAAGAAGAAGCTGTGAAAAGAAGCTGGCCATTGGAGCTGTGAAGCTTGGAGCACACCAAATACTATCAGATCTGAGAGCTTGGCCTACCGGGTAAGGTCTTCTAAACATCCTTGAGCGGATTACAGGTGATACAGGCAAAAACAAAGCAAAATAGAGCAAATCAAAGTAAAGAGAAATTCTGGTTTTTGAAGCTTTCCATTAAAGCTTGGGAACATTGATGTATGGTGGAAATACGTGTGATTCTGGCAAAAGACATATGTATTTGACAATGAGGGATGTAATGGCAACTCTTATGCAAGCCTTATTGTGATTTTGGAGCAATTTGACTGCATTTCAAAGTGTGAAAATCTCTGGTTTTTGAGCTCTCACAAAACAGAGAAAGAGGAGTCAAAAATTGAAGCATTTGGAACACATTTTTGGTAAAAATCAAAGCATTGATGGGTCACACACATGCCTAGGTGTCTTGGGGACTTATAACCATCTTCAATTAGCATCACAACTCCTCCCAAACCCCCCTACAAGCGGCGCAGCCAGAACAGAGGAAACTGTGCAGATTTTGATCATTTTGCCTACGAGGAGATCCGATTCTCATTGGTTGGTTGATACCTTTCAAGTTTACTTTAGCAATTGGATGCTTTGCACTTTGGAGAAGAGGGCTATGTGATTTTTTTGGTCAATGATGCTTAATTGAGCTGGGAATGAGCTGATTAAAACAGGCTGTCCACTGGTTGCAGAGAAACAGAGCATTTTTAATTGAGCAATTAATCCTTGGTGTTTTACAATTGGACAAATTCCTCTTACATGGAGTTGATGGACACTAATGCTAAGCTAATGAATGCTTGGTTTCTCAATTTGGACAAATATTGAAGGAATTAGAGCAAATTGTCTACTGGTTTTTCTGGTTTTTCCAAAAACAGAGAAAGGGGTTTTCAAAAATTGATATGTACACGTCAGATGGTGTTGATACTCAACATTGAGGTTCATTAGGTGTCAATGCAAGTTTCCCATACTTGATTGCACCATTACATTGTGATTTGGAGCCTTAGAAGGCGTGTCAATTCAGGGTATCCCGCACTGAGTGAGTCAGTTCATCTTGGATGATTACAGGTTGATTTTCTACATCAAATTTGGAGTTTGTTGGCTACCTTGGAGTATCTAGAACATTCATTGGAGTGTGGTTGAGCTGAGGAAGGCTCATTTATAGATTTGAAGTGTGCGGAAGGTGTACGCATTGAGCAACATGTCGGACAATCCAGTTCAGATTGTTGGTGAAAAGCTGGATAGGAAGAACTTCGAGGCATGGAAGTACAAGATAAAGAGTTTCTTGAAAGGGAAAGGATTTTGGAATCTCATTACAGGTGCTGAGCCTGAGCCTGAGCCTGAGCTACCTCGGCAACCTACACAGCAGTAGCTTATTGCTCATAAGCAATGGTCAGAGAGAGCATTCAAAGTGCTGCATTATTTGTCTATATGTATTTCTGATGCTATGCTCATACACATTCAGGATGCTGAGAATCCCAAAGATGCATGGGATACTTTGGTCAAGATGTTTGATACAGATACGAGTGCTCGCAAGTCTCAGTTGCGACAGCAAATACACAATGTGAAAAGGAATAAAAGGAGCATACATGATTATGTGCAAGAAATCAAGAAGTTTGTAGATGCATTGGCCACAATAAATGCCCCCATGCCTGATGATGATTTGGTGGATATTACCTTGCGTGGTCTTGGCAAGGAATACAAATCCTTTGATACATCTATCTCAGTGAGGAGTACAGGTCTACCCGACTTTGATGAGTTGGTTTTACTCTTGTTGGTTGAGGAAATCAAGCTCAGTGATTCATTTCTAGATGCATCTTCTAGCCATGATGATGGTAGAAATCAGGCTTTCTACTTTGGATTTCAAAGCTTTTACAGAAAAGCAATATGGCTGTTGGATTAAATGTTTGAGAACAGATGGAGGTGGTGAATACACCTCAAAGGCTTTTGAGCATTTCTTGAGGAAGCATGGAATAAGAAGACAGTTGACTTGCAGGTATACACCTCAGCAGAATGGTGTGGCTGAGAGAAAGAATAGAGTCATATGTGAAGTGGCAAGGGCTATGCTCAATGAAAAGAGCATGTCAGATTACTATTGGGCAGAAGCATGTGCTACTACAGTGTATATACTGAACAAAACACCTACAGCAGCCATTCATGGAAGCACGCCAGAGATGCGGCTCACAGGTTACAGGCCAGACATTGGACATCTTAAAGTTTTTGGATGCATAGCTTATGTACATGTGCCTGATGAAAGAAGAAGGAAGTTGGATCCTAAAGCAGAGAAATGTGTATTTGTGGGATATGCACAGGATCGAAAGGCATACAAATGTTATAACCCTCAAACTAGACAAGTGGTCATCTCACAAGATGTGGTGTTTGATGAGCTTGCTAGTTGGTACAAAGCAAAAGATGAGGGTGTTATTGAGTCACTTGAGGCTGATGTGCCTGTGAACTTGCCATCACAAGCAAGTTCTAGTTCTACTACTATGTCTGGGCCAGCAGCAGCAGAAGCTGAGAGTAGCAGTGTACGTCCATGGTCAGGACGTTTGAGGCATGAGAGTGTGAGCACTGGGAGTAGTGCTATGGATAAAGGAAAGAAGAAGGTCGAAGGAATTGGAATCACAGGTTATGAGTCATCTAGTTCAGAGAGTTTGGATGAAGAGCTTGGCATACCTGTTTTACGCACACCTGGTGCTAGATAGGACAGATATGTGCCACCACATGCTAGAGTTACAGGTGTACAGAGTGACCCGCATGCATTGCGGAGATCCCAGAGGGTCAGATATCCTGTTGACAGGTCGACATGTAGAGATTTTGCTATGCACTATGCATACATGACATCTATGGTGAAGCATGTGGAACCTACATGCTATACAGAGGCTATTGGAGAGCATGTATGGGAGAAAGCAATGGATGTTGAGATGGATGCATTGGTCCATAATGATACATGGGACTTAGTTGCATTACCAAAGGACAAGAATGTTATTGGATGTAAATGGGTTTACAAAGTGAAGTGCAAATCTGATGATTCTATTGAGAGACATAAAGCAAGATTGGTAGCAAAGGGTTATGCACAGACCCAAGGATTGGATTATGATGAGACGTTTAGTCCAATGGTTAAGATGGGCACAGTGAGAGCAGTCATTGCTATGGCTGCAGCTAATGGCTGGGAAATGCATCAGATGGATGTCAAAAATGCATTTCTAAATGGAGACCTACAAGAGGAAGTGTACATGGCACAGCCAGAAGGGTATGTACACCCTAGATATCCCACTCACGTATGCAGATTGAAAAAGGCATTGTATGGTTTGAAGCAAGCACCACGTGCTTGGAGTGATAAGATGAGTAGATATCTTATCTCACTTGGTTTTCAGATTTCTACAGCAGATTCTTCACTCTATGTGAAGAAGACACAGCATGGGATTGTTTTACTCGTCATCTATGTGGATGACTTGATTATCACAGGTGATCATAGTGCAGATGTGATGCATGTCAAGAAAGCTTTGAGTGGGCAATTTGACATGAAAGATCTTGGTGAGTTGAGATACTTCCTTGGCATTGAAGTGGTGAAAGATCATGGAGGTACTTGGTTAGTACAGCGCCAATATGCATTGGATATGTTGGCAAAGCATGGCATGACAGGGTGTAAGCCTATGAGTACACCATTGGAGCAAAATGTGAAGTTGCGGGCTGCTTATGGTGAGGAATTGGATGATCCTTCTATGTGCAAGAAGATGGTTGGTAGTCTCATATACATGACTATCACACGCCCAGATTTGAGTTATGCAGTGGGGCTAGTCAGCCAGTTTATGCAGAGCCCCAGGAAACTACATTTGGATGCAGTGAGACGCATCATGAGATATGTGAAGACCACAGCACATTATGGTCTATTTTATGAGAGTGGTAAAAGCTTGGACATACATGGCTACACAGATGCTGATTGGGCAGGTAGCGCATATGATAGGAGGTCTACTAGTGGATATGCTTTTACACTTGGAAGTGCTATGGTGAGTTGGAGTAGCAAAAAGCAACCTACAGTTGCTTTATCCAGTACAGAGGCTGAGTACAGGGGTGCAGCCATTGCTACTTGTGAGGCTATATGGTTAAAGAGTCTCTTGACAGATTTATGTGAGCCCATTGGTGGCAAAGTTGTCATTCATTGTGACAACATGAGCAGTATACAATTGGCAAAGAATCCAGTGTTTCATGCGAGGACCAAACATATAGAGGTCCATTATCACTTTGTCAGAGAAAAGGTGCTGGATGGTACAGTTGATCTTCACTATGTGAAGACTGATGAGCAGGTGGCAGACATCTTTACGAAGCCACTTAGCAGGGAGAAGTTTGAGTACTTCTGGACTATGTTGGGAGTACATAGGATGAGCTTGAGGCGAAGTGTTGAGAGTCTTGATATCCCAAGCTCATCTACATCTTCATCGACAGTACATCATGAGCTTGAGAGGGGCTGTTGAGATTCAAGCTCGATGTGTCAGTGTGAGCCAGCTATGCTATCTGCTGGCAGATTAGGTAGGAACATGTGCGAGACATAAATGACCGCGTGTCCAGCTGGTCATAGTGTGTGGACATTAGCTAGGGTTAGTAGAGTGTGGACACAACTCATTGTGTGTTGTGTGGATTATGGATTAGTGCATTATGCTTTGTGTGAGAGTGGACATGGCTTCCCTCTATGGTTAGGGTTTGCAATATACATTAGGGTTTGCTCCTGTGTGTGTGTCTCCTCCCCCTCTACCGTTCTTTTAACAATTTTCTCCTCTCCATTGACAATTCTCCACACAACCCCTTTCTCATTAATGTAAATTTGATCTTAGTATGCCATGTATGAAAGTTTGTTCCTTCAAATTTATATATCTTGGTGACAATTAGGGAAGGTCTTACCTCAGAGAGGTAGTGTCTAGTCCCTTTACAAGAAATAACTGATTAATGTTAGGATTAATTCCAAATAATTTGAGTGATGAGCCCCTAGAATTAGATATGCATGAGAATAAATGAACAAATTCTAAAAATTTGGAGCAAAATCTGATTCTGACGGCTGATTTGAACATCTGACTCAACCAATTGACTTAGATAGCTAACCCCAAAATCTGATTCAGTCAGTTGACTCAGATAGCTGACATAGAAAGTCTTACTCTGATATTTTTCTCAACCAACATTATGCTGATGTAGTTAGCTGACTCCAAGAGCTAAGTCAACGAGCTGATCATGACTCGTGTAGCTGACTCCGAAATCTGATTCAGAGAAAGTAAATTTTATCAAAAAGTAAACCTAGCCAAATACGGTAAACCTGGCTTTAAAAAAAGACTAGCCAAGAAAGTCGGTGTCAGTAGCACATTGTTAGTGGAAACCAAAGGTCATTTGATTGTCAACATCACATAGGTACTTTTCACACTTACAAACACCACCCTCTTGGTGTCAAAATCTCATGAGATCTAGTATGCTTCACGTAAAACATATGAATGTACTCCACACAAAAACTTGTATCCTAGTTCTCTTCCATCATGGAGAAAATAGGGCTAGAACAGGGCACTTTAACTAGTTTAGATGTTTGAAACAAAGCAACACTAATAGTCTAAATCTCCTACCGTCCACAGCCCTACCAATTGCAAAACTCGTAATTGCAAGGATTCCACTCTGCAAACCTTGTTCCCTACTATCTCCCACCTCAATATCCCCTTCTGGCAGCAAAACACTAGTCCACACAACCCTTAAGAACTACCTGTTGGACAGCCTACAACCCACAGCCCCATATGAAAAGACCAAGAAAGAGATAGGAAACACTAAGATTGAAGCTTAATGCTTCAAACTTCTACACCCTTGATGCTTCAAAAGGTTATGTATAGACACCAGTTATAAATAAAACTCACTCCTCACCAAGAATCATGATTTACACCACATCAACATCATCACACACACCCACAAAACCATGATTTCATCTTTGTCCCCTTAATTGTGAGGGGCTACACACAGCCTATGGACCTACATTTTGTAAACAAGATTATTCACCACTACAACCCACAGCCTATAGTACCAGATATCAAACACTCAACAAACACAACCTGAACAAGCACCAAAAATGCTATTATCCAGATTGCAACAACTAGAAACAACTCTAAAGCAACAACATGTGGAAAGGTATGTTGATCAAAAGTAAAAATTTGAAGAGAACTTTGTTATTTAGGCTTAGTATAATCTCCAGATAGATATTCTCTTCTCTCTACTTTTATCCTCCACTCGAGATGCTCTCCCTACATGTCACATGCACGTCACATGCACACTACTTAAGCATGCATAGTTGCAAACTGGCATAGCATCTAAAGTATGCAGTGTCACCATCAATCAAAGCATTATATAATCACAAGGAGAATGTGAAATTACTATACCTCAACCTCGTCTCATCATCAAAACTATGCGTGAGGAGGGAACATGCATCTAGCATCATGTGGACTTCAGCTAGAGCATGGAAGCCCATAACCACTTTCACTTATCGAAACATCAACAAAATGTATAGGAGAAATCCATACACCAAGATTCAACTAAAATATCCTTCAACAAGACCTCCATGAGCCCTCAAAGATGGCTGTAACATGGGAGTTGGAGATGTTTTGAAGTAGACACTAAGACTTCTATTCAAGCTCCTCTTAGTAGAACTAAAAAGGACGAAGCTCTGTGGATTTGTAAATAGACATGTATAAGACCATATATCAAGTTTCATGCCCAACTGCCAAAGGAGAAGGCCTCCAAGAACCATCAAGTCCTTGAAGTCCTTATGTAGTCCTGAACTACACCTATAAGGTAGGTACTTTTCACACCTCCAAAACACTTGCCTTTTGGTGTTAAAATCTCATGAGATTTGGTTTGATTGAATTAAAACATAAGGACATAATCCACATAAAACCTTATACCCTAGCTATTTTCTAGCATGGAGAAAATGGGGATGGGAAGAGGGAACTTTGACTAGTAAGGATTTTTGGAATAAAGCAACACTGCTAGTCCTAATTTCTTACCTTCCACACTCTGATCAACTGCACAACTCATAATTCCACTTTTGAAACCTTTTCCCCTACTATCTCTCACCTTAAACATCCCTCTTGGCTCCGAAACACCAGTCCACACAGCCCTTAGAGCTCCTTGGTCACCTACAACCCATAGTCCATAAGAAAACACTAAGAAAGATATAGGAAGAAACTCTAAGATTCAAGATTGATGATTTAGAATTATGCACCCCTAAGTCTTTAGAAGTTTGGGTACATAAACTAACTATAAACATAACTTACTCTTCACTAGGCATCACAAGTAAAACCACATCAGTATTATCACATATACCCTCAAAACCATAATTTCACCTCTGTCCCCTTGATTTTGAGGGGCTTCACACACCATGTAGACCTAGATTTTGTAAACAAGAGTATTAACCACTTTGATATAGACATAAACCTACTGTACGAGATATAAAAAACCTCAAAAATAACCTCAACAAACACCAAACAATCTGCTATCTAGACTGTAACAACCAAAAATAAGAAACCACCAACAAGATGTGGAAAGATATGATGATCACAAGTAAAAACTAGAAGAGAACTTTGTTTTTAAGCCTTGGTATAATCTCCAAATAGATATTCTCTTCTATACATACAGTTCAATCCAGACGCTCTCTCTACATGTCACATGCACACCCCTTAATGGGTGTATAGTGACAAGTTGGCATAGTCTTAGGAATGTAAAGTAGGAAATGTCACCATCATCCAAAGCATCAGATGAGCACAAGGATAATGTGAAAGTAGTGTACCTAGACCTCGTCATCATCACAACCATGTGCCCGAGGAGGATACATGAATCTAGCATCATGTCAACCCCACTTGGAGCATGTCGGCCTAGAACCACTTCCACTTGTCCAAACACCACCATACTTGATAGGAGTAATCCTCTATTTTTTTTCTACATGCATACGAAGATTGAACTCAAATCTACTTCAGCAAGCTCTCCATCAGCCCTCCGAGATGGTTGGAAGCTGGTAGGAGCTAAAGATTCTTTGTAGTACACTAACCCTTCTACTACACCTCTTCATTTGACCCAAAAGGATGAAATTGTGCTAATTTGTTTCTTGACTAGTATAATATTCACGTATTAAGTTTCATGCCCAACTTTAAAGGAGAAGACCTCCAAAAAGCCTCCTATAAGTCCCTGAGGTCCTTATGCAGTCTTAAACTATAACAGTTATTATCAGATAGGTCCTAGATTTGGTATGCTTCAAGTAAAATATATGGAAATACTCCACAAAAAACCTTGTACCCTAGTTCTCTTCCAACATGGAGAAAATTGGGTTGGAACATGGCACTTTGACTAGTTTGGATATTTGAAACAAAAAAACATTGATGGTCCCAATCTCGTACCTTCGACACCCCACCAAGTACAAAACATGTACTTTCAAGGAATCCACTCTGCAAACCTTGTACCCTACTATGTCTCACCTCAAGCTTCCCTCTTGGCTCCAAAACACCATACCACACAACCCTTAGAGCTGTCTGCTAGACAACCTACAACCCACAACCCATAAGAAACACCAAGATAGGGATATGAAGAAACACTACGATTCAAGATTGATGCTTGAGACTTTTGCACCCCTAATAATTTAGAGCTTTAGTATAGACACCGGTTATAAACAAAACTCACTCTTCACGAGGCATCACGATTTATCACACTTATTTTAAACTCTAAAATGGGCCTCCTAAGGGTTTAGAATATTAGAATAAGATGCTCTCTCAACCAATGAGCTTAGGGGATCCTTTATGGAGATTTTAAATTTACCTTTTGGAGGGAAAGACATATCTTGAGCATATCAACTCAAAATTTGTCAGAGATGATATATTTGGAACCTACTCATTAAGAGCTTTCCCAACGATATGTCACATGAGGGGGTTTTGACATAAGGTGGGGAAGGTTCACCCACGATTGCTATTTTTATAGTCCTTGATGACATGGCATTCCTTCAGAGGCCCATGTTTTAGTCCAAAATAATCCCAATGAAAACCACATCAACATCATCACACACACCCTCACAACCATGATTTTACCTCTGTCCCCTTGATTGTTGCGAGGGGCTACACATAGCCTGGTGACCTACCTTTTGTAAACAAGAGTATTCACCACTTTGAGACATACATAAACCTATAGTACTAGATATCAAACACCCTTAACACAACCTCAACAAGCACCGAGTCATATGCTATCTAGACTGTAACAACTAGAAACAAGACCAAACCAACAAGATTTGGAAAGATATTATGTTCACAACAAGTGATAACTAGAAACCAACTTTGTTATTCATCCTTAGGATAATCTCCAAATAGATATTATGTCCGCTGTGGCTCTCTCCTCTAGTGAAGATGCTCTCCCTACACGTCACATGAACACACCCCTTCAGGGTGCACATTCACAAGTTGGCATAGTCTTAAGCATCTAAGACATGCAATGTCACCATTACTCAAATAATTAGATAAGAATAGGGAAATTATGAAAGGAGTGTACCTCGACCTCATTATCATCAGAACCATGTGCCTAAGGGGGTATCATGTCAACCTGAGCTGGAGCATGTTGACCCAGAACCACTTCTACCTGTCTAAACACCACCAGACTTGAGTGGAGTAGTCCTCTACTTCTTCTCCACCTGCACACCAAGATTCAACTCAAATCTCCTTCAGCAAGACATTGATAGAGTCCTCTAAGATGGCTGTAAGCTAGAAGGTAGAGATGCTTTGGACCACCAGACACTAATTGCACCTCCGCCATATACCCAAAAAGGATGAAACTGTGCAGATTTTCTCCTTGAATATGATACCCACGTATTAAGTTTCACTCCTAACTTAAAAGGAGAAGGCCTCCAACAACCTGTAAGTCCCTCAGGTCGTCCTTATGTAGTCATCAACTGTAGCAACTATTAGATAGGTACTTTTTACACCTGCCTCCTGGTGTCAAAATCTCATGATATTTGGTACGCTTAAAGTAAAACATATTCATGTCATACTCTACACAATACCTTATATCAAAGTTCTCTTCTAGCATGGAGAAAATAGGGATGGAATAGGGCACTTTGACTAGTTTGAATTTTTGGAATGAAGCAACACTGCTAGTCCTAATTTCTTATTTTCCACACTCCGACCAACAACAAAACTTTTACTTGCAAGAATTCCACTATGAAAACCTTTATCCCTACTTTTTGTCACTTGAAGCTCCCCTCCTAGGTCCAAAACACCGGTCTCCACATAGCCCTTGAAACTGCCTATTGGATAATCTAAAACCCACAACCCACAAGAAAATACCAAGAAAGAGATAGGAAGAAACACTAAGATTCAAGATTGAGGCTTAAGAATTCTGCACCCCTGATGTTTTTAAAAGTTGGGTACAAACAAAAGTTATAAATAAAACTTAATCCTCACCAAGCATCACAAGTAAAACCACATCAACATCAGCACACATACCCTCAAAGCCACGATTTCACCTCTATCCCCTTGACTGTCATGGGTTGCACAAAGCCTATAGACTTGCATTTTGTAAACAAGAGTATTACCCACTTTGACTCGACATATATAAACCTATTGTAACAGATATCAGACACCTCAATTACAACATTAACAAGTACAAAACCAAGCTATTGTTCAAACTATAACAAACCAAAAATAAGAAAAAACCAACAAGATGTGGAAAGATATGATGATGAGACAAGAAATACTGGAAGAGAACTTTGCTATTCAATCAATATAATTTCTAGTTAGATAGTCTCTCCTCTTTGGCTGTCTCCTCCATTTTAGATGCTCCCCCTACATGTCACATGCACACCCCTTAAGGGTGCATAGTGATAGGTTGGCATAGACTTAATGCACACAGTGATAAGTTATCTAGTCTTAGCCACCTAAAGCACGCATTGTCACCATAAGTCAAAGCATCAGATTAGAAAAGAGAAAATGTAAAAGCAGTGTATGTAGACCTCATCATCCTCACAACCATGTGACTAAGGAGGATACATGCACCTAGCATCATGTCAAGCCTAGCTGGAGCCCATAACCCCACTTCCACTTGTCCAAACACAACCAAATTTGATGGGAGAAATCATCTAATCTTGTCTATGTGCACACCAACCTCCAATGCAAATCTCTTTGAGCAAGCCCTCCCCCAACCCTCCAAGTTGGCTGCAAGCTAGTAGTTGGAGATCCTTTGGACCAAACACTATTCCTTCTATTGCACACCCTCAATAGACCCAAAAAAGGATGAAACTGTGTAGATTTTTTCCTTGACTTGTAAAAGATGCACATATCAAGTTTCATGCCCAACTTCAAAAGATAAGGCCCCTAACAGCCTCTAAGTCCCTCACGTCCTTATGTAATCCTTAACTACAACAGTTATCAATCAGATAGGTAGTTTTCACACCTACAAACTGTTGGCTATATATATAGAGACATTCTATATATAGCCAACATGTTGGCTATATATAGAATGTCTCTATATATATAGCCAACACAAACACCTACCTTCTCTTGGTGTCAAAACCTCTTGAGATTTGATATGCTTAGAGTAAACCATAAGGAAATACTACACACAAAACCTTGCACCCTAGTTCTCTTCTAGCACATATAAAATAAGGCTAGAACTAGGCACTTTTACTTATTAGATGTTTGAAATAAAGCAACACTCCTAGCTCTAATCTCTTGCCTTCCACATTCCCACCAACTGAAAAACTTATACTTGAAATGATTCCACTATGAAAAACTTTTTCCTTATTATCTTTCACCTCACGCGTCCCTCCTGGACCCAAAACACCACTCCACATAGCCCTTAGAACTGCCTACTAGCCTACAACCCATAGCCCAAAAGAAAACACTAAGAAAGATATAGGAAGAAACTTTAAGATTCAAGATTGGTGCTTTAGAAATTTGCACCCCTGATTCTTTATAAGGTTGGATACAAACACCAATTATAAACAAAACTTACTCCTCACTAGGCATCACGGCGAGTAAAACCACATCAGCATACCCTCAAAACAATGATTTCACCTCTATCCCATTGATTATGAGGGGATATACATGGCCTCTAGACCTATCTTTTGTAAATAAGAGTATTCACCACTAGGCATCACAAGTAAAACCACGTCAACATTATCACACATACCCTCAAAACCATGATTTCACCTCTATGCCCTTGAATATGAGGGGCTACACACAGCCTCCAAACTTGTCTTTTATAAACAAGAGTATTCCCCACTTTTAGAGAGAGATAAACCTATTGTACAAGATATAAAACACCTCAAACACAACCTCAACAAGGACCAACCAGGATGTTGTTCAGGTGCTATAACAACCAAAAACAAGATAAAACCAACAAGATGTGGAAAGATATGATAAGCACAAATAAAAACGAGAAGAGAACTATGTTATTCAGCCTTAGTGTAATCTCTAGATAAATAGTATCTCCTCTTTGGCTATCTCCTCCAGTCGATATGCTCTCCCTATATGTCACAT
Organism: Cibotium barometz; assembly: GCF_041138505.1. NCBI lineage: Eukaryota > Viridiplantae > Streptophyta > Polypodiopsida > Cyatheales > Cibotiaceae > Cibotium > Cibotium barometz. The sequence continues at coordinate 12,337,176 of NC_141076.1, forward strand.
GCACACCCCTTAAGGGTGCACAGTGACAAGTTGGCATAGTCTTCAGCATGTAAAGCATGCAATGTCACCATCAGCCAAAGCATTAGATGAGTAGAGGGATTTTGTCGAAGAGAAGGGGGCTCAGGACCTGTAATTGTTTCATATTATTGTGAGTATCCCCTTCCTCTTTATGAATGCTATCTTCATTCAATATCACTTAAAGATGAGCTACCAGAACCTCTAGATCATACCTTTGCATAATCCTTTCTATGTCCACTTCAAAAAGCGATTAGTAGATCTGGGTTCTCCTTCAAGATCTGCTCTTCTTCATCATCTTCTACACCTAGGTAGTTTAGGCCCTCTTCATGCATTGGCCGGCTTTTTGGGTTTAGCCTCTCTTTTCCTGCTGAAATGCAGATTTTCTTTTTGTGTCTCCTAATTATGATCTTGTTTGTCTCCTAGTTGTGCTTTATCCTTTCGCTCTTGAGCCATGGCCTTCCTAGGAGCATGGGATATGCATTTGCTATTTCAGTCATCTTGAGAACAATGAACATAGCAAATAGCGAGTCATGAAAAATGTTCACGAGTCGTGTGAGTAGTCATTTGCAAAAGGCTATCTTGATTTTTCACCAGTCTTAAATATTGATCAATTTCACAATCTTTTGGAGATATTAAAGAGAATAGTTTTTAGAACTTTTGCAAAATAAGCATAGTTTCAAAAGTCTTTTAAAAAATGTACATATTGCTAATTTAAAGGTGAAAAAATTACACTTTTCATGTCAAATAACAAAATGAAAAAAACAAGGTCAATCACAAGATCTAAAATTTCTAATAATTCATGCATATCTATGTAATGTATAATACATTCTTTACTTAGAATTATAAAAATGTGCTTTTACTTCTAAAAGAACTTAACTAACTTCATCCCAATAATTGAATTAGAGTATATATTTAATCTAAAGATAAGTAGGTATATGGAGTCCATAGACATAGAAGAGCCTTATTCAAAAAAACGATTTCTCTAGATTTAGCTAGAAAACCTACGATCCAAACGATCAAATTCTAGACAGTAGTGGTGAGTACTACAATTTATGAGTTTACTTTATTTTGATCTAATATTTTGATTTAGAGTTATGGTCTTTGCTAAAACATAGTTTTTAGTTTGTAATAGTTAGATTTTGAGCAATAAAAATAACAATAGTTGTCGTTTTAAAACATTGATGTAAATTTTGATTCTAGAATCCACTTTGTCGACAAAGTGGATTCTAGAATCCAAAAGACTGACATTTATATCATGATAGTGGAGTTTTCATTCGAAAAAAGAGAGATTTTGATCCATAGTGAACAAAAAATTCACTTTTATTAGATGTAAAATTTAGTCCGCAGATGGAATTTTTTTCCATTGATGAGAATTTGGATTCTAAAATCCACTTGGATTCTAGAATCTAAATTTTCATCAACAAATTGAAATTTCAGTCAACAAAATTTTCAATCCATCAATAAAAAATTGGATTCCACAATCTAAGTGGATTCTGGAATCCAAATTCTCATCGACGGATTTTTTTTCTATCTATAGAAACAATTCCATCAACAATTTTTTCCCCATCTCAACGGAATTTGTTTCCCATGGACAAAATTTTTCCCCGTCAACTAAATTTTTCCCATTGATGGACTAAATTTTTTGTCTAATAAAAGTGAAAATTTTACTCATTATGGACCAAAGTTTCTCCTTTTTTGGACAAAAATTTCACTATCATGATAGAAACATCCATCTATCCACGGAATTTTGAATTTCGAAATCCACTTTGTATATTCTAGAATCCAAATTTTCATCAATTTTTCAAAAAGACAACTGTTATCATTTTTATGGCTCAAAATTTAATTGTTATAAACTAAAAATTGTGTTTTTGCAAAGACTATAACTCAAAATCGAACTACTAGATCGAAATAAGTAGACTGATAAATTGTAGTACTCACTACCATCTAAAATTTGATTGTTTGGATCGTTGGATTTCTATCTAAATCTAGAGACATCTTTTCTTTCAATAAACCTATTTTATGACCATAGACTCCATATACCTACCTGTCTTAATATCAAAAAATGCTTAAATGCAACCATTGAATCATTTTTGTATACAAAGAAAAATTAATTTTTTAGACAATGCACTAGCCCCATGTAAGAGAGTTTCATCAAATTATATAGGGTCTAAAAGTAACATCAATTTTACCAACTATTAATTTGTGGATAATATGCTATATACAACACGTAGTCTAGAAACACATATTGGTATAAAACTTATTCGTGCTCAAGGGAAAGTATGATCTAAAGATGCTTAAACAAAGAAGAAAAGCAAAGAAGATTTAAATTCGTTGACGTGTGGACATGCTTAATTTTCATGATATAGCAATTCTGTAAGATTCCTCCCCAGCCTTCGAGGTATACAGGAGTAAGAATCTCCCTTTCTGATCTTATAATTATTCCCTCTCTAAAATAAAAGAAAGTTTCTGTTGAAAAAAGGAAGACCCTTTCCCTAGAATACTTCTCAGGAGTCCCACCTGTTTTAAGGATTTAGAACAATGAGTTCAGAAGTGAGAATCGGTGTTTTGGATACCAAGGTTTTGGTTTTCATTCAAGTACGGCCCAAAAGAAGTTCTTTATCTCTTGGGGAGTATAAGAAGTTATCTCCCAGATATTGTGACCCTTATATCTCAATTCAATGAAAGTAGGTGACTTAGCCTACAAGCTTCTTTTATCTCCTCATCTCAAAATTCTTAATGCCTTCTATAGAAAAATGTGTCAAACTCAAATCATGGAAAGACGGTAAAACTTCAGTGGCAAGTTACCGTGGCTTCTAGGTTACGCTAGCTCCTTCCTTTATATAAGTCGTAACTTTTACTTGTCGCTCACAGTAATCTTACTCCCATCAATCTCCTTTGTTTCTTCATCTCCTTCATGGCTTGGCAACAAGAATTAGTTTTATCCCTGATGATTTCTCACCTTCAAGACGCAAGAGAGTCTATGAAGAAAGACTTTATAGAACAGTATGAGCGCTCATTTTTTCCTCACCTAGGAACTTCTGTAGCTCAGACCAAATGGCGGACCTATCAAAACATAACTAGGGTAACACCTTGGGGTCAGCAGCACTTTCGTAACAATGTCCGCTTGGCCATGGTTATTGAAGCTTTGGGTTTGGGTCCCCGATACTACTGCGTCATGAGATCAAGGCATCTTGGGTTTTCTGAGCGGGTCTTCTTACTGGCGTGTTTTCTTCCTCATGAGAAGATATGCCTTTATCCCGTTTTTGGCTTGCCTCTCAGAGGTCCTTTTGTTAGATCACCTCATACCACTGAGATAGGTGCGGCAATAACCAGCAGAATCATTCCCATAGATGAGTTACCCTATACTTGTGCAGCTTGTGAGTGCTGCTTTTGTGACCATATGATGGACGGGCTTATGGAAGTGTAAAGAGTTCTTCTATCTTTACTGTATAAGTTTCGAGAATGAATAAAGTTTAAATCTTGTTCTTATCTTGCTTTCTTTAAGACTTTTCTTGGTGGTTAATCTTGATTAAAATTTTTCTCTAAGTCTCATATTCGTGCATCTTGCGAAATTATCCCAGTTTGCGAGATGAGGACATCTCGCATTTTTTAAGTGGGGTAGAATGTAAGATTCCTTCCCCAACCCCTTTTTGATGTCTAACATATTCCCCTGTAATCAATTCCTTTTCTGAAATATAAGAGATCTTGTTTGTGGCTGTTTTAACCTAGAGAGAGAAAATATTCTAGAGAGAGAATATTCAGATTTTGAATATTTTTGGATAGAAAAATATCTCATCTTATTAAAATAAGTTCCCCTGAAACAGAAATTCAAAAAGAATTTTCCAATGTGCAATTAGAATTAATTAGAATAGGTATAAAGAACCTTAGTCTAAGGGTCTAGATTTTTAGAAATTTTTGGATTATGGTCCAATTAAGGTTCCTATGGGCCAATAGCATCAATCCATGTGTAGGGAGGAGATAAATCCAAATTGTAAAAGAAGATACCCAAAAATGAGTAAATGCTCACATAAGATGAAGAGTTGAAAATGTACAAGGTTTATTAGTAAAAAACTATGAGCAATATTAAAAATATGAGATATTTTGGGTATCCAAAAATGAGTAAATGCTCATATAAGATGAAGAGTTGAAAATGTACAAGGTTTATTAGTAAAAAACTATGAGTAATAAAATTTTGACACATATGTAAGGAAGGAGAGTTCTTTAAAGAAGGTGCATATTTCACATAAGATGAAGAGTTGAAAATGTACAAGGTTTATTAGTAAAAAACTATGAGCAATAAAATTTTGACACATATGTAAGGAAGGAGAGTTCTTTAAAGAAGGTGCATATTTCACATAAGATGAAGAGCTGAAAATGTACAAGGTTTATTAGTAAAAAAACTATGAACAATAAAATTTTGACACATATGTAAGGAAGGGGAGTTCTTTAAAGAAGGTGCATATTTCACATAAGATGAAGAGTTGAAAATGTACAAGGTTTATTAGTTTTAAAAAACTATGAGCAATAGAATTTTGACACATATGTAAGGAAGGGGAGTTCTTTAAAGGAGGTGCTTATTTCACATGTTTGAATGAGTTTTAAACTCAAAAATAATGTGATATTTTTATCTCTCATATCTCTTGAACCAAACCAAATTAAAATGGAACCAAATAGAATCAAAAAGTAACCAAACTAGGTCCAAATCTAGTCCAAATTCAACCAAACTGACTTGGAAAATTCTAGAATCAGTTTGTTTGGTTAGGAGCTCAATTTTTTTCTATAAATAGAAGCCTCCCCTTGTTGAAAAAAATATAGTGTCTTATGCATTGTTACTCTACTCCACCTAAGCCAAGAACTGTGAATTCTTTAATAATTCACTAGTTTTTGACACTTCTCTCTTTCTTAAATCCCCATTGGTGGCTCCATCAACATACTAAACCAATTGATTGGTTGGGGGCCTCTACCGTGAATAAAGAATCAAGCAAATTGTAAGGTAAGTATAGTGAATTTTGATCTTTCTATAATTTCTCAATGATTCTCTCTTCTCAACCCCTCTCAAGCTTGAGAAGCTTAATTGGTATGGTTTTTGAAATGCTATTGAAGTTAATTAATTAATGATAGTAAAGAATTACATAAAATTCTATTTATATTTAATTCTAATGGTTTTTCTCTCTCTCACTTAAGAAAGGGTCATACTCATGACCTCGGGGGGGTCACTCGTATAAATATGTAAGTATCACGTGGGTTCAACAGAAGGACATTTTAAATATTTAAAACTTACATAAATATATTTACAAAGGGGATTTATTTATTGTATTTTTAAAAAAAATTACAGATTTGAATAGGAAAGGATACATTATATTCACTAAAAAATTCACAGATAAGGGACTTTTTAAATAGGCCTTGAACGCACGTGATATAGAGGATTTACATATAGTGACCCCCCCGAGCTCATGACCCTTTTCAATCCAAATGAAGCTTTTCATAAGGCTTTTCCTTAATCCAAGATTAAGCTATGCTTGAGGAATCTGAAATGATGAGATGGAAAATGATGTGATGGGATGAGTATACATATAAATGGAATAAGTAATGTAGATTGATGAGGGATAATGTGAAAAAATGAGAGTTAATATAGAAACTGTATTTGTAAACTGTTTGTAAATGCTGTTTGTAAATGATTGTTTTATGTCAAGAATGCTGGGGGGAGCATTTTGGCCGTCTTGTGATTAAGGTCGTGATGATAAAGTTGCAACTGCTAACGGAGAGTCAATGAAGGACGTCTCGCGTAGCAAGGTCGGCCGAGGTCTTGACCAGCCTCAGTGCGATTAAAATGGTGAGCTTCCGGTACGGTGGATGAGGGGCCAAGGAAGCGGCCTATGAGTGAAGCGCTAGGTCACCTGCGAAGGATCCTAGAGGGTGTTGACCATACGGTGCTCGGGCTCTGGGTCGCCTAGGATACCCACGCGTGCGTCAAGGAAGATATTGGAACAAGAGTAGGAGTTGTTTTCTGAAATCGGGTATGGATCTGGTTGATTGACCTTGCTGGTCTTCAATGGATGAGTCCATGGCTCTTTATATGGATCTATTGGTTGATCTTGCTGATCTTCAACGAGAGTCCATCTTGATAAGTGATTATATTGCCGAGTATTAAGGGCTAGGAACTATCGAAACGGCCCCTGAGCGTTCTAGTTGCCAATGATGCCATAGATACTCTGATGTTTAAACTGGTTGAATCTGTGAAAAGGCAATTTCATATTGGGTGTGTGAGTGGTGTGACTAGTTTTATTTTTGCATGAACATCCGGCTAGGGGGCCTTGGAACTCTTTTCCTTGGTACCCGGGACAAAACCTAACCAAATTCTTAATTGGATCCCATCACTACAGTGGTTGGGTGGTTGGCTAACCCATGGGACTGGATGGGGTTAGGCTGGACTGATGGATCCGTAAACCGAGACTCAAACTTTTGTTTTTACGATAGATAAAATAAATCCCGGACAGTAACTGTTCTATGGATAGGAATCAACGGCTGTGCCTCTTGAATGGGGAAAAAAGCGTTGATCCCAATGATCCAAGTGCAAGTTTCTCCCTTGATCTGACCAAGTATCTTATAGATGTAATTGAATCAGCTCGATCAGAAATGATCTTGACTACGTTAGAGTAAAAAGCTATCCTGGTGGAATCGCCCGTGCTTTCCGGTAAAGGAAGTTTTTTCGAGTTCGGTTTTGGAACAACCGACGGATTAGTCTTTTGTCCGGATATCCGTGGGTGAGGCCCCGAATGTGGGACCCCTGTCCCACGCGAGAAGTGCTACTTCCGCTGCCGGTATCCTGAACCCGTTGCTCGGTGGGAACAGGGATCTCACAAATTCTTGTGTATGGATTTGAGTTAAAAAATTATGGACACTTGCACCAAAAAATAATTGATATTTCCAATGAATCTTCTAGTTGATTGGAAGAGTTTCTTTTCCTGTGTAATTCATTTTTCAATTGGACATTTTTGGGTTTAGAGTAAAATGTAAGAAATGTTTTATGCATTCTTGTTTCACAAAAGTAGTGGTTTTTTTTTAAATATTTGACATGAAAGTGTGTCTTTTGTCTCCATTAATTTTAAAAAAGATACGTTTTTGGTTTTTTTTTAAAATGGACTTGAGTTATCATTTGCATGATTTTGTTATCATTTTTCATGACTCGCTCTGTTACAGTAGTGAAGCTACATCTTGCTACTTCTCTGTGTTCTCATCTATTTATCTTGCTAGGTTAGACCCTTCTCTAGTCAGCCATGCGAATCTGGAATGGAGTGGGCTACATGTAAATAAACCCTAGCTTTGTAACAAAGCTATCTGATATTATATTCACCGCTGATTCATGATGGTTATTTCTAGAAGAGGTGTATCACATTTCTAGATTGTCTCCACATTTCTACATTGAACTACTCCTGTGTAAGGTGTTCCACATCCTACAATGGCATCTGTACTAGGTTCTCATTTGGAACTATAGCTTGAAGCATATTTTTCATGACTCGCTATTAGTAGTGAAGCTACATCTTGCTACTTCTATCTGTTCTCATCTATTTATCTTGCTAGGTTAGACCCTTCTCTAGTCAGCCATGCGAATCTGGAATGCACTGGGCTACATGTCAATAATCCCTAGCTTTGTAACAAAGCTATCTGATATTATATTTACCCCTGACCCTCTATCCATATTGACTCTTGTCTCACCTCTGATTCGTGATGGTTATTTCTAGAAGAGGTGTATCACATTTCTAGATTGTCTCCCTATTTCTACATTGAACTGCTCCTGTGTAAGGTGTTCCAGATCCTACAATGGCATCTGTACTAGGTTCTCATTTGGAACTATAGCTTGAAACATATTTTTCATGACTCTCTATTAGTAGTGAAGCTACATCTTGCTACTTCTATCTGTTCTCATCTATTTATCTTGCTAGGCTAGACCCTTCTCTAGTCAGCCATGCGAATCTGGAATGGAGTGGGCTACATGTCAATAATCCCTAGCTTTGTAACAAAGCTATCTGATATTATATTTACCCCTGACCCTCTATCCATATTGACTCTTGTCACTGTCTCACCTCTGATTTGATGGTTATTTCTAGAAGAGGTGTATCACATTTCTAGATTGTCTCCACATTTCTACATTGAACTGCTCCTGTGTAAGGTGTTCTAGATCCTACAATGGCATCTGTACTAGGTTCTCATTTGGAACTATAGCTTGAAGCATATTTTTCCTATAATTAGGAAACATATTTAGCATTTAATCTAACATGTTATTCAATTTCATCTTGCTGAGATTCTCCCACAAGTCTTATTCCTTGCTTTTCTCCTCATCAGCACGGCTGGCATGTTGACTTCTATACATTCTTATTTCTTTCTCTTTTGCTTCTCTTTCTTGCTCCTGACTTTCTCTCGTCAATATCCTTGTCTAGATTTACTCCATATTTCCTTCCTTCTCTTCCCTCAGGGCTGTACTTGGCGCTAGTTTTGGCAGTTTAGCATCGCTTTCTTTCTCGCACAATCGCTTCTTTTTTATTGATCAAGTTTTTTCTATCTGGATTTTCCATAAGATACTCTCCCACCAGGGCAGGCTTTCTTGCATCATTCTCACCATTCCTTATGTGCCCTACACTAACTTGGTGATTTGTTCTCGGACCTTTTGTTGTCTTACCCTTTGTTCTAGTTTCTTTGCTAGTTCCCGCTTGGCATTCCTACTTGTCTGCATTTTGACAAGTCCTTGAGATCTTGTCACAGCAATAACTTCTTTTGATGGATCCTCTTGTTTTTTCCCTACCTTATGGTACATCTATACCATATTGACACCCACATCATTTCCTGTTGTGGATTTTCCTCCCTTTGTGGCCTTACCTCCTGCAAATCTTGATGTGAGAAAAGATGCAGGGGGGGAAGAGAGCTTGAGCTCTCACAAGCACACACACACTCACAAAACCCTAATAGAGAACACACACGATGAGAGGCTGAAAATCTTCTTCTTCTTCACTCAACACTCAACACACCATATACAAGATAAGAGTACACACAATATGAAAGGTACTCAACCAAATACATACAAGGGTTCTCTATAGTGTGAACCCAACTAAATCAGCTAGCGCTATAACTATGCCAGTCTCTAGAATGGCTGTCACACAGCCTATCATCCCACTGACCGCATATCACCCATGATCTCACCAACCATGCCAGTGGTATAAGTGTGGGGCCTATCCCCCAAGCGGGTCATCAGTGTCCACCGCCTCACTAGATGAGCTCGATATCTTAACACTCCCCCTCGAGCTCAACTCCATCTCATGTACACCAAGCCAAGCCCTGAATCTGCGGAGCTTCTCTGTACCCAATGCTTTGGTGAAGATGTCAGCTACCTGATCCTATGTGCTGACATAAACAAGGTCAAGGTCTCCTACCAAGACCTTCTCTCTGACAAAATGGTAGTGGACCTCTATATGCTTTGTACGAGCATAAAAAACTGGGTTCCTGGCCAACTGTATACTGCTAATGTTGTCACAAAAAATGACAACTTGTCTATCCACTGATAGACCAAAATCTGCAACAAGTAGCTTTCTCAACCAAGCTATCTCACATGCTGCCATAGCAGCTCATCCTGTACTTGGTCTCTGTACTGTATAGAGCAACCGTAGGCTGCTTCTTGCTGCTCCAAGTCACAGCAGCACTCCCCAAAGAAAACATGAATCCACTAGTAGATCTTCTATCTGAGATACTACCAGCCCAATCAGCATCTGTGTACCCATGTACACATATCTCTGTCCCAGTCTCATAAAATATTCCACAATGCAAAGTAGACCTCACATACCTTAGTATGCATCTCAATGCATCCAAATGCGATTTTCATGCAACCTGCATAAACTGACTCACCAACCCAACAGCATAGCTCAAATCTGGTCTGGTGATCGTCATATAGATCAAGCTTCCTACTATGCGCCTATACATAGTAGGATCCTCCAAGATCTCTCCTGAATCCGCACTCAACTTGCCATTCTGATCTAGTGGCACGGAAATAGGCTTACAGCCTGTCATACCATTCTTGGATAACATGTCCAGGCCATACTGTCTCTGCAGTAATCCAATACCATGTGGTGACCTAATCACCTCAATGCCCAAGAAATATTTGAGCTCTCCCAGATCCTTCATCTCAAACTTCTGTCTAAGCAAGATCTTTACATCAAAGATCTCTGCATCATGGTCCCCCGTAATGATCAAGTCATCTACATAGATGACAACAAGCACAACCCCTCTATCACCATGTCTCACATACAGCGAGAAATCTGCATTGGCTACATGAAAGCCAATAGTGACAAGATATTCAGAAATCTTGTCAGACCATGCTCTTGGTGCTTGTTTTAAGCCATACAAGGCTTTCTTCAACCTGCAAATATGCTCGGGGTGACTCACATCCTCATAACCAGGTGGCTGCAACATATACACCTCTTCTTGCAAATCCCCATGCAAGAAAGCATTCTTTACATCCATCTGATGTAAAGACCATTGCTTTGACGCAGCCATTGCTATCACAGCTCTCACTGTTGCACAACTGGGCTGAAAGTTTCCTCATAATCAATGCCATATGTCTACGCATATCCTTTGGCTACCAATCTAGCCTTGTACCTGTTTATGCTTCCATCACTGTTATGTTTTACTTTGTACACCCACTTACATCCAATAGCTTTCTTGCCTTCAGCCAATTGCACTAAATCCCAAGTCTCATTTCCATATAGTGCATCCATCTCCTCATCCATAGCTTTCTCCCAACACACATTTCCAACAGCCTCATCAATGCATGTGGGCTCAACAACCTGCACAACTTTTGCCATATATGCATAGTGATGTGCCACATAACCATCATAAGTAAATCTCTGCATAGTGATGTGCCACATAACCATCATAAGTAAATCTCTGCACAGGGTTTTTCACTCTCCCTGATCTTCGTAGCTTTTTATTCATGGCTTCCATAGCCTTCTTTACACCAGGTGTTCTCATAGCTGGGATCCCAAGCTCCTCAATCAAGGCTCATCTCTGAGCCACTAGACTCTCCCATCAACATGAGAATGCCTTGCAGAAATGTCATGCATACTAAGGGACTCAACCACTTTCTCTTTGCCTTTACGTGATGTACTAATCAATAATTGTCCCATATTTCAGTGCCATTAAGGTGCTAGCGGAGTCATCAAAGTAACATCCGCCAATCCCTAGTCGGCATCGTTTATGGTTGAGACTAGGACGGTATCTGATCGTCTTCGAGCCCCCAACTTTCGTTCTTGATTATCGGAAAACATCCTTGGCAAATGCTTTCGCAGTAGTTCATCTTTCATAAATCCAAGAATTTCTCCTCTGACAATGAAATACAAATGCCCCCAACTGTCCCTATTAATCATTACTCCGGTCCCGAAGACCAACACAATAGGACCAGAGTCCTCTTGAACCAAATCTTCCACCTCCTCTTCCATATGTTCTGTTTATTTGAGGTCCTCTGGTGACCTAGTTGACGACTGGGGCTTGCTGCTATGCTACCTTTCCACCACCCTTAGGTTCCTAATTTGTCTCGGTGCATAGAGGGTGCATACTTGTCGGGTGCCTCTTAGCTGGCCCTCCTCTTTTTTATTCCCTTGATTGTTGCACCTCGTGCACCCAAACATCTGGTCTGAGTCTGGATTATGCGTGTCCTCCGGTAATCTTGGCTAGGGCGGCCCTTAGTCTTCTTGAACTTTCTCTGCCTGCTTCTTGCCTTTATTTTTCTGGGGGCTTCCGCTCTCTTCGGCATCCCACTCTTGATTGGATTCTAACTCTCATGTATCTTTTCCAAAATCTAATTTTTAGGTTTCTTCCTCTTGCCCTTGTTATTTTTCTTGGAGTCTTTGTTTGTTTGCTTCAAGAATTCTTCAACTCTAGAAGCTGTTGCCATCACTTGTCATATGAGGCCACACTCCTCTCACAAACCACTAGCTAAGCATGGATGAAGCGAGATGGTTGGGATGGTCTAGGCACATCAACATTACTCTAAATTCATCCTCTACCACTTTTCGAGCACCTCTGTTATGGTCAGTGGTTCCAGAATTTGTCTTTTGAGCTGTCGTGGAATCTTGTTTAGTAATCTTCTTCGATGGTGTAGTGGTGCTTCTTGCTCTACAGCTTCATCCTATTGATGGAGGTATTGCATTGCCCTATTTGAGCTCCCTTTGTTCTCCATGCCTTCTCCATTGTACTCTTATGACTCTCTAGTAAGCATTCATGAGACTAGTTAGTGTGTGCTATCTTTTTGGGCTTCTTTTGCCTAGATTACTCTACTAATTGTGTAGGAACTAACCTAGAATTGGCCTCTATCTCTCTATTCCCCTAGTTGGCATACCATTCCCCACAGCAAGATTGCCAAAAGTGTTGTTGTCTGGCTAGACCTTGCACTTGCATGGTTCCAGACCACCTACTCCACTCCGGAGAAGATGCAACTAATGCAACTAATGCAACTATGACCAATGCAATAAGATAATGCTAATGCATTGTGTTGCTGATTTGCCTAGGCTAAGAGAGTCATTTGTGCTAGCACAAAGGTCAATTTCTACATCAGGCAAGATTCGTGACATAGCTTCTGATATTGTTTCTAGATAGAAGTCACGTCCATATATGAATGGCTATGAATAGAGATCCCAGTTAGAAGACATATCCTAACAAGAAAGTTCTTAACACAGACTAGGAATCAAATAGACATATACACTACTAAAAATGGAGAATTTTAAAAACAATCACTTGTATCACTATAGCAAGGTCTTAGCCCCAATGTAAAATGTCATATCACAGCACCTTCATCTAGGACTGAATCATTGTTTAGCCTTGCTGATCCTAATGCTTTGATACGAATGTCACATTCAGAAGCTGAGAGGGTCTTCTTTGAGCCCTAAACACCATCCTAGAACATGCTTGATGCAAAACACATACATAAGATAGAAAAGAGAGAGGTATATATCTCAATATTTAGTATATTCCTTTAGTACAAAAAGGTGTATAGTCATGGAAAGCCTTTGGCTACCCCCTCAAAAGGTAGAAAGCCTAATTCTGATTCCTATTCTATGACTCAGCCTATGGGAGAGATGAATGATGAAAACAACGAGTAAATAATGCCTTAAATAGGATTTGGAAATCCTAGTGGACAAGTCAACTAGGTCCTAGACAAATCCTTGAGACAATTTGCTGCAATCCAATTGGCCATAGACCCTTTCATGCACTAAGCTGACAGCCTCATAAAACCTCCACTAGGCTTCCTTTCCCACACCAATAGCATATGCTCTAGAATATGGTTTTAATATTGTCTTTTATTTGTTTCCCTTCAAGGATCAATTGTGGGAATCGACGTACACATGTATTGCACATGACATATGCCCTTGCTTTTGCCCCACTACACTGACAATTCCAAGGCTTCTGCATTTGTTTAGGCTTTTTTTTTGGACTATACTATGTTTTTGTATGCTATAGCATGGCTAGCCCCCTAGGTGAAATGCATGGTCCGAATGGGCCTTCATTAGGGAGAAAATGGACTATAAAATGGGTCCTTTACTAATCAAAAAATTAGTACTAATCAAGATATCCAGCAATGGGAAGGGGGGGAGTGTTCATTCTATCCACTAGCTTTAGCTATAAAATATAGGGTAGTTATTACCTTTCTTAGCCTTGTCTCCCTATCTTCCACCTCTCTCTAGAGGTCACACTAGAGTTTAAGGCAAGGGTCGAATCTCCTTTTCAAAATGACATGGGCCAACATTTTTAAATAAAAAAGTGCAGCTCGGCCAAAAAAAAACCCTCAAATAACAAGATGTATTCTGGCATACACTCCTCCTTAAAATTCTCTAAGGCCTCTAAGTCTGTGGGGCTTAGATGGTTTGCCCCAATCCATCGATTTGTATTTATGTTCTCTAAGCATTCTCCACAACCCACCCCAACAATGTTCATTTGCAAGAAATTGCAAGTGGAACAAATTAACAATGTCTTGGAAATTGGATGGAATATTGTGGAGGGGTTTCAAAAAGGGGACATCTACTCGTGTGTAAAGTGGTGCCTTCAAGTGTGACCTTTCGATACTTGAAGACTCATCAGAGCTTATCCATTCGATTTTTCTATGAAGGATGGATGAAGAAGAATGGGAAGTGGGTTCCCTTGTAATCAAGTAAGGATGTGGATACACCCATAGATTTATTTGTGACTCTTCTTGATGGTTCAATTGAGGTGGTGAATGCAAGCAATGAATGGAGGTTAGGAGATGTTTGGGAGAATTTTCTAATTTTGGGATTTCAAATGTCCAAGAAGCAAGCATCAAGATTTGCCGCCCTGACGAAAGGTGAGCTTTGATATTTGTAAATTTGCATTGCGTTGTGTTTTTTTAATATGTTGTTTTTTTTATTATACTTGAATTTTCTTGTTTAGATTGGAAGACGTTTGGAGAAGAGCTTAAAGGTTTGTAAATACTGGAGGAACAGTTGGATGCAAATTCAACTTCAGAATAAGTGTCGCAAGTCGTTGAGGGGCTATTTGTCTTTTTTTAAAAATTAAGATAATTTTGTATCAAACCTATTATAAAATGATGGTTCCTTGTTGTGAATGACCACTTGTGTTATGTCTTGTCGATTTGATTTATATTTTTATATAAATTTTGGGTTATTTAATGGTCACTATGTTATTTAATGGTCACTATGTTATAGTATGAAATGCCCAATGTTTAATTTTGAGGTCTATAAATATAGGACCTCTCTTATTTTCTAATACTTTGTTCCGAAGTTCCTCTCTCTTTCACCTTTCATCTCTCCATTTCTAGCATTCTTCACTCCCTTTTAGCATGGACCCAAACATGGCATACGAGAGATTTCTCGAGTTCTTGAAGAGGACCGAGTGGCCTGACATAGAGGAACTTTTCTTTATCTTCTCCCACGAGATTGAGTTTGGAATGACCATCCTCTTGGTGGCAAAAGAGGACTACAAAGGTACTCTTGACTACATGGAGGAGGAAAGGAGGCTACACATGAGATTTTGGAGATTGAGCTTAGTAAGCTCAGCTCTGTGGTGATTGAAAGGAAGGAATTCCTCTTTTTACATGACCTAGAAAAGGTCTACAAGCCCAACCAAGGTGAGTGCCTCTCCTTGTTAGGTATGAATGATAAATTTTCCATCGACAACAAGGGTTCGAAGGCTTTGCAAACAAGGGCTTGTTCTAGTGTAGGGTGGTGTGCATGAGTCGGTGAGATGACCCTGAAATCAGTGTTTGCAGAGGCTGATCAAAGCCTTGTGACTGAGGAGGAGTTTCGAAAAGCTCAAGAACAATTGCCAGCAACCAAAGAGTCTGAGGATGCTACAATAGTGTCGTTGGAGGGACACAAGTCCTCCATTGATATTTGCAAGCCTGAGGTGGTTAGCTCTGATTTCAAACACACGATAAGATAAATTATGTATGAATCTAATTAATATAATTAATAATACTACTCGAATTTCACTAATCCTCTTTCTTGTGTGAAGCATATATAGTCTCTGTATATGCTTGGGCTCAACAACATAAAGGTGGCACACATGAGGGTTTTGGAAGAGATGATGCATTGGCCCATTACATATGGGTCGTATTGCACCTCCACACCTTGTTGTGGTGCACAATACATTCAGCCCCATGGAAAGCTTCTACATGTTAGCCCTCAACATACTTAGCAAGGTCCTATGCTTGTCAATGATTCTAAGAAATGCTAACAAGATAGTGCTCATCAACAAGGCTGCAGCGTACGCTGCCGTCCAAGGGGGTTACTCTTCTAAAGTGCTTGCACACAATGCAATTATAGAGAGTATTGGTGAGAAGGACCCAGATTATGTCATGAGTTAGCTTGAAAATTTATCATAGATACTGTGCTTGACAATCAAGTGGGTTTTTTTATACATAATGTCTACATAAAGTTTGAATAATGTAAGTTTTCATGATATGAGAGAGAGAGAGAGTGAGAGCCTTCGGATAACACTAGATAGCATGCATGTTTAGTTTGTGGCATCAATAATGATTAATTTGGGCCAACTTCCCATGATGTCCCCCTTGTCCTCTCTGACCACAATGAGTGTGTAGTTCTGTCTGATTTTGCCAACACCCAGCTCTAATTGATAGCAAGAAGATTATGTTGTCAATGCCATATTTTTAGGGACCCTTCCACTTAGCAAGATGAGGCGCAAGACTGTAGCTAGGCATCTCAAGAACATCATGAATTAGCTTGAAAATTTATCGTAGATACTGTGCTCGACAATCAAGTGGGTTTTTTTATACATAATGTCTACATAAAGTTTGAATAATGTAAGTTTTCATGATATGAGAGAGAGAGAGAGAGTGAGAGCCATCGGCGGATAACACTAGATTGCATGCATGTTTAGTTTGTGGTATCAATAATGATTAATTTGGGCAAACTTCCCATGATGTCCCCCTTGTCCTCTCTGACCACAATGAGTGTGTAGTTCTGTCTGATTTCGCCAACACCCAGCTCTAATTGACAACAAGGCCTATGTGTATGTGAATGTGACTACTTATAAATGCTTGTACTTAACAATTGGAGGTTACTAAATATAAAAATAGCCCTAACTCGAATGTGAATGTGACTACTTATAAATGCTTGTACTTAACAATTGGAGGTTACTAAATATAAAAATAGCCCTAACTCGAATAGGGTGACTTTTGCCTAGATAGGCTTGTTGTCTGGGCAAAAGTCACCTTGTTCAGGTTGGGGCTCTTTTTGTATTTTTTAGCTTCAGTTTTCATGTATAAGCATTCATATAAGATTATCTATAAATTAGGTGCTTAAAATTAAAGATATATAGTGCCTTATAAAGTAATATTAAGATCATAAAAGATACTCTTTTACATGATGAGAGAGTTCTTACACATGGAAAGAGAGAGTTCTTACATGAGTGTAGTTCTTACATGAGTATAGTTTCTCTAATTTAGCCATCAGCTTTAATTGATAGTAAGGCCTATTTATATGTGAATATAAATACATATAAATGTTTGTACATAACAATTAGAGGCTACCAAATACAAAAATAGCTCTAACAATCGGAACAAGGTGACTTTTGCCCAGACAAGCTTGTTGTCTGGGCAAAAGTTGCCCTGTTCAGCTTAGGACTCTAATTGCATTTTTAAGCCTTGAATTGTGATGTATAAGCATTTATATAGACATTATTATAAATTAGGAACTTAAAATTAAAAATATATACTGCCTTACAAAGTAGTATTAAGATCATAAAAGATGTGGTGCCTTCACACTGGGCCTGATATCACCTAGTTATCATACATTGCAAGTTTTGCTATCACCAAGAAATTTACAACTAAATAATATTAAAATAAAAAAATAATATTTATAACTAAATAATATTAAAACAAAAAAATATTAATACATATGGTTGAGAGGAAGGTTTAGAAAGTCGCCCTGTTCAGGTTGGGGTTTGTTTTACTTTTTGAAGCCTTCAAACTATACATACTAACAAGTGAAATACACAAATCACCCTTGTAAATGAAATATAAAAATAAAATTCATTTAATTTTTTTTTATACAGATACACATGCAATCAAGGCCTTGATGGAAAACTTGAGAAGCACTAAAAAGAGAATATATTAAATGAAGTTTTACATTGTCCAATCATGTCCATCATAAGGGAAAATATTCAAAGGTTATCACGTCAAATGGTGCATGCCAGCTTCTTCATGTCTTAGTTATGGAATTTAGTAAGCAATTGTAATGGTAATTAATGAACGGCAATAATTAAGATGAGAATATCATACCATGTAATATGTAATGGGAGGTATCTCCCCAACTCTCACTAACAAGCTTGATGAATTCTGTCACATCTATTTTGAACACACTTTGTTCTTCTTGAGTTGTGCTACTCTTTAACATAGTTGCTCACAACCTTGTCAAAGTAAGCCCACACCTTCTTTCGCTTGTTTTGTAGAGTTGGATCATCCTTGTTAAGATCTGTGGTGCACTTGCAAAGATCTTTCCAATGCTCCCATTGTTGCAGGCTCCTCCCTCGATCATTCATAGGATGCAAGAATCACCTCGCCTTTGCACCGCTCATTGACACTTGTTGAGCAACAATATGATGTGCCCCAGACTTCTTAAGATCTTTCACAATCTTTACACTCCCGCCATACACTCCCACTTGCTTTATTGCTTGGGTTGAGCGTGAGGCTGGCTACATATAGTGAATGCATAGTCAATGTGAATCTTAAGCAACCTATCAAAAATCCTCATCACTCATGGCGTGTATACTTTTCATTGGAAAAGGAAGAATTGGTGCCCAATTTGGATCCTTTGTGTCCCTATTGGGTGTTTCATCTAAATCAGAAGACAAGATCCCCTCCACCCATCGGAGCTCTTTGGCTTGAGAATTGACCGCTTCATGCACAATGGACACAGATGGAGGCATTGTGCACTATTGTCACAATTACACATGCATTTTATGGACTTTAAATCACCTAGATGCCAATCCACACGAAAGGAGCCCACACCATCCACTTCAAGCTCTTCCCCATTCATTTGTTATTTGATGACTTCTAGAATTTGACGGCATCGTTGAAGCATCCAATTCAACACCTCACTGTTCTCCTTTGGAACCTAAAAGGCTCCAAGCAACCAATTATCCTTCTCATATATTGAACACTGAAAAAAGGGATTTTATCCTTGTCCTTTGCATATGCCATTGCTTCATTCATATATGTGACTCCCATTCACTCAAATCTTTTCCCTTTTACTAGTTGAGCCTCATCCAACTTCAGTATAAGCAATAGGACTCCCTCTGATTCTACATATCACATAAACCAATCCAAACAACACATGTAATTCATGTCATTGATAAGGTAAATTTGTAAGCTAAACGATAAATGCTCAAACTCAACCTTGATGTGAAACCTTATAGAATCGGATCATATGTCATTGAAGGTTCTTTAGGTCCACAAAGAGGTTGTTGTATGTGTGGTATTGTACTTCAAGCCTTCTAGATGAATATACTCACCAAGGATTAATTTAACATCTGCATTGCTTGACTTCTTTTCTAATGATACTTTATAGGAAGGTGGAAGAAAGTTTCCTCAAATCCCTAGGGTACGAAGAGCTCCTTTGATGACTCCATAAATTCCCTCGTCGTAACCCTTGCGAGACTGATATCGGATTCATCACATGCATCTTGTACAACCCTTGCACTAATAAGAACCTTGATGTCTTGCATAATGTTCTGTGTAACCACCTCAACGACTCTCTTGTAATTTGGATCACGGATGATTGATGTTATCTCTTTGTTCTTCATCCAGGCTTTGAAAACATTCATAGTATCTCCCACACCAGATGCATCAGCTAAGAAATTCATGGCACATAACGAAACCACCATTAAATCTCTCAGGAAAAACCTTGAAATTAACATATACATAAAAAATACTCACAACAAAAAATTCCATGGAAACATACCTTGTTGCCATGACCCTATGTTTCATTGCGCCGCCTTGCACCAAAAGATTTTGAATAATAGAAAGATTTTGTTTATGCTCATGTCGTGCACCAATTGGTGTGTGCTACAACCTCCTTATTTTTCTTTGTAACCTAGATAATTTATCTCTTTGATTATTTATGAGTGTTTCTTGTTCCTTATTTTTCATGTCTAGGTCATGTGAATGTTTTTTAAAATCTTCAATAGTTGATTGAAAACTTGAATTAATTGAGTGTAAGTATTGGTTATGAAGACCACCACTAATAGAAAGTCTTTTACAATAACCTAAGAGCCCATTTTTTCCATCACCTACATAATATCGAATAAAACTAGTCAAATCACAAAATGATGGACTGTACTACAAGGTCAAAGGATCATAGGGAAAGAGATTCCCATCCACCCAAAGATCAACATTATTCTTCCCCTCATTTCTTAGTGTGGACATGGTGGAATTAGGTAATGGTTGCCTAACATATGGACGTTTTGCTAGTGCATAATCTTCATCTATACGAATGTGAATGTCTACTTTACACTTTCCACCATTCATAATATCATCTAAAGGCATGTCAAATTCAAGATGATAGAAAAATAAGATTAATAGAAGATTAGAAAAGAGATTTATATTAGATCATAATATTCTAAAATTTAGAATGATCCTAGAGAAATATAAATTAAGAGTATATAGATCTCTCTAAAAAAACCATTTTTGATATTCCAAATCTAAAGATTTCAGTCATGATTAAGAGAGATGATAAGAATGAAAGGAGTGGGGTGGCATTAAATGACATTAAAAAATTATACTAAATGAGATAAGGATTTGAAAATGATATAACAAAAAAAAAACTTTTCAATATATATATATTTGGGAGAAAAGTTTTAAATGAAAATACACTAAAATGTGAAAAGTATCAAAAAGTCATTATTTTAGTAGCCTCACTCTTCTATTTTGGGATATAAAATATTAGAATGCATCTTGTAATCATTAGATAGTATAGCAGTTAGGAAGATATGACAAGAGTGAAGATTCTGAGGAAGTTATGAAGATATGACAAGATTGTTATGAGGTAGTTATGACTAAGAAATGATATAAAAATTTCATTTTTTGGGTTTATATATGTATAAGGAAAGTTTTTTTATGGAAAAACTCAAAAAAATTAAAAAATAATTTTTGGGTCCCCCTTATGGGCGTGGTGATGCAACTTGCATTCATTTTTTGGTATAAAATATTAGAATGCACCTTGCAATCATTAGATATCATAGAAGTTATAAAGATATGAAAAGATTGTTATGAGGTAGTTATGACTAAGAAATGATATAAAAATTTTCCTTTTTGGATTTATATATTTACAAGGAAAGTTTTTTTGATGAAAAAACTCAAAAAAAATAAAATGTTTGAGAAAGTCAATTTTCGGGCCTCCCTTATGGCCGAAAAGTGAAACCTTGCAACTTGCATCTAATAGTAATGGGTTAAAATATTCTAAAACTATACACTATAAAAGTACTAAAAGCTAGTGAGACAAAGGATAAAATGTAGATGGTAGGACCTAAAAGGTTTTAAAAAATAGGAGAATCATTTGCTTTGTCTCCCACTATGGGGTCAAAATTAGCATTTTTAATCAAAAGATTACTAAAAATTAGGATTTCTTACACGGCCCATTTCATAGTCCAGATTTTTCCTTGGTATCAGAGCATAGGTTGGGCAGTTCGCACTTAATTACGGATGTTGTAGGTCTTGGGTGATTGATATTTTTCTTTTTCTGTGATACAGACAGAAGTTTATTTTCTTTGAAAAAAGCTTTTGTAAATTTTTTGTATAGTCACAAGATGACTCACAAATCCATTTTATGATAAGAAGACAAATTTTATGCAGAATAAGAGAATGCAGATAGGTCACATATTTATTGCCACAGATGATAGAAAAGGCGTGGCATGAAGGCTTATGTTTCTGTTATTTAGAAAAGGTTCATAAAACTAATGAGTACAAAAACAAGCCAGCATCACGTGAGGTGTGTGAGAGATTAACTACAGGAGATCAGTAAACAAGGCAAAATGTGTAAGACAATGTACATGGATTTTTAAGTAATGACAATGCTTGTGGAGCAAGAGGAAAAGCTACTGCAACAACTGTGGCCAAGGAGATTGAAGAATATGCACATGTCAATGCTGATAAAAAACAGAAGCAGGAGGGAGCACACACAAGAGAAGCAAACCCTAATCCATAACCATCAATCATAAGGAAGGAGAGAAGCCATAGTCATCATATCTCTCACACACACAAAGGAGAACACAACATAGTGTTATGTCCACACTACAAAGTAAACCTAATGTAATGTCCACACCACACATGACCAGCTGGACGCGGTCATAAACACACCACACGATATCTATCTACCATACTGTCACTCTATCAGCACCCATGTGCTATCCTCCAACTGTATACGAGCTTGACATTTCAACACTCCCCCTCAAGCTCGACATGTCCATCTCTAGGACTCCCAATCTAGTACGGAAATACTCGAACTTATCCTTACCAAGTGCTTTGGTAAAGATATCTGCAACTT
The DNA here is from genome assembly GCF_041138505.1 of Cibotium barometz. NCBI lineage: Eukaryota > Viridiplantae > Streptophyta > Polypodiopsida > Cyatheales > Cibotiaceae > Cibotium > Cibotium barometz. Next base: position 12,359,270 of record NC_141076.1, read on the forward strand.
GCTCATCTGTCTGTACATATGTCAAATCAACATGCCCATCTAGCACCTTCTCTCTGATGAAATGATAATGGACCTCAATATGTTTGGTCCTGGCATGATAAACTGGGTTGCTAGCAAGCTGAATACTACTCATGTTGTCACAATGAATGACAACGCTCATATCACTCTGTAACCTGACATCATCTAGCAACTTCTTCAACCACATAGCCTCACATGCAGCTATGGCTGCTCCACGATACTCTGCCTCTGTGGTAGATAAAGCAACTGTAGGTTGCTTTTTACTGCTCCAACTCATAGCTCCACTACCAAGGCTGAAAACATAGCCACTGGTAGACCGCCTGTCATATGCACTACCAGCCCAATCTGCATCTGTATATCCATAGACATGCATGTCTTTTCCTGCCTCATAGAAAGGACCATAATGTACGATAGTTTTGACGTATCTCAGAATACGTCTCACAGCATCCAAGTGAGGTTTACGAGGACTTTGCATAAACTGACTCACCAAACCAACTGCATAACTGAGATCTGGCCTCGTAATGGTCATGTAGATAAGGCTACCAACCATTTTCCTGTACATGGTGATATCATCAAGCTCATCACCCAAATCAGCCCTAAGCTTCATGTTTTGCTCTAATGGTGTCAACATTGGTTTGCATGCTATCATACCATACTTTGCCAGCATGTCAAGTGCATATTGCCTTTGCACCAGCCATATACCTTTGCTTGTTCTTATCACCTCAATGCCAAGAAAGAACCTTAAATCACCAAGGTCTTTCATATCAAACTCTTTGCATAAAGAGGCCTTAACCTCATCAATGCCTTTCCCACAATCACCTGTGATAATCAAATCATCAACATAAATGACTATCATCACGATACCATCATGTGTCTTCTTCACATAAAGTGAAGAGTCTGCATTTCCAACCACAAATCCAATACTGACAAGATATCTGCTGATCTTGTCACTCCAAGCACGAGGTGCTTGCTTCAAACAATAGATTGCTTTCTTTAACGTGCAAACAAAAGTCAGATATTTTGGATGTACATATCCTTCTGGCTGTTCCATGTACACTTCTTCTTGTAGTTCACCATTCAAGAAAGCATTTTTTACATCCATTTGATGTAAAGCCCAACCTTTTTGTGCTGCTAGTGCAATGATAGACCTCACTGTAGCCATCTTAGCCACTGGGCTGAAGGTTTCATCATAATCAAGACCATAAGTTTGTGCATATCCTTTAGCGACCAGCCTTGCCTTATGTCTCTCTAGGCTGCCATCTAACTTGCACTTTACCTTATACACCCATTTGCAACCAATTGCATTCTTTCCTTGAGGTAACTCAGCCAATTCCCATGTATCATTTTTGTCCAAATCATCCATCTCTTCATCCATGGCTTTCTCCCATACATGCTCTCCAATAGCCTCTGTATAGCATGTAGGTTCCACATGCTTTACCATAGATGTCATGTATGCATAGTGCATAGCAAAATCTCTATATGTCAATCTTTCAACTGGATATCTGACTCTCTGGGATCTCCGCAATGCATGCGGGTCACTCTATACACCTGTAACTCTAGCATGTGGGGGCACATATCTGTCCTGCCTAGCACCAGGTGTGCGTAAAACAGGTATGCCGAGCTCCTTATCCAGACTCTCAGAACTAGATGACTCATAACCTGTGATTCCAATTCCTTCGACTTTCTTCTTGCCTTTATCCATAGCACTACTCCCAGTGCTCACACTCTCATGCCTCAAACGTCCTGACCATGGACGTACACTGCTACTCTCAGCTTCTGCTCTGCTGGCCCAGACATAGTAGTAGAACTAGAACTTGCTTGTGATGGCAAGTTCACAGGCACATTAGCCTCAAGTGAGTCAATGACTCCCTCATCTTTTGCTTTGTACCAACTAGCAAGCTCATCAAACACCACATCACGTGAGATGACTACTTGTCTAGTTTGAGGGTTATAACATTTGTAGGCCTTTTGATCCTGTGCATATCCAACAAATACACATTTCTCTGCCTTAGGATCCAACTTCCGTCTTCTTTCATCAGGCACATGGACATAAGCTACACATCCAAAGACTTTGAGATGTCCAATGTCTGGCCTGTAACCTGTAAGCCGCATCTCTGGCATGCTTCCATGAATGGCTGATGTAGGTGTTTTGTTCAAGATATACACTGCAGTAGCACATGCTTCTGCCCAATAGTAATCTGGCATGCTCTTTTCATTGAGCATTTCCCTTGCCACTTCACATATGACTCGATTCTTTCTCTCAGCCACACCATTCTGCTGAGGTGTATACCTGCATGTTAACTGTTTTCTTATCCCATGCTTCCACAAGAAATGCTCAAAAGCTTTTGAGGTGTATTCACCACCTCCATCTGTTCTCAAACATTTAATCCAAGAGCCATATTGCTTTTCTACAAGAGCTTTGAAATCCATGAACTTTTCCAGCACTTCACTCTTCTCTTTCAAAAAGTATATCCATGTCATCCTCCTGAAGTCATCTATAAATGTCACATAGTATAGACTTCCTTTGATAGATGGATTTTGTGCAGGGCCCCATACATCACTGTGTACTATCTCAAGTGGCCTGTTACTCATATTTCCTTCTCTAGGAAACCTCAACCTTGCGTGCTTTCCAAACTGACAGGCTTCACAAACATGCATATGTCCATCATATTTGAATCGAGGCAATTCACTGACAATGCCTCTTGTTTGCATGTTCTTTAATCTCTGTATATTGACATGTCCAATCCTCTTGTGCCACATGTCAATGTCCTGCACAATCCCATTGCTCTTTGAAAACATGGCTGAGCTCAATTTTGGTATGCCTGCATCCAATTTGAACAACCTTCCTTCCTTCTTGCCCTTGGCAATCAATCTACAGCCATGCTTAAAGTCTTCCACAAAACAGCCATTCTCATTGAATCTTACTTGTAATCCCTGCTCAACCATTTGGCCTACTGATGCCAAATTCTTTGTGATGGATGGTACATATAACACTTCTGACATATTCTTCACATTTCCATCATGCATCCTCAAAGGCACACTGCCAACATGTGTTATAAGATGCTGAGTATCATCTCCTGTGACCACATAACCATTTGTATCCAATGGTTGCATCTTCTCAAACCACTCACCATGACATGTCATGTGGTTTGAGGCACCTGAATCCATATACCATGACTCATCTCCAGTATTCTGAGAATCCATTGTCCCCATAATGTGCTTCATCGCAAAAAGATGATTTGAACTCCCATCATTGTTGCTAGTAGATGCATAATTTCCATGTTGTGGTCTTCCATTCCTCACATCATTCTGCTTTTTGTAACAATCTTTTGCCATATGTCCAAGTTTGCCACAATAGTGACATTCAATCCCATTCAAATTTTGTTAAGGACCTTGCCATCGTCCTCTACCACGAGCACCTGTTCCAAATCTCCCCCTATGGGATTGAAATCCACGACCTCCACGTGATCCAAATGATGACTGTGAATTCTGAAAATTCTGATTTGATTGTGGTTGAGTAGACCTGTCATTCCAACCATGTCCTCCACGGCCTCGAGGGGTAAATCTCCCCCTACCTCGAAAGCCTCTAGATGAGTAAAAAGCCTGATTCCTTGCATGCTCATCATTGCTTGACGAGGATGCACCACCTGTAACACTTATACCACCAAGGCCAAGCTTCAATTCTTCCACAATGAGCAATGACACAAGCTCATTAAAGTCTGGCATTCCTCCCAACCTTACTGAGATGGAAGTGTCAAAAGATTTGTATTCTTTGCCTAAACCACGCAATGTGAGAGCAACCAAATCATCATCATCCATTGGGGCATGGATTGATGACAAGGAATCTGCATAACCCTTGATTTCCTGAACATACTCATGTATACTCCTATTCTTTCGTGTTACACTGTGAATCTGTTGCTTTAGTTGTATCTTCCTTGCACCAGTGTCTGTCTCATACATTCGACACAATATACCCCATGCTTCTTTTGGTGTATCTGCATCTTGGATGTGAATAAGCAAGGCATCTGTTACACATATTGAAAAATAATGCAACACTTTCGAAGACCGCTCTACCCATTGCTTGTGAGCCAGCAACTGAGCATTATTTGGTTGAGGAGGTAGGAATGGTTCCGGGTCTGCATCCGATACAAGGCTCCACAATCCTTTGCCTTTCAAAAAACTCTTAATTCGAAACTTCCACACTTGGAAGTTGGTTCTGTCAAGCTTCTCTCCAACAATTTGTACTGGACCATCTCCCATTTTGAATACCTGTGATGTACCCTGATGTAACACTCTTCCCAATGCTTTCCAAAGCTCCAAATGATTATGAACCAAGCTCAATATGTGCTATACATATGCATTCACACCACAAATGACTTCATGTTGCATAAGAACTTCATTTGTATCATCAAAATTGAAAAGGGGTAAAGTTGAATTTTTTGGTTTTTTTCTCGCCAGTAATTTCTCGCCAGTAATTTCTCGCCAGTAACCAGTCAAAGATTATGCTCTAAATCCTTCAAATATTGTCCAAATGAAATGATTCAACTTGCATTGGCTTTTCAACACATTGCTCCAACATATCCTAGAATGGTTTGATCAAATTCTTCAAGGTAAATGAGAACCACCAATTTTTGTAGCTCCCTGGTTTGCCTTTTTCTGCATATGTCAGGTACCACCTCTCACTAAAAGTGCTCTATCTTCTTCAAATCTTATCCAAATTCAAAACTTTTTGAATCAAAAGTTTAGCAACACCTTTCTCCTTGCTTGTACCAAAGGAATTAGTCCAATTCTCAACAGGTAGAGATTAATGCTTTCATTAGTGAAGCTCTGTTTCTGTAACACATTTCTGTAATTTTACTAATGACTGGTTATTGAGTTGAATGAGCTCCAAATCCTTCAAGTAAGCTTCCCAAATGTTAATGTCAGCTCCAAACAAGTATTTTCTAAGCTCCAAGTGACTTCAACCTCATTAAAAGACCTTGTAATGATCAAATAGGGTTGAATATGATGAAAACTGTCCAGAATCTGCTCCAGAATGCGCCGCCTGCTCCTGGGGCCTGTAGAGAAAAGGTTTTTCACAATTGAGTTGATAAGATTCTTAGCAATGACCTAATGCATCATGGGTATGAGGGGTTTGGCTCAATTTTGCTTCAATCTTCCGCATTCGATCCTCCACCGGGCATATGTTCTCTGTTTTTGTAGAGTCCAAAAAACGAGAATTTTTTTCTTCACAAATTGCCTGTAATGCATCAATTTTCCATGCAATGACTTGCCCCAAAGTTGCTAATACATGTGTTCATTCACAATACATGAGAGCCTTAGTGTTTGCTAATACATGTGTTCATTCACAATACATGAGAGCCTCAGTGTTTGCTTTGCATTTGATCCAATACATTTGCCAAGACACACTCCTTCATAAGCTTTCCATTAAAGCTTCAAAACAGAAATTTTCTGCTTGCTTTTGCACCTTTAATCTTCTCTTACTTGCTCTTGATACCTGCAATCCGCAGAGGGGGTCTTGCTACACTTACCAATGGTCCTTAGCTCTCAGATCTGATGCCGATGTGTGTTCCACAGCTTCTCCTTTGCTCCAAGCTCCAATGGCTTCCTTCACAGCTTTTTCCTCTTCTTCCCTCTTCTCTCACTCACTCTCACAACACAGCTAATGAGCTCTAGGCTCTGATACCATGATAAAAAACAGAAGCAGGAGGGAGCACACACAAGAGAAGCAAACCCTAATCCATAACCATCAATCATAAGGAAGGAGAGAAGCCATAGTCATCATATCTCTCACACACACAAAGGAGAACACAACATAGTGTTATGTCCACACTACAAAGTAAACCTAATGTAATGTCCACACCACACATGACCAGCTGGACGCGGTCATAAACACACCACACGATATCTATCTACCATACTATCACTCTATCAGCACCCATGTGCTATCCTCCAGCTGTATACGAGCTTGACATTTCAACAAATGCTACTGTTTATACAGGTAAGGTTGAAAACCAAGATTCAGTTATTATTATTCCTATCAAGATTGTGAATAATTTATTTCAAGACTTGATTAACTCAAGAAGAACTCATAGTTTTCAATCACCCCATGTGGTAAAATAGTTAAGAATAACTGAATTTTACTAAAAGAATCTTATGGTTGAGCTTGCTTCAAGAAAGCAATAGACATGTAATGAGTATGTCAGGATTATTCTTTTTTTTCATAGGCGACCTCAAGTCAAAAATTGATTTTCCATGTGTTGGCTTTGGGAAGATATGATGCCATATTAGGGATACATTGGTTAGTTCCTAGAAAGACCAAGATATAGAAGCGGGTTTGCATGATTAGAGATGATAGTAAAGATTATTACTTATAGGGTCAAAGATGTGATGTAGAATTTAGATTGATATCTGCTTTTTGCAACAGAGCAAGAAAAGTATTTCACGTAGTATACTATTTACTTATTAATAGTAAGTTATCATTGTGAAGTTAATAAGTGTAGGTTGAAAAATCTATATCTATCGTGGAGGTTGTAAGTCCATCGATAGAAATAATAGCATTGCAGAGTGTAAGAATCGGACCATTATTAATGCTATGAGATGTATGCTTATTCATTCTAGATTATCCAAGAGATTTTGGGCTGAAGCAGTTCATACAATAGTCTTTGTTCAAAATGATCTTCCCACAGCTGCACATGCTGGTAAGATTCCCATTACAATTCGGATAGTGAAAACTCCTTCTGTATCACATTTTTGCACCTTTGGATGCATTGCTTATATTCACGTGCCAAAAGAAATGTGACAAAAGTTGGATCCTCCTAGTTTGAAAGTTATATTTATTGGATATTCTGATAATTCTATAGGATATAAATTGTATTATCCTACTTCTCAGAAAGTCATCATCAGTCTCTTGATGCTCTATTTGATGAATGTTTGATGAACGTTCGATGGGAGGTACATGGTCTAGTAAGGATTTTGATGATACACAATCCTTACTCTCACTACTTTTCCTTTTCTGTTTGATAATCATTGTATCTCTCAAGATGTTGTGCATCCTTATTCTCTCATTAAGGATTCTGAAGACCCTATGAAGGATTCTAGTGATAATGTTGATATATACATTGATCTTCCCATTGATATTAAAAATGGTTCAAATCATGTCTATGATGATAGTATTGATGATGCTATAAATGTTAATAAAGATTCGAAAACTTGTACAGCAACTATCTCATCTCTACAAAAGAATCACTAGCAGGAGACTATGCAAGCTGAATATGATTCTTTGATTTCCATGGAAAGATGCAAGGGAGAAGAGAGCTTGAGCTCTTGCAAGCACACACACACTCACAAAACCCTAAAAGAGAACACACAAGGTGAGAGGCTGAAAATCTTCTTCTTCTTCACACAACACTCAACACACCATATACAAAGATAAGAGTACACATCATATGAAAAGGTACTCAACCAAATACATATACTAGGGTTCTCTATAGTGTGAACCCAACTAAATGAGCTGGCGCTATACAGACAGCTTGTCATCCCACTTGGTTGTATATCACCCATGATCTCACCAGCCATGCTAGTGGTGTAAGTGTGGGGCCTATTGCCCAGGCGGGTCATCAGTATATCCACCACCTCACTAGATAAGCTCAATATCTCAACACTCCCCCTCGAGCGCAACTCCATCTCATGTACACCAGCAAAGCCCTGAATCTGCGGAGCTTCTTTGTACCCAATGCTTTGGTGAAGATGTTAGCGACCTGATCGTGTGTGCTGACATAAACAAGGTCAACTCCTGCTAAAACCTTCTCTCTAACAAAATGGTAGTGGACCTCTATATGCTTCGTGCGAGCATGAAAAATTGGGTTCTTGGCCAACTGTATACTGGTAATGTTGTCATAGAAAATGACAACTTGTCTATCCATTGATAGACCCAAATCAGCAAAAAGTAGCTTTCTCAACCAAGCTACCTCACATGCTGCCATAGCAGCACCTCTATACTCGGCCTCTGTAGTGTACTAGATAGAGAACCTGTAGGCTGCTTCTTGCTGCTCCAAGTCACCGCAGCACTCCCCAAAGAAAACATGAAGCCACTAGTAGATCTTCTATCTAAGATACTACCAGCCCAATCAGCATCTGTGTACCCATGTACACATATCTCTGTCCGAGTTTCATAAAATAGTCCACAATGCAAAGTAGACCTCACATACCTCAGTATGCATCTCAATGCATCCAGATGCAGCTTCCAAGGAACCTGCATAAACTGACTCACCAACCCAACAGCATAGCTCAAATCTGGTTTGATGATCGTGTAGATCAAGCTTTCTACTATGCGCCTATACATAGTAGGATCCTCCAAAATCTCTCCTGAATCTACACTCAACTTGACATTTTGATCCAATGGCACTGAGATAGGCTTACAGCCTATCATACCATACTTGGACAACATGTCCAAGCCATACTGTCTCTATAGTAATCCAATACCATGTGGTGACCTAATCACCTCAATGCCCAAGAAATATCTGATCTCCCCCAGATCCTTCATCTCAAACTTCTGCCTAAGCTCACATCCTCATAACTAGGTGGCTACAACATATACACCTCTTCCTGCAAATCCCATGCAAGAATGCATTCTTTACATCTATCTGATGTAAAGACCATTGCTTTGCCATAGCCAGTGCTATCACAACTCTCACTGTTGCCATCTTGGCAACTAGGCTAAAAGTTTCCTCATAATTTATGCCATAGGTCTGCGCATATCCTTTGGCTACCAATCTAGCCTTGTACCTGCTTATGCTTCCATCACTGTTATGTTTTACTTTGTACACCCAGTTGCATCCAATGGCTTTCTTTCCTTCAGGCAATTGCACTAAATCCCAAGTCTCATTTCCATATAGTGCATCCATCTCCTCATCCATAGCTTTCTCCCAACACACATTTCCAACAGCCTCATCAATGCATGTGGGCTCTACAACCTATACAACTTCTGCCATGTATGCATAGTGATGTGCCACATAACCATCATAGGTAAACCTCTGCACAGGATTCTTCACTCTCCCAGATCTTCAAAGCTTTGCATTCATGGCTTCCATAGCCTTCTTTACACTAGGTGTTCTCATAGTAGCTGGTATCCCAAGATCGTTCATCAAGGCTCATCTCTGAGCCACTAGACTCTCCATCAACATAAGAATGCCCTGTAGAAATGTCAGGCATACTAAGGGGATCAATCACTTTCTCTTTGCCTTTATGTGATATACTAATCACATTTGCAGGACTAGTATTATGAGGTAGCCTGCCACTCCATGGTCTATCAACTGAACCACTAGATGAGGACTCTCCTGGTCCACTTAAAGACTATGATTTTGCTGACTTGCATTTTGTGCAACCACATTTCCACTCACATCAGTCCCAACAGCTTCTTTTTCAGCAGCATACCAGCTGCTTATCTCATCAAAAACAACATCCCTGCTGCTTATCGTGAACTCACGTGTAGCAGGGTTATAACACCTGCATCCCTTTTGCTGAAGGAAATACGCAATAAACACACATTTTTTAGCTTTTGGATCCAGCTTAGTTCTCAGCTCATCTGGCACATGCACATATGCAATGCATCCAAAAACTTTCAGATGAGACAAATCAGGTTTTTGACCAACCTCTCCTTTGGAGTTACATCATGTATGGCTGCAATTGGAGTCCTATTCATAATGTAAACTGCTGTAGAAACAGGTTCAGCCCAATAGCTATGTGGCATATTCTTCTCTCCCATTAATGCTCGCGCAATCTCAGCAATGTGCCCGTTTTTCTGCTCATCAGCAACTCCATTTTGCTGTGAAGTGTATCTGCATGTAAACTATCTCCGAATACCATTCTTCTTCAAAAATTCAGAGAAATCATTGAAGTACTCTCCCCCTCCATTTGACCTTAGGCACTTTACATATTTCCCTGTTTGCTTTTCAACCATAACTCTGAAATTCTGAAAATAAGTGAACACCTCACCCTTCTCCTTCATGAAGTATACCCACACTTTCCTTGTGTGGCCATCAATAAATGTCACATAATACCTACAGCCATAGACATGGTCTTTGTGAGATCCCTGTCCCCACCATGCGACGGATTCGGGGTACTAGCAGCAGAAGTAGCACATCGTGCGGCGCGGGTAGGGGTCTCACACTCGCCGGGGCCTCGCCCACGGATATCCGGACAAGAGACTAATCCGTCGGTTTGTCCAAAACCGAAACTGGAAAACTTCCTTTACCCGGAAAGCATGGGCGATTCCACCAGGATAACTCTTTACTCTAACGTAGTCAAGATCATTACGGATCAACTGATCTGACAGCACCTTTAACGGTACTTGGTCAAATCAAGGAAGAAACTTGCACTTGGATCATTGGGATCAACGCTTTTTTCCCCATCAAGAGGCACAGCCGTTGATTCCTATCCATAGAACAATTTCTATCCGGGGTTTACTTTATCTATCGTAATAATAGAAATTAAATCTCGATTTACGGATCCATCAGTCCAGCCTAACCCCATCCAGTCCCATGGGTTAGCCAACCGCCCATCCACTGTAGTGATGGGATCCAATTATGCATTTGGTTAGGTTTTGTCCCGGGTACCAAGGAAAAGAGTTCCAAGGCCCCCTAGCCGGAAGTTCATGCAAACATAAAACTAGTCACACCACTTACACACCCAATATGAAATTGCCTTTTTCTTAGCATCAACTAGCTTTAAAACAATCCTTTAATAAAACCATTATGTCACTGATGACAATCCTCAAAGTCTCTGGTTGAATCCTTATTTCCAGTCATTCATTCATCGGTATACTTATGGCATCATTGGCAACCAGAACGCTCACCACCTGTTCTCTCAGGGGCCTTTTCCATAGTTCCTAGCTCATAGTAACCGGCAATATATTCATATAATAGAATGGAATTTCCGTGGAAGATCAGCAAGATCAACCCACAGATCCATATAAAAGAGCCATGGATTCATCTGTTGAGGACCAGCAAGGTCAATCAACCAGATCCATGCCCGGTTTCAGAAAACAACTCTTACTCCTTGTTCCAATATCTTCCACGACGCACGTGTGGGTATCTTCGGCGACCCAGAGCCCGAGCACCGTATGGTCAGCACCCTCTAGGATCCTTGGCAGGTGACCTAGCGCTTCACTCATAGGCCGCTTCCTTGGTCCCTCATCCACCGTACCGGAAGCTCACCATTTAAATCGAGCCGAGGCTGGTCAAGACCTCGATCGACCTTGCTACGCGAGACGTCCTCCATTGACTCTCCGTCAGCAGTTGCAACTTTATCAGTTCAGTCTTCATGACCTTAATCCTCAAGACGGTCAAAATGCTTCTCCAGCATTCTTGACATAAAACAGTCATTTACAAACAGTCACAATTACAGTTTCTATAACGAACTCTTGTCTTTCCATATTATCCACTCTCGGACCACATTACTTATTCCACATTCCATTCAGTGTGTACTCGTTCTCATCCACACATCCACCTTCATATTCATACATCCATTTTCACATGCATACATCTATTTTCACATCCTCATTCATACATCCACATTCACATACATACATCCACATCCGTATCTACATCCATACATTCACATCCACCTCTTCATTCACAATCACATCCATACATCCACATCCACATCAACATTCACATTCATACATATACATCTACATGTATACATCCACATCGCATTCATACAACCATATTACATTCATTCTCGTCCTAACACATCCCATATACATCTTAACACATCCTAACTAATCTTAACACATTCTATCACATCTCATACACATCTTATCACATCTTTTTACATCTCATACACCTCTTATCACATCCTGTCACTTTCCATACGCATCTTATCAAATCTTATCACATCTCATACACATCTTATCACATCTTTTTACATCTCATACACCTCTTATCACATCCTATTACTTTCCATACGCATCTTATCAATTCTTATCACATCTCATACACCTCTTATCACATCCTATCACTTTCCATACGCATCTTATCAATTCTTATCACATCTCATACACCTCTTATCACATCCTATCACTTTCCATACGCATCTTATCAATTCTTATCACATCTCATACACCTCTTATCACATCCTATCACTTTCCATACGGATCTTATCAATTCTTATCACATCTCATACACCTCTTATCACATCCTATCACTTTCCATACGCATCTTATCAATTCTTATCACATCTCATACACCTCTTATCACATCTTATCACATTTCATATCTTTTTTTTATAAAGAGAATTCTTATATTTGATATAAGATTTCTCTACACATTTATTTATACATAAATTCCATTTAAGGAGACTAACACTTTCGAAATTAAAATCAATCTTTTATGCATCTTCTTATGCATAAATTCAGTTTGGTAGGAAATTACACTTTTAGAATAAAAGAATTTCTCTTATGCATCTAAGTTAAGCATAAAATCCATTTATGAGGAAAATCACACTTTTAGTATAAAAAGAATATCTTTTATGCATACCTATATGCATGAAATCCAATATGATAAAAGTAACACTCTTACGATAAAATAATCAACTTTTATGCATACCTCTATGCATGAAATTCAATTATGATAAAAGTCACACTTTTATAATAAAATAATCAACTTTTATGCATACTTCTATGCATGAAAATTAAAAATGATAAAAGTAACACTTTTGATATAAAAAAATTTCTTTTATGCATACTTCCATGCAAGAAAATTAAAAATGATAAAAGTAACACTTTTGATATAAAAAATTTTCCTTTATGCATACTTCTATGCATGAAAATTAAAAATGATAAAAATAACACTTTTGATATAAAAATTTATCCATTATGCATACTTCTATGTAAGATTCCTCCCCCAACCCCTTTTTGATGTCTAGTATCTTCCCCTGTAATCAATCCCTCTTCAGAAATATAAAGGCCTTGTTCTAACTGTTTTAGCCTAGAGAGAGAAAAATATGCTAGAGAGAGAATATTCAGATTATGAATATTTTTGGATAGAAAATTAACTCATCTTATTAAAATAAGTTCCCCTGAAATAGAAATTCAAAAAGAATTTTCCAATGTGCAATTGGAATTAATTGGAAATAAGTATAAAGAACCTTAGTCTAAGGGTCTAGATTTTCAGAAATTTTTAGATTATGGTCCAATTAAGGTTCCTATGGGCCAATAGCATCAATCCATGTGTAGGGAGGAGATAAATCCAATTTGTAAAAGAAGATACCCAAAAATGAGTAAATGCTCACATAAGATGAAGAGTTGAAAATGTACAAGATTTATTAGTAAAAAAAACTATGAGCAATATTAAAAATATGAGATATTTTGGATATCCAAAAATGAGTAAATGCTCACATAAGATAAAGAGTTGAAAATGTACAAGGTTTATTAGTAAATAAACACATATGTAAGGAAGGGGAGTTCTTTAAAGGAGGTGCATATTTCACATAAGATGAAGAGTTGAAAATGTACAAGGTTTATTAGTAAATAAACACATATGTAAGGAAGGGGAGTTCTTTAAAGGAGGTGCATATTTCACATAAGATGAAGAGTTAAAAATGTACAAGGTTTATTAGTAAAAAAACTATGACACATATGTAAGGAAGAGGAGTTCTTTAAAGGAGGTGCATATTTCACATAAGATGAAGAGTTGAAAATGTACAAGGTTTATTAGTAAAAAACTATGAGTGTAAGATTCCTCCCCCACCCCCTTTTTGATGTCTAGTATCTTTCCCTGTAATCAATCCCTCTTCAGAAATATAAAGACCTTGTTTCTATCTGTTTTAGCCTAGAGAGAGAAAAATATTCTAGAGAGAGAATATTCAGATTTTGAATATTTTTGGATAGAAAAATATCTCTTCTAATTCAGATGAGTTCCCCTGAAACAGAAATTCAAAAAGAATTTTCCAATGTGCAATTGGAATTAATTGAAAATAGCTATAAAGAACCTTAGCCTAAGGGTCTAGATTTTCAGAAATCTTTAGACTATGGTCCAATTAAGGTTCCTATGGACCAATAGCATCAATCCATGTGTAGGGAGGAGATAAATCCAACTTGTAAAAAGAAAATACCCAAAAATGAGTAAATGCTCACATGAGGTGAAGAGTTGAAAATGTACAAGGTTTATTAGTAAAAAACTATGAGCAATATTAAAAATATGACATATGTAAGGAAGGGGAATTCTTTAAAGGAGGTGCATATTTCACATAAGATGAAGAGTTGAAAATGTACAAGGTTTATTAGTAAAAAATTATGAGCAATATTAAAAGTATGACATATGTAAGGAAGAGGAGTTCTTTAAAGGAGGTGCATATTTCACATAAGATGAAGAGTTGAAAATGTACAAGGTTTATTAGTAAAAAATTATGAGCAATATTAAAAGTATGACATATGTAAGGAAGGGGAGTTCTTTAAAGGAGGTGCATATTTCACATAAGATGAAGAGTTGAAAATGTACAAGGTTTATTAGTAAAAAACTATGAGCAATATTAAAAATATGACATATGTAAGGAAGGGGAGTTCTTTAAAGGAGGTGCATATTTCACATGCTTGAATGAGTTTTAAACTCATAAAAATTGAGATATTTCATCTCTCCTCTCTCCTCATTCAAGTCTAGTTCCAAAAAGTTAGCTTAACTGACCTAAAAATGGTCAAATATTGACCAAACTGATTTAGAAAATTCTAGAATCAGTTTGTTTGGTTAGGAGCTCAATTTTTCCTATAAATAGAAGCCTCACCCTTGTTGAAAAATATATAGTGTTTATGCATCGTTACTCTACTCCACCTAAGCCAAGAACTGTGAATTCATTTAATAATTCACTAGTTTTTGGAGCTTCCCTCTTTCTTCAATCCCCATTAGTGGCTCCATCAACATACTTAACCAATTGATTGGTTGGGGGCCTCTACCGTGAACAAAGAATCAAGCAAGTTGTAAGGTAATTAGTGAATATTGATCTTTCTATAATTTCTCAATGTTTCTCTCTTCTCAACCCCTCTCAAGCTTGAGAAGTTTAATTAGTATGGTTTTTTTTTAAATGCTATTGAAGTTTGAATAGTAGTGAAGAGTTACATAATTTAATAAATGCTATTGAAGTTAATTTTCATTTATGTTTAAATTCTAATGATTCTTATGTAAATTCTCTCTCTCACTCAAGACATGGTCATACTCATGACCCGTTCTCAATCCAAATCAAGCTTTTCATAAAGCTTTTCCTTAACCCAAGATTAAGCTATGCTTGAGGCCAAATTAATGGCTTTTTTCTATGCTTTTAGTTTATGAATATTGATGATTCAATCCATTATGGATTAATAATCCAATTAGAGATCATTTTAATTATTTCCTTAATGATAAGCATTATCCCTTAGAAAAATTGAGATTTATCAATCATAGCAGCGGAGCTATGGCAAAATTTTTATAAAAATTATGCATAAAATAATCTCATTCAAAGCATAAAAAGAGGACTTCCTACCATATTCTAGGAATTATCATCCTAGATTAATTGAAAGAATTTCATTACAATCATGGAGAAATTGAATTTTAATATTAGGCATAATGGATAAATTTTTATATCAAAAGTGTTATTTTTACCATTTTTATTTCATGCATAGAAGTATGCATAATGGATAAATTTTTATATCAAAAGTGTTATTTTTACCATTTTTATTTCATGCATAGAAGTATGCATAATGGAAAAATTTTTATATCAAAAGTGTTACTTTTATCATATTGGATTTCATGCATAGAGGTATGCATAAAAGTTGATTATTTTATTATAAAAGTGTGACTTTTATCATAATTGAATTTCATGTATATAGGTATGCATAAAAGATATTCTTTTTATACTAAAAGTGTGATTTTCCTCATAAATGGATTTTATGCTTAACTTAGATGCATAAGAGAAATTTTTTTATTCGAAAAGTGTAATTCCTACCAAATTGAATTTATGCATAAGAAGATGCATAAAAGATTGATTTTTTAATTCAAAAGTGTCATTCTCATCTAAATTGAATTTATGTATAGAAAAATGCATAAAAGATTAAAATTTAATTCAAAAGTGTCATTTTCATTAAAAATAAATTTATGCATAGGAAGATGCATAAAAGATTGATTTTTACTTTGAAAGTATTAATCTCCTTAAATAGAATTTATTCATAAATAAATGTGTAAAGAAATCTTATATCAAATGTAAGAATTCTCTTGTATTCTATAAATAGATAAGAGATGTGATAGGATGTGATAAGAGGTGTGATAAGATGCTTATGAAATAAGTTAGGAGGTAATAAGAGATGTGATAAGAGGTGTGATAAGAGGTGATAAGATGCTTATGAAATAAGTTAGGAGGTGATAAGATGAATTAAGATGTGTATGGGGGGATGAGGTAAGAAGTGTATGTGATAGGATAAGATGTATATGGGTTGTGATAGGGCGAGAATGGATGTGATGTAAAAGATTAGATGTGAAGGTATATGGGGTTATATAAATGGGAATGTGGAAATGGATGTATGTATGTGGATGTGTGGATGTGGAGATGGGAGTGTGGATGTATGAACGTGAAAATGGATATATGCATGAAGATATATATGCATAGATGTGAATGTGGATGTAGATGTGGATGTATAGATGTGAATGGATGTGGATGTATAGATGTGAATGGGAATGTGGATGTGGATGTATGTGAATGTGGATGTAGATGTGGATGTATAGATGTGAATGTGAATGTGGATGTGGATGTATGTGAATGTGAATGTGGATGTGGATGTATGTATGTATGTGGATGTAGATGTGGATGTATGGATGTGTATGTATGAATGTGGATATGGGATGTGGATGTATAAATGAGGATGTGAAAATGGAAGTAAACATGTAGATGTGGATGTATGAACGTGAAAATGGATATATGCATGAAGATATATATGCATAGATGTGAATGTGGATGTAGATGTGGATGTATAGATGTGAATGGATGTGGATGTATAGATGTGAATGGGAATGTGGATGTGGATGTATGTGAATGTGGATGTAGATGTGGATGTCTAGATGTGAATGTGGAATGTGGATGTGGATGTATGTATGTATGTGGATGTAGATGTGGATGTATAGATGTGAATGGGAATGGGGATGTGGATGTATGTGAATGTGAATGTAGATGTGGATGTATAGATGTGAATGTGGAATGTGGATGTATAGATGTGGATGTATGGGAATGTGGATGTGGATGTATGTGAATGTGAATGTGGATGTGGATGTATGTATGTATGTGGATGTAGATGTGGATGTATGGATGTGTATGTATGAATGTGGATATGGGATGTAGATGTATAAATGAGGATGTGAAAATGGAGGTAAGCAGGTAGATGTGGATGTATGGATGTGAATGTGGATGTGGATGTGGATGTATGGATGTGGATATGGATGTGTATGTATGAATGTGGATATGGGATGTGGATGTATAAATGAAGATGTGAAAATGGAGATAAGCATGTAGATGTGGATGTATGGATGTGAATGTGGATATGGATGTGGATGTATGGATGTGGATATGGATGTGAATATATGATATGTGATGTGAAGGAATTTGAAGTGAAGAGATGAAAAATGAGGTGATTGGATGAGTACACATATAAATGGAATATGGAATAAGTAATGTGGATTAATGAGGAACAATGTGGAAAAATGAGAGTTAATATAGAAACTGTATTTGTAAACTGTTTGTAAATGTTGTTTGTAAATGGCTATTTTATGTCAAGAATGCTGGGGAAGCATTTTGACCGTCTTGTGATTAAGGTCGTGGAGACCTAACTGATAAAGTTGCAACTGCTGACGGAGAGTCAATGGAGGACGTCTCGCGTAGCAAGGTCGACCGAGGTCTTGACCAGCCTCGGTTCGATTAAAATGGTGAGCTTCCGGTACGGTGGATGAGGGACCAAGGAAGCGGCCTATGAGTGAAGCGCTAGGTCACCTGCGAAGGATCCTAGAGGGTGCTGACCATACGGTGCTCGGGCTCTGGGTCGCCCAGGATACCCACGCGTGCGTCGAGGAAGATATTGGAACAAGGAGTAAGAGTTGTTTTGTGAAACCGGGCATGGATCTGGTTGACTGACCTTGCTGGTCCTCAACGGATGAGTCCATGGCTCTTTTATATGGATCTGTTGGTTGATCTTGCTGATCTTCAACGAGAGTCCATCTTGATAAGTGATTATATTGCCGAGTATTATGGGCTAGGAACTATGGAAACGGCCTCTGTGTGGACAGGTGGTGAGCGTTCTAGTTGCCAATGATGCCATAGATACTCTGATGAAGGAATGATGGGAAATTATGAATCAACTGGATAAATTGGGAGATTGTGATCAGTGGTACTATGGTTTCATTAAAGGATTGTTTTAAAGTTAGATGATGCTAAGAAAAAGGCAATTTTCATATTGGGTGTGTAAGTGGTGTGGCTAGTTTTATGTTTGCATGAAATTCCGGCTAGGGGGCCTTGGAACTCTTTTCCTTGGTACCCGGGACAAAACCTAACCAAATTCCAAATTGGATCCCATCACTACAGTGGTTGGGCGGTTGGCTAACCCATGGGATCGGATGGGGTTAGGCTGGACGGATGGATCCGTAAATCGAGACTCAATTTTTGTTATTACGATAGATAAAGTAAATCCCGGATAGTAATTGTTCTATGGATAGGAATCAACGGCTGTGCCTCCTTGGTGGGGAAAAAAGCGTTGATCCCAATGATCCAAGTGCAAGTTTCTTCCTTAATCTGACCAAGTATCTTTATAGATGCAGTCGGATCTGTTTGATCAGTAAGGGTTTTGACTACGTTAGAGTAAAAATTATCCTGGTGGAATCGCCCGTGCTTTCCGGGTAAGGGAAGTTTTTTCCGGGTTCGGTTTTGGAAAAACCGACGGATTAGTCTCTTGTCCGGATATCCGTGGACGAGGCTCCGAATGTGGGACCCCTGTCCCGCGCGAGAAGTGCTACTTCCGCTGCTAGCACCCTGAAACTATTGCTCGGTGGGAACAGGGATCCCACAGTTGGTATCAGAGCATTTGGCTAATAAAGATCAACTGAGAAACCAAATATGTCAAAAATTTATCAAGAAGCACAAAAAAGGTTGTAATTATGTGATATAATTCATACAATTTGATATTCAAACTGAAATTCGTAAATTGGTAATTGGGTCTTCAGATGGAAGTACCGCAATTATATAGAATCCCTGACTTGCTTGAGGCCTAGACATGATGGTATTTACCTTATAATTCCAAGGGCCGTGACTACCGTATATACCGAGAGTATAACTGCAGCTCTTTACTGACAGTATATACGAGTAAATCTAAGACTTGAAATTATAAGCGTTAATGCTATCCAGATGATGATTTCGAATGTGGTTGATATGATTTTTAGTTCTGTTTGGAAACTGATGAATTGATTTGGATTCTGATTGAAAAATGATGATCCCTGAAAATGGATTGAAATGTAATAAGCTGAGCGAAACCACAAGGTGGATGATTGGGACGAGTCCTTGTAATGATAAATGATGAAAATGATTCAGCAAATCACTATGAGATTAGTGGATTGTGCTGTCAAATTGCTACTGTTAACACTTGACCGTTAGATCAAGTTAAGGGATGACAAATTGAGAACTTACTTAACTGAAATTCCCGTGGAGGAATGCTCAGAAGGAAATTTTTCGGTCTAATGAACCTTTATCATGTTAAAGATATGAATGATATGATCTGAATGAATTGTTATTTAATGATGAGTTCTAAGGGATATTTATCCCAGTATTCTGTTGGGTTGACCAGAATATAAGGAACCCCAGAATAAAATTGGATCTTAAGAAAAAGAGTTGTCCTCTACTTTATGAGATGAGGACATCTCGCACTTTTCAAGTGGGGTAGAATGTAAGATTCTCCCCCAGCCTTAGAGGTATACAGGAGTAAGAATCTCCCTTTTTGATCTTATAATTATTCCCTCTCTAAAATAAAAGAAAGATTCTGTTTAAAAAAGGAAGAACCTTTTTCCTGAATACTTCTCAAGAGTCCCACCTGTTTTAAGGATTCAGAACAACGAGTTCAGAAGTGAGAATCGATGTTTTGGATATCAAGGTTTTGGTCTCGAGTACGACCCAAAAGAAGTTCTTTACCTCTTGGGAAGTATAAGAAGTTATCTCCCAGATATTGTGGACCAAAGAAAGTAGGTGATTTAACTTACGAACTTCTTTTATCTCCTCATCTCAAAGTTCTTAATGCCTTCTATAGAAAATTGTGCCAAACCCAAATCATGGAAAGACGGTAAAACTTCAGTGGCAAGCTACCGTTGGCTTCTAAGTTACGCTAGCTCCTTCCTTTATATAAGTCGTAACTTTTACTTGTCGCTCACAGTAATCTTACTCCCATCGATCTCCTTTCTTCCTAATCTCCTTCATGGCTTGGCAACAAGAATTAGTTTTATCCATAATGATTCCTCACCTTCAAGACGCAAGTGAGTCTGTGAAGAAGGATTTTATAGAACAGTATGAGCGCTCACTTTTCCCTCACTTGGGAACTTCTGTAGCGCAGACCAAATGGCGGACCTATCAAGACATAACTAGGGTAACACCCTGGGGTCAGCAGCACTTTCGCAACAATGTCCGCTTGGCCATGGTTATTGAAGCCTTGGGTTTGGGTCCCCGATACTACTGCGTCATGAGATCAAGGCATCTTGGGTTTTCTGAGCGGGTCTTCTTATTGGCGTGTTTTCTTCCTCATGAGAAGATATGCCTTTACCCCGTTTTTGGCTTGCCTCTCAGAGGTCCTTTTGTTAGATCACCTCATACCACTGAGATAGGTGCGGCAATAACCAACAGAATCATTCCCATAGATGAGTTACCCTATACTTGTGCAGCTTGTGAGTGCTACTTTTGTGATCATATGATGGACGGGCTTATGGAAGTGTAAAGAGTTCTTCTATCTTTACTGTATAAGTTCCGAGAATGAATAAAGTTTAAATCTTGTTCTTATCTTGAATCTTGCTCTCTTTGAGACTTTTTCTTGGTGGTTAATCCTGATTTAAATTTTTCTCTAAGTCTCATAATTCGTGCATCTTGCGAAATTATCCCAGTTTGCGAGATGAGGACATCTCGCGTTTTTTAAGTGGGGTAGAATGTAAGATTCCTCCCCCACCCCCTTTTTGATGTCTAGTATCTTTCCCTGTAATCAATCCCTCTTCAGAAATATAAAGACCTTGTTTCTATCTGTTTTAGCCTAGAGAGAGAAAAATATTCTAGAGAGAGAATATTCAGATTTTGAATATTTTTGGATAGAAAAATATCTCTTCTCATTCAGATGAGTTCCCCTGAAACAGAAATTCAAAAAGAATTTTCCAATGTGCAATTGGAATTAATTGAAAATAGCTATAAAGAACCTTAGCCTAAGGGTCTAGATTTTCAGAAATCTTTAGACTATGGTCCAATTAAGGTTCCTATGGACCAATAGCATCAATCCATGTGTAGGGAGGAGATAAATCCAACTTGTAAAAAGAAAATACCCAAAAATGAGTAAATGCTCACATGAGGTGAAGAGTTGAAAATGTACAAGGTTTATTAGTAAAAAACTATGAGCAATATTAAAAATATGACATATGTAAGGAAGGGGAATTCTTTAAAGGAGGTGCATATTTCACATAAGATGAAGAGTTGAAAATGTACAAGGTTTATTAGTAAAAAATTATGAGCAATATTAAAAGTATGACATATGTAAGGAAGAGGAGTTCTTTAAAGGAGGTGCATATTTCACATAAGATGAAGAGTTGAAAATGTACAAGGTTTATTAGTAAAAAATTATGAGCAATATTAAAAGTATGACATATGTAAGGAAGGGGAGTTCTTTAAAGGAGGTGCATATTTCACATAAGATGAAGAGTTGAAAATGTACAAGGTTTATTAGTAAAAAACTATGAGCAATATTAAAAATATGACATATGTAAGGAAGGGGAGTTCTTTAAAGGAGGTGCATATTTCACATGCTTGAATGAGTTTTAAACTCATAAAAATTGAGATATTTCATCTCTCCTCTCTCCTCATTCAAGTCTAGTTCCAAAAAGTTAGCTTAACTGACCTAAAAATGGTCAAATATTGACCAAACTGATTTAGAAAATTCTAGAATCAGTTTGTTTGGTTAGGAGCTCAATTTTTCCTATAAATAGAAGCCTCACCCTTGTTGAAAAATATATAGTGTTTATGCATCGTTACTCTACTCCACCTAAGCCAAGAACTGTGAATTCATTTAATAATTCACTAGTTTTTGGAGCTTCCCTCTTTCTTCAATCCCCATTAGTGGCTCCATCAACATACTTAACCAATTGATTGGTTGGGGGCCTCTACCGTGAACAAAGAATCAAGCAAGTTGTAAGGTAATTAGTGAATATTGATCTTTCTATAATTTCTCAATGTTTCTCTCTTCTCAACCCCTCTCAAGCTTGAGAAGTTTAATTAGTATGGTTTTTTTTTAAATGCTATTGAAGTTTGAATAGTAGTGAAGAGTTACATAATTTAATAAATGCTATTGAAGTTAATTTTCATTTATGTTTAAATTCTAATGATTCTTATGTAAATTCTCTCTCTCACTCAAGACATGGTCATACTCATGACCCGTTCTCAATCCAAATCAAGCTTTTCATAAAGCTTTTCCTTAACCCAAGATTAAGCTATGCTTGAGGCCAAATTAATGGCTTTTTTCTATGCTTTTAGTTTATGAATATTGATGATTCAATCCATTATGGATTAATAATCCAATTAGAGATCATTTTAATTATTTCCTTAATGATAAGCATTATCCCTTAGAAAAATTGAGATTTATCAATCATAGCAGCGGAGCTATGGCAAAATTTTTATAAAAATTATGCATAAAAAAATCTCATTCAAAGCATAAAAAGAGGACTTCCTACCATATTCTAGGAATTATCATCCTAGATTAATTGAAAGAATTTCATTACAATCATGGAGAAATTGAATTTTAATATTAGGCATAATGGATAAATTTTTATATCAAAAGTGTTATTTTTACCATTTTTATTTCATGCATAGAAGTATGCATAATGGATAAATTTTTATATCAAAAGTGTTATTTTTACCATTTTTATTTCATGCATAGAAGTATGCATAATGGAAAAATTTTTATATCAAAAGTGTTACTTTTATCATATTGGATTTCATGCATAGAGGTATGCATAAAAGTTGATTATTTTATTATAAAAGTGTGACTTTTATCATAATTGAATTTCATGTATATAGGTATGCATAAAAGATATTCTTTTTATACTAAAAGTGTGATTTTCCTCATAAATGGATTTTATGCTTAACTTAGATGCATAAGAGAAATTTTTTTATTCGAAAAGTGTAATTCCTACCAAATTGAATTTATGCATAAGAAGATGCATAAAAGATTGATTTTTTAATTCAAAAGTGTCATTCTCATCTAAATTGAATTTATGTATAGAAAAATGCATAAAAGATTAAAATTTAATTCAAAAGTGTCATTTTCATTAAAAATAAATTTATGCATAGGAAGATGCATAAAAGATTGATTTTTACTTTGAAAGTATTAATCTCCTTAAATAGAATTTATTCATAAATAAATGTGTAAAGAAATCTTATATCAAATGTAAGAATTCTCTTGTATTCTATAAATAGATAAGAGATGTGATAGGATGTGATAAGAGGTGTGATAAGATGCTTATGAAATAAGTTAGGAGGTAATAAGAGATGTGATAAGAGGTGTGATAAGAGGTGATAAGATGCTTATGAAATAAGTTAGGAGGTGATAAGATGAATTAAGATGTGTATGGGGGGATGAGGTAAGAAGTGTATGTGATAGGATAAGATGTATATGGGTTGTGATAGGGCGAGAATGGATGTGATGTAAAAGATTAGATGTGAAGGTATATGGGGTTATATAAATGGGAATGTGGAAATGGATGTATGTATGTGGATGTGTGGATGTGGAGATGGGAGTGTGGATGTATGAACGTGAAAATGGATATATGCATGAAGATATATATGCATAGATGTGAATGTGGATGTAGATGTGGATGTATAGATGTGAATGGATGTGGATGTATAGATGTGAATGGGAATGTGGATGTGGATGTATGTGAATGTGGATGTAGATGTGGATGTATAGATGTGAATGTGAATGTGGATGTGGATGTATGTGAATGTGAATGTGGATGTGGATGTATGTATGTATGTGGATGTAGATGTGGATGTATGGATGTGTATGTATGAATGTGGATATGGGATGTGGATGTATAAATGAGGATGTGAAAATGGAAGTAAACATGTAGATGTGGATGTATGAACGTGAAAATGGATATATGCATGAAGATATATATGCATAGATGTGAATGTGGATGTAGATGTGGATGTATAGATGTGAATGGATGTGGATGTATAGATGTGAATGGGAATGTGGATGTGGATGTATGTGAATGTGGATGTAGATGTGGATGTATAGATGTGAATGTGAAATGTGGATGTGGATGTATGTATGTATGTGGATGTAGATGTGGATGTATAGATGTGAATGGGAATGGGGATGTGGATGTATGTGAATGTGAATGTAGATGTGGATGTATAGATGTGAATGTGGAATGTGGATGTATAGATGTGGATGTATGGGAATGTGGATGTGGATGTATGTGAATGTGAATGTGGATGTGGATGTATGTATGTATGTGGATGTAGATGTGGATGTATGGATGTGTATGTATGAATGTGGATATGGGATGTAGATGTATAAATGAGGATGTGAAAATGGAGGTAAGCAGGTAGATGTGGATGTATGGATGTGAATGTGGATGTGGATGTGGATGTATGGATGTGGATATGGATGTGTATGTATGAATGTGGATATGGGATGTGGATGTATAAATGAAGATGTGAAAATGGAGATAAGCATGTAGATGTGGATGTATGGATGTGAATGTGGATATGGATGTGGATATGGATGTGAATATATGATATGTGATGTGAAGGAATTTGAAGTGAAGAGATGAAAAATGAGGTGATTGGATGAGTACACATATAAATGGAATATGGAATAAGTAATGTGGATTAATGAGGAACAATGTGGAAAAATGAGAGTTAATATAGAAACTGTATTTGTAAACTGTTTGTAAATGTTGTTTGTAAATGGCTGTTTTATGTCAAGAATGCTGGGGAAGCATTTTGACCGTCTTGTGATTAAGGTCGTGGAGACCTAACTGATAAAGTTGCAACTGCTGACGGAGAGTCAATGGAGGACGTCTCGCGTAGCAAGGTCGACCGAGGTCTTGACCAGCCTCGGTTCGATTAAAATGGTGAGCTTCCGGTACGGTGGATGAGGGACCAAGGAAGCGGCCTATGAGTGAAGCGCTAGGTCACCTGCGAAGGATCCTAGAGGGTGCTGACCATACGGTGCTCGGGCTCTGGGTCGCCCAGGATACCCACGCGTGCGTCGAGGAAGATATTGGAACAAGGAGTAAGAGTTGTTTTGTGAAACCGGGCATGGATCTGGTTGACTGACCTTGCTGGTCCTCAACGGATGAGTCCATGGCTCTTTTATATGGATCTGTTGGTTGATCTTGCTGATCTTCAACGAGAGTCCATCTTGATAAGTGATTATATTGCCGAGTATTATGGGCTAGGAACTATGGAAACGGCCTCTGTGTGGACAGGTGGTGAGCGTTCTAGTTGCCAATGATGCCATAGATACTCTGATGAAGGAATGATGGGAAATTATGAATCAACTGGATAAATTGGGAGATTGTGATCAGTGGTACTATGGTTTCATTAAAGGATTGTTTTAAAGTTAGATGATGCTAAGAAAAAGGCAATTTTCATATTGGGTGTGTAAGTGGTGTGGCTAGTTTTATGTTTGCATGAAATTCCGGCTAGGGGGCCTTGGAACTCTTTTCCTTGGTACCCGGGACAAAACCTAACCAAATTCCAAATTGGATCCCATCACTACAGTGGTTGGGCGGTTGGCTAACCCATGGGATCGGATGGGGTTAGGCTGGACGGATGGATCCGTAAATCGAGACTCAATTTTTGTTATTACGATAGATAAAGTAAATCCCGGATAGTAATTGTTCTATGGATAGGAATCAACGGCTGTGCCTCCTTGGTGGGGAAAAAAGCGTTGATCCCAATGATCCAAGTGCAAGTTTCTTCCTTAATCTGACCAAGTATCTTTATAGATGCAGTCGGATCTGTTTGATCAGTAAGGGTTTTGACTACGTTAGAGTAAAAATTATCCTGGTGGAATCGCCCGTGCTTTCCGGGTAAGGGAAGTTTTTTCCGGGTTCGGTTTTGGAAAAACCGACGGATTAGTCTCTTGTCCGGATATCCGTGGACGAGGCCCCGAATGTGGGACCCGTGTCCCGTGCGAGAAGTGCTACTTCCGCTGCTAGTACCCGAATCCGTTGCTCGGTGGGAACAGGGGGATCTCACAATGAGCAATAAAATTTTGACACATATGTAAGGAAGGGGAATTCTTTAAAGGAGGTACATATTTCACATGCTTGAATGAGTTTGAAACTCAAAAATAATGTGATATTTTTATCTCTCATCTCTCTTGAACCAAACCAAATCAAAATGGAACCAAACCGAATCAAAAAGTAACCAAACTAGGTCCAAATCTAGTCCAAAT